>NC_060177.1:45136667-45496667 GCF_021184085.1 Oncorhynchus gorbuscha | reverse complement strand
GTTGTGGATGATGGGACTTTGGTCGGTTGCACTGAGGTTGGAATTGGTTGAGCTGCAGTTGGCGTGGCTGTGGTCATGATTCGTAGGGCTGTAGTTGTGGTTGGTTGGGCTGTGGTTGTGGTGGGTAGGACTGTAGTTGTAGGCAGTAGGGCTGGGATTGGTAAAGCTGTAGTTGGTTGGGCTGTGGTTGGTAGGGCTGTAGATGTGGTTGGTCGGTCTGTGGTTGATTGGGTTGTGGTTAGTAGGGCTGTAGATCTACTTTGTTGGGCTGTGGTTGTGGACGGTGGGGCTATGGTTATGGTTGGTTGGGCTGTGATTGTGATCGGAAGGGCTGTAGTTGGGGTCATTAGGACTGTAGTTCTGCTTGTAGTGGTAGGAACTGATATTGAGGTCGGTCGACCTGTAGTTCTGGTTCTGGTCTTTGTAGTCGGTGAGGGTGTGGTTGTGGTGGGTTGAGCTCTTGTTGAGGTCAAGAAGGATGTGGTTCTGGTTCTACTGGTTGTGGTCGGTGGAGCTGTAGAGGTCATTTCTGAGGCTGTGGAAGATACTAGTCAAACATGGACAGATTTAAGGTCATTCATTGCTGCTGTACATTGCTTTTACAGAGCTTGTTACTGAAAATGTTACTCATCAGGAGGAGGCCAATAATACATACAGTTGAAGTCAGACGTTTACATACACTTAGGTTGGAGTCATTAAAACTCATTTTACAACCACTCCCCAAATTACTTGTAAACAAACTATAGTTTTGCAAGTTGGTTAGGACATCTACTTTATGCATGACACAAGTCATTTTTCCAACAATTGTTTACTGACAGATTATTTAACTTATAATTCACTGTATCATAATTCCAGTGGGTCAGAAGTTTACATATACTAAGTTGACTGTGCCTTTAAACAGCTTGGAAAATTCCAAAAAATTAGGTCATGGCATTAGAAGCTTCTGATAGGCTAATTGACATAATTTGAGTCAATTGGAGATGTACCTGTGGATGTATTTTAAGACCTACCTTCAAACTCAGTGCTTCTTTTCTTGACATCATGGGAAAATCAAAAGAAATCAGCCAAGACCTCCACAATGTAAAAATGTAGACCTCCACAAGTCTGGTTCATCCTTGGGAGCAATTTACAAATGCCTGAAAATACCACGTTCATCTGCACAAACAATAGTACAAGTATAAACACCATGGGACCACGCAGCCATCAAAACGCGTCTCCTTCCTTAGTGACTTAGACGTGTTATGTCTCCTAGAGATGAACGTACTTTGGAGCAAAAAGTGCAAATCAATCTCAGAACAACAGCAAAGGACCTTGTGAAGATGCTTGAGGAAACAAGTACATAAGTATCTACAGCCACAGTAAAACGTGTCCTATATCGACATAACATGAAAGCAATCTCAGCAAGGAAGAAGCCACTGCTCCAAAACCTCCATAACAAAGCTAGAATACAGTTTGCAATTGCACATGGGGACAAAGATTTGTAATTTTTGGAGAAATGTCCTCTGGTCTGATGAAACAAAAATAGAAAGGTTTGGCCATAAATGACCATTGTTATGTTTGGAGGAAAAAGGGGGAGGCTTGCAAGCCAAAGAACACCATCGCAAATGTGAAGCACGGGGGTGGCAGCCTCATGTTGTGGGGGAGCTTTGCTGCAAAAGGGACTGGTGCACTTCACAAAATAGATGGCATCATGAGGAAGGAAAATTATGTGTATATATTGAAGCAACATCTCATGACTTCAGCCAGGAAGTTAAAGCTTGGTCGCAAATGGGTCTTCCAAATGAACAATGACCCCAAGCATACTTCCAAAGTTGTGGCAAAATGGTGTAAGGACAACAAAGTCAAGGTATTGGAGTGGCCATCACGACACCCTGACCTCAATCCCATGGAATATTTGTGGGCAGAACTGAAAAAGAGTGTGTGAGCAAGGAGGCAAACAAGCCTGACTCAGTTACACTAGCTCTGTCAGGAGGAATGGGCCAACATTCACCCAACTTATTGTGGGAAGCTTGTGGAAGGCTACCCGAAACGTTTGACCTAAGTTAAACCATTTAAAGACAATGCTACCAAATAATAATTGAGTGTATGTAAACTTCTGACCCACTGGGAATGTAATGAAATAAATAAAATCTGAAATTAATCGTTATCTCTAATATTATTCTGACATTTCACATTCTTAAAATAAAGTGGTGATCCTAATTGACCACATTCCCTTTGAATTTTTACTAGGATTAAATGTCAGGAATTGTGAAAAACTGAGTACCGGTAAACGTATTTGGCTTAGGTGTATGTACACTTCTGACTTATGTCTCTGACAACTGTATGTTTTTAGTTCAGTAGCTGCAAGATCACGTTAAAGTTCTGTTTACGATTGTCAGCAATTTGCATGATTTACTATAATTGATTATAAAAAATGCATTCTGTATTCACTATGAATACAGAATTAACTTTGAGCACTAAGAGAATGTTTATTGTCAATGATCTGCATTCAAATGGAACAAACAGTGACCATTACCAGTACTATCATGACACAAGGCATTGGTAAATAAAAAGTTAATGGCATGTACAACTTACCATGTGCAGTGGAGTGGACTCTACTGGTTAGGGACGGATCAAAATTGACAGAATGGTTACCTGGAGGAAAATGGGGGAGGGTCATGTTTTTTCAATTTCAGTCAAGGGGAGGGTTTAGTATTTTTTAAATCTAATACAGGGGACTGTCATGGAATTTGTAATTGATAAAATGTCAATATTTCTCAGTGTTTTAGAAGGAGTTGCTTATCAGGCTATACACCGAGCATACAAAACTTTAGAAACACATGCTTTTTACATGACATAGACTGTTCAGGTGAATCAAGGTGAAAGGTATGATGCCTTTTTGATGTCACTTGTTAAATCTAAAATCAGTGCAGATGAAGGGGAGGAGACAGGTTAAAGGATTTTTAAGCCTTGAGGCAATTGAGGCATGGATTGTGTACTGTATGTGTGCCATTCAGAGGGTGAATGGGCAGGACAAAAGATTTAAGTGCCTTTGAACGGGGTATGTTAGTAGGTGCCAGGTGCACCAGTTTGAGTGTGTCAAGAACTTCAATGCTGTTGGGTTTTTCATGCTCATAAGTTTCCAGTGTGTATCAAGAATGGTCCACCACCCAAAGGACATCCAGCCAACTTGACAACTGTGAGAAGTATTTTTTGACACCTTGTAGTGTCCATGCCCTGACGAATTGAGGCTGTTCTGAGGAGAAATGGGGGTGCAACTCAATATTAGGAAACTCCTAATGTTTTGTACATTCAGTGCATATCGATGTGTGCCCGATGCCACCCTTCCTCTCTGATTCTTCGCTGTACGCACAATATGAATTGTGGATGTAGGCTATTTAATGTGGTCTCAATCAAAAAATTCATAAACTATAGGCTACAAAGTGCATGCTCAGAGAAGCTTCTGGGATGGTGTAAATAAAACTAGGCTGCATTACATACTGCAATGGATATTCCAAACCTGAGCACTGGCTGTACTGTGTAGGTCTAGAGAGTCAAAGTATTCTTCTGAAAATGATTTTTGATTAGGCTTTGTTAAAGAAAATGCATATTAGGTTACGCGTGGACTAGCCTATAGACCATAGACTATATATTCAGTTTGAGAAGGAGAGCGCGAAGATGAGAATGAGGACGGGAGTTCAACTTTGATAGCTTGCTACTATTATAATTGATTTGATTAAAAACTATATGTTTCTTGCCCACAAAATACTACTGACCTCAAAATACTACTGACCTCAAAATTAGCCAGATTCGAGTAACTGACATTGTGGTGCTGAAACTTTAAGCAGCAGCCGTGGCACAATCAATTGGACATGGACAGTTCATGCTCATGGTGTTAAAAGTAGGCAAATTCGCCTCCTGAGTGGTGCAGTGGTCTAAGGCACTGCATTATAGTTGCTAGCTGTGCCACTAGAGATCCTGGTTCGAGTCCAGGCTCTTTTGCAGCCGGCAGCGACCGGGAGACCCATGGGGTGGTGCACAATTGGCCCAGCATGGTCCGGTTTAGGGGAAGGTTTGGCCGGCAGGGATGTCCTTGTCCCATTGCGCTCTAGCGACTCCTGTGGTGGGCCATGCGCATGCATGCTGACACGGTCGCCAGGTGTACGGTGTTTCTTCCGACACATTGATGTGACTGGCTTCTGGGTTAAGTGGGCATTGAGTAAAGAAGCAGGACGGCTTGATTGGGTCGTGTTTCGGAGGACGCATGACTCTCGCCTTCACCTCTCCCGAGTCCACAAGGGAGTTGCAGCGATGAGACAAGTCCGTAACTACCAATTGGATACCACTAAATTTGGGAGAAAAAGGCGTGTAATTCATTTAAGTCGTCTTCATTTTAATTAGACTTTACTAACAACAAGTAGGCTTTATGTTGGAGCCTATTTAATAAATAACTGGTAGGTGTCACACCCTGATCTGTTTCACCTGTCTTGTGCTTGTCTCCACCCCCTTCCAGGTGTCGCCCATTTTCCCCATTATGCTCTGTGCTTTTATACCTGTGTTTTCTGGTTGTCCATTGCTAGTCTATCCTATCTCGTCAAGCCTACCAGCGTGATATTCCGTACTCGTCAGTCTGTTTTCTAGTTCTTCCGGTTTTGACCATTCTGCCTGCCCTGACCATTCTGCCTGCCCTGACCATTCTGCCTGCTCTGAGCCTGCTTGCTGTTCAGGACCTTTTGACACTGCCCTGGATTACTGACCTTTTCCTGCCCTTGACCTGTTGGTTGCCTGACCCCTGTTTTGTTAAGAAACTTCTGTGATTCGAACTGTCTGCATCTGGGTCTTATCCTGAGGTCTGATAGTAGGCCTACCTGTTTGACAGATGAAATTAAGCTATAGGCTGTAATATCCATAGATTTGTCATTCAATTCCTCCACCCACTATGCATTCATTAAATAGCCAACCTCCATGTCAGTGAAGGACTGTTAAGTTAAAACCAAGACTCAAGTTGATGGGATATGAGAGGGTATCTTAGGCCTACCTTTTCAATTTTGGGGCGACCTGACCAAATTCACTCAAAAATGTGAGTTACAGATATGTTATTCTTATTGAAAGCAAGTTAAGAGGTAGATATGTTCTATGTGAGCTATTTCTATGCTTACCTAAGTGTGTTTGTGACTTTTACTCTCGGTTTTGTACACCAGCTTCAAACACATGACAATACAATATTTTTTTGTTATGGAAAATACATTTCACAGCGGTTTAGATGGTACAATGATTTGCTACATTATACTTGCTTGTTTTGTCACATAAATTAGGCAAACTTTTTGAATTTCAGATGCGTAGTGCATCTTTACAGAAAATGGCAAAAAGCATGTTAGCTTAAGATTTTGAAGAAAATAAAATGGATCCAATTATATAAAGTGATCTATAACAGTGCTTTGGTCCGCAATGCTTTATGCTAGAAACAAGCTGTAACAAGCGTCAGAAACCAGCTGTAATAAGCGTCAGTATAGAGACAAAGTAGAATCGCAATTCAACGGCTCAGACACAAGAGGTATGTGGCAGGGTCTACAGTCAATCACGGATTACAAAAAGAAAACCAGCCCAGTCACGGAACAGGATGCCTTGCTCCCAGGCAGACTAAATAACTTTTTTGCCTGCTTTGAGGACAATACAGTGCCACTGACACGGCCCGCAACCAAAACATGTGGACTCTCCTTCACTGCAGCCGAGGTGAGTAAAACATTTTAACGTGTTAACCCTCGCAAGGCTGCAGGCCCAGACGGCATCCCCAGCCGCGCCCTCAGAGCATGCGCAGACCAGCTGGCTGGTGTGTTTACGGACATATTCAATCGATCCCTATCCCAGTCTGCTGTTCCCACATGCTTCAAGAGGGCCACCATTGTTCCTGTTCCCAAAAAAGCGAAGGTAACTGAGCTAAACGACTACCGCCCCGTAGCACTCACTGAAGTGCTTTGAGAGACTAGTCAAGGACCATATCACCTCCACCCTACCTGACACCCTAGACCCACTTCAATTTGCTTACCACCCAAATAGGTCCACAGACGATGCAATCTCAACCACACTGCACACTGACTTAACCCATCTGGACAAGAGGAATACCTATGTGAGAATGCTGTTCATCGACTACAGCTCAGCATTTAACACCATAGAACCCTCCAAACTCGTCATCAAGCTCGAGACCCTGGGTCTCGACCCCGCCCTGTGCAACTGGGTACTGGACTTCCTGATGGGCCGCCCCCAGGTGGTGAGGGTAGGTAACATCTCCACCCCGCTGATCCTCAACACTGGGGCCCCACAAGGGTGCACTCTGAGCCCTCTCCTGTACTCCCTGTTCACCCACGACTGCGTGGCCACACACGCCTCCAACTCAATCATCAAGTTTGCGGACGACACAACAGTGGTAGGCTTGATTACCAACAACGACGAGACGGCCTACAGGGAGGAGGTGAGGGCCCTCGGAGTGTGGTGTGAGGAAAATAACCTCACACTCAATGTCAACAAAACTAAGGAGATGATTGTGGACTTCAGGAAACAGCAGAGGGAACACCCCCCCTATCCACATCGATGGAGAGGAGAGGGTAGTGGAGAGGGTATTAAGTTTTATGTTCCTCGTCGTACACATCACAGACAAACTGAATTGGTCCACCCACACAGACAGCATCGTGAAGAAGGCGCAGCAGCGCCTCTTCAACCTCAGGAGGCTGAAGAAATTCGGCTTGTCACCAAAAGCACTCACAAACTTCTACAGATGCACAATCGAGAGCATCCTGGCGGGCTGTATCACCGCCTGGTACGGCAACTGCTCCGCCCACAACCGAAAGGCTCTCCAGAGGGTAGTGAGGTCTGCACAACGCATCACCGGGGGCAAACTACCTGCCCTACAGGACACCTACACCACCCGATGTCACAGGAAGGCCATAAAGATCATCAAGGACAACAACCACCTGAGCCACTGCCTGTTCACCCCGCTATCATCCAGAAGGCGAGGTCAGTACAGGTGCATCAAAGCTGGGACCGAGAGACTGAAAAACAGCTTCTATCTCAAGGCCATCAGACTGTTAAACAGCCACCACTAACATTGAGTGGCTGCTGCCAACACACTGACTCAACTCCAGCCACTTTAATAATGGGAATTGATAGGAATTTATGTAAAATATATCACTAGCCACTTTAAACAATGCTACTTAATATAATGTTTACATACCCTACATTATTTATCTCATATGTATACGTATATACTGTACTCTATATCATCTACTGCATCTTTATGTAATACATGTATCACTAGCCACTTTAAACTATGCCACTTTGTTTACATACTCATCTCATATGTATATACTGTACTCAATACCATCTACTGCATCTTACCTATGCCGCTCTGTACCATCACTCTGTACCATCACATCATATATCTTTATGTACATATTCTTTATCCCTTTACACTTGTGTGTATAAGGTAGTAGTTTTGGAATTGTTAGCTAGATTACTCGTTGGTTATTACTGCATTGTCGGAACTAGAAGCACAAGCATTTCGCTACACTCGCATTAACATCTGCTAACCATGTGTATGTGACAAATAAAATTTGATTTGATTTTAAAATACCCGGGAAAGATATGACTCCGATGCATATGGGGATAACAGTGTTTTGTTTCTTTGACATAACCTTTGAAAGTACCATGCTCAGATTCCTAATGATGTCTCAGATTGTATTGTTTGCAAACAGGGACAGTTTTGTTGCAAACAAGAGACACTGATTTGGCATTGGAGAAATATGATAAGATGAACACATAGGCCTATCTCACTGTAATTTTGGTAATTTGTGTGGTTTTGAAAATATATCTGCTAATTTATAAAATTATGTAGAATTGAATGACGTTTTTATAAAAGGCCATTTTTTTCTCGGACCTACAAATACGATGATTGATTTATGCAATGCTTTAAGCATAAAATACATCTTTCAATGCTACTTTTGTCCACGGTGGTCTGTGAACCCACAACCTTCTGGCCCCTCAGCCCTGTGTTCTATCAAAATTCCTGCGTTGCTATGTAATGATTAAAGGACGAAGAACAGTTTCTAAAACTGCATATCTAACATGCTGACCACACCACTTGTTGCACCCACAATGCTTGTGCGTGTCGACGATAGTCTGCGTAGCCAGGCGCTAAAGTAAAACTTGGTTTTATTTGTGACCCTTGACGTGCTGCAAGTCCTGCCTCTCCCGTTTCCTCATTGGTTTTTAGGAGCATATATCCACGTGCCATTTTTAGGAGTATTTACCCACGTGGGTGATTGAGGTTCACACTCCAGTCCAGTTGGTAGTAGTAAATGCACCTTGAAGTTGGTTACCAACTGCCATATAAAGTCCAAAGAAGACGAAGCCTGAAGGAGGAGAGATTGCTAGAAACAAACTCAGTTTTCCCTTTTATCTGTGGATTAGTTGTCAGAGTAGAGAACCTTGTGCATTTCAGGTAAAATAACAACCCAATGTTTATATCCTAGGACAAATTATCTACCAACAGCAAGCTAGCTAGCTAAATTGCCATAAATGTTTAATGCATTTCAACCTGTCCCCAAATTAATATAGTTGGCTCAGAGTTCGTTTTGATATTTCAACCTGTGTGTCCTGATCACGTCTGGTGTGGGTGGATAAAATCAACATGCGCACGATGAGCGGTCAGGTCAGCATGTAATGCTCTGGTCCATCAAAGAAGTGAGGTTAAACGGTAGACTATTCTCTGTGCTATCCACTTTGTTTTAATTATTATTTTGGGTTTAGGTCACTTGTTTTTTTTCAAGCATTCAACCATTTATATTTCAGAGAGGTCCGATTTTCTCCATGTAACTCTTGTTGTAAATAACGTCCACTCCCTTGGTATCACACTAAGGCCAGATGGAGAGATCTGTCTGGCATTGGGCAGCATTTATATTAATTTTTTATAAGAAATGGTAGTTTCTTAGAAATTGAAATAAGCTGACTCACCGATGGGTATCTTGTGAGTTGAGATATGACTACCTCCTTGAGAGAGAGATTTTCTCTCTTTAGGAACTGTCATCTTGAACTTAATTGTTGCTTTGGCGTTTAACTGCCTCGCACATTTACACAATAGAATAATTTAGCATAACTTCAAATTGGCAGCTGTGATGTCAGTGTAGTTTTGCTGCTCCACTTTATGGAGAATGTAGTCTTGTGTTGTGAGATATGTCACCCCACATAGAGATAACATGCAGTTCATTAAGTGTGTGTGTGCACTCTTGTATGTGTGCGTGCGTGTCTGTTTCTGTGTGCTTGCTTGTGTGTGTTTGTGCACATGTGGGTGCATGCCTGTGTTTGTATTAAGAGGGAAAAATACCTTTATGTGCGCTTTCTGTAATGGTCTGATTGAACAGAGGCATGATGGAGTCAACTTCCCAGAGTTGAGACAGGTATTTATCTGAAATAGTTAGACAAATATGTATACTCATGTATAAATGTCATCAATGAGCAAAAGCTATTCAAAATTATACAAAATATATAGCCAATATGAATCATCCAAACTTTAGATTTTACACACATACTTTAAATATGGAACATTTACAATACATTTCCATGTCAGTTTGGAAATCTGAATATTACAATAACTGGTTTAGAAAAGCCCCCACAACAATGACAGAAGACAATCACCATTTACCACAGAACGTCTAACCAATATGCTAAAAATGATCAACTTTACCTGATTTACCTGCCATTACACAGATGTATATGCAGTCAGAAATATTATTTTGGCTCACTGAAAGAAAGAAACAGGATGACATTCAAACTTTAGTCATGATCCCAATGATGACTTACAGTCATATACTGTACAGTATATTAAGGTGGCGCATGCAAGAGTCAAACCTACAGCCTGAACCACACATTCACAGTAGTCAACTCAAACTGTGTGTATTGGTTCTCTTTCAAATACTCCTTTAGATGTATAACAACGGGATTCACTGAAGGCAGATCACTAATAGGAAGTACCGATCACACAACGTCTTTCGGAGACAGACAGGTCAAGTGGCAAATAAAGTAAGCCCCTCCCTCTTTACAAGCCACTCATCCCGTCCTCTGGTCATCCTTGCTCTCTTCTTTGTGAAGATCACTATGCTCCTGAAGCTCTCTGATCCCTGTTTTAACTGTTCACATGCAAACCTTTTACGTTAATGATGCCAAATGTAGGACCTCAGCTCCTGTCGATAGTGTTGAGTACTGACTGAAAGGAACGTAGTATTCGTTTTCAACTTTTCAATCAGCGGTGGTAGCTAGCATCACATTGCTAGCTATCGAGACCTGGTTAGCCCACGCTGCTAAACATAAGCTAACTTGGCTAGCTCGCTGGACGGCAAGGTAACTACACTAGCATTCTACCTGCACAGATGGTACTATTGCTAGCTCCCTTCTCTCGTTTATTTGAACCTATGTTCACTCATTTGTGTTACCTAGACTGACCATTTTCCCAGTACAAGGGGGGCTGCTCTCACCCTCTTGGAGTTTTGGCTCTCTGCGGCCAAACATGGCATCAAGTGGCCGGCTCCCTTGGGGGGATAAGGATCCCATTAGGGACTTGTACGATGGTTAAAGACTCCTGTCCCGTATGGCTCCAGTTAATCAACTGCTTCCCAAACTTTCAGCTTGTCTCAGGGAGGTGAAGGGCTCATGGCAAAAGCCACTTACCAGCAAGAACCTTGTAAGGGGCTCCCCTAGCCTGGACATGCACAATATGGATGCATCCAGGTTTTGCAATGCGCCCCCATGGTGGCGCCATCACTGGCTGACCACCTCAACCCCCCTCAACCCCACGTACGTGTTACTAACACCGCCAGAGCCTCCCTCCCTGGAAAGATGGAAAGCTTTTCTGCCTCCATTTTTCAGAATACTCAGCCCAGTAAATCAGAGCACTCAATGCGACCTCTTAATTGATTGGTGTGGAAACGGCTGGATTCAGACACCATAAATCCAGATACTTGGGATTAGATTTGTATGATTACATACCTAAATCTCTGCACCTCCCATAATGCCATCCAAGGCTGTGGTCATACTATGAGCCTGGTGGTGGTGGGAGAGAGTTCACTTTGTTTAAACTTGTATAGGTTGACAGACAAAGAAAAAGTGGACCTCCTGGATGCCCATGTCACACCCAAGGAGTTGTTTGGGTCCACTGTTACCGCCATGTTGCAAAAGTGTGACATGCATATGAAAGAAGGCAAAGCCTTTAACTCCTTCCTGCCCCACAGTCACAGGCCCCGTGACAGCCTGTTGTTTCCTGCAACTATCTGATCCAGCCCCACAGCTGGGAGGGTGAATCAAGCTGGCTTTTGTTGGACCAAAATCCCTGAACACGCATCAAGCTGCCAATATCCTCCAGGTTAGACCCTCAAACCAAAGAAAAGAGCAAGAGGGTTCGGCAACCTAGGGTGCAGTCCTGGCCGTAGAGGAGGAGTGCTTGCAAAGCCTACATCTCACTACTACTCTCCCTCTCTCGGGTTTAACATAAGCAAACCCTCTCTGTGTCACGGGGTAGTAGAGAGGCACATTTGAGGGGAAAAAAAGATTCCCTGTGCAGCAGCTCACTTTTGTGTACTTGCTTACACAGGAAAATGGAGTAGCTGCACTTTACCCCCAAGTGCCCTCCTCCTCTAGACTCCCCCCATGGCACCTTTTCAGGTTCCAGCCAAGGGTGGAAGTCAACATGTCCGCTTTCCCTCCAGTCTCATCGGACAAACAGAGCAGGATGGCAGATTGCCAGTTGCCATTTATCATGGTCCTCTTCCTATGCCGTGCAGCATTTGCTTCAAAACTGTCTATCGCGCTAACACAGTAGAACACCACCAGACGGTGCAATCACTCTATTCGAGCATGGCAGGGAAATAAACGTGAAAATACTTCCCATTGCTCTCATGGAGTGCATCCCCGCAGCCTCCTGTTCTTGGTTTCCCAGGGGAACAGGCTTTCTTGGCTCACTATGAAACTTCCTTAGCCCACTTGTTGTTTTTTTTCTTCCAGCAGGCCAATGGCAACTCAGCTTAATTGTCAGAGAACCCTCTCCATCGAGCTAGAGAACAGTCAGTATTCATACTTTCCTGTTCAAAGTTTTAAAAAAGGGGGGTGGGGAATCAAATCAAATGTTCTTTGTCACATGCACTAGGTGTAGACCTTACAGTGAAATGCTTACTTACAAGCATACTTGAAATGCTTACTTACAAGCCCTTAACCAACAATGCAGTTTTAAGAAAATAAAAAAAGTAAGATATAAGAATGACACACAATTAAAGAGCAGCAGTAAATAACAATAGCGGGGCTATATACAGGGGGTACCGGTACAGAGTCAATGTCAATGTGTCGAGGTAATTGAGGTAATTATGCATATGTAGGTAGAGTTATTAAAGTGGCTATGTATAGATAATAAGAGTGTAGCAGCAGATGGAGGGAGGGGGCAATGCAAATAGTCTGGGTAGCCATTTGATGAGCTTTTCAGGAGTGTTATGGCTTGGGGGTGTAAACTGTTTAGAAGGCTCTGGGACCTAGACTTGGCACTCTGGTACCACTTGCCATGCGGTAGCAGAGAGAACAGTCTATGACTGGCGTGGCTGGAGGCTTTGACAATTTTAGGGGCCTTCCTCTGACTCCACCTGGTGCAGAGGTCCTGGATGGCATGAAGCTTGGTCCTGGTGATGTACTTGGCCGTACGCACTACCCTCTGTAGTACCTTACGGTCGTAGGCCAAGCAGTTGCCATACCAGGCAGTAATGCAACCCATCAGGATGCTCTCCATGGTGCAGCTGTAAAACCATTGAGGATCTGAGAACCATGCCAAATATTTTCAGTTTCCTGAGGGGAAATTGGTTTTGTCGTTCCCTCTTCACGACTGTCTTGGTGTGCTTGGACAATGTCAGTTTGTTGGTGATGTGGACGCAAAGGAACTTGAAGCTCTCAACTTTCTCCCCTAGTGCCCAGTTGATGAGAATGGGGGTGTTCTCGGTCATCCTTTTCCTGTAGTCCACAATCATCTCCTTTGTCTTGATCACGTTGAGGGAGAGGTTGTTGTCCTTGCACCACACGGTCAGGTCTCTGACCTCCTCCCTATAGGCTGTCTCATCGTTGTTGGTGATCAGGCCTACCACTGTTGTGTCATCAGCAAGCTTAATGATGGTGTTGGAGTCATGCCTGGCTGTGCAGTCATGAGTGGACTGGGAGTACAGGAGGGGTCTGAGCATGCACCCCTGAGGGGACCCCGTGTTGAGGATCAGAGTGGCATAATTCAGAACATGGGCCATTCTTACAGTATTACAACATTTATGCAGCAGCATACAAGACATTTTTGGACTCACCTTGTTGTGCTCACTTGAACAGGAAGGTGGTGCAACGGGCCTTGTGGGCACATTTTGTCATCAAAATTTGTTGTCAAAGTCTGGCATTCTCTGGATTTATGGTGCTTTCAAGACAACTGGGAACTCTGAAAATAACAAGGTTGAATCTTTGTCTTGTTATCACTGATGTCTGAGATTTCCCAGTTCCGAGTTTCCAGTTGTTTTAAAAGCGGCAGAAGTCATGCTGGATTAACATGGCCAAAGTATTCAAACTGTTCTGGGCCATTGTTTTGAATGTTTATCCTGTTAAGCTTGGAAAAGAGACCCTGAAAACCAGACTTGGACCACAAAGCCACTTCACTGAATAGCAGGCTAGTGATTGCTTTGCAATTCTTGTAGTTAGCCACTGATTCCTTCCAAACAACTCATTGTTGATTTCCAACTTGTTATGTAATGTTTATATCCAATGGCCAATGAGCACCGATAGGTTTTATCTACAATTTCTCTTCATATTACAAGGATTGAAAAGGATTTGCCAGTAGAATGTCGATGTGATTCATGATGATGACTGCTTGTCCAGCTTGCTAGCTAAGATTTTGAAAGGATGATGATGACATGATCAATCGAATCAAAGCTATGATTTTACTTCATTTTATCTCTGGCCAATGATCATGAGCCTTCTTGGATGGGCACGTCTAATGTAACTCTATTGCAGCACCCAAGGGGCTTGAATTTTCGAGCACTCCCCATAGATTTAGCTGTGACATAGTGTGTCCATGAGTGAAAGAACACTGAGCCAATCAAGGCGCAACTAGAGAACATGACCAACCCGTACGCTTGTATTTTCCGCTGGCTGCCCCACCACCACAGAAAGCAATGAGCTAGAAAGCTGCATTTTGGAGCTGACAAAAAAGAGAACATGTTTCTATGCAGCTTTATTAACAAAAAAATGTAATTGTTTGCAAACTGATATGTGACACGTATTAATGCCAAAATAACATTCAAAACATGCAACAACAAAAAATAAGCAGGTGAAGCTTGCCTAGAAGGAGTGTAGGGGGAAATGTATACATCGTCAAATGTATTTCTTAGTTAGGTTGGCTGTATCACAACTGGCCGTGATTGGTTGCAATTTCAGTTTAATCCACCAGAAAAGAGAGAATGAATAATCCAACAAATATTGTGGTTGAACTCAAATAGATAAGAAAACAAAATCCTTAATAAATTCAAATAGAAAACAACAAGAATTACCAGAGGGTGGGACGACTGGCTCTTGTAAAGAGGAAGTGGGTCACTTCATTTGCCATTCTACCTGTCTGTCTCAGGCAGACCTTGCGTGATTGGTCCTTCCTGTTAGTAATCCACTTCCAGCTCCCCAGTGGCACAGCAGTCTAAGGCATTGGATCTCAGTGCAAGAGGCATCACTACAGACCCTGGTTCAATTCCAGGCTGTATCACAACTGTATAACGAACAATTGGGTCATCCGGAGTAGGCCGTCATTGTAAATGATAATTTGTTCTGGCTTGCCTAGTTAAATTAAGGTTTAATAAAAAATACCATTGTTATACATCTCACTCATTATTAGAGAACTGGGGTTACGAAAGTAACCTTGAGTTTTTATATAGCAATTTTTTTTGATCCAAAGACAGTAAAATCTTCTCTCAATCCTTACCTGATAATATGGAGCTAGATTTGAATAGCTCTTGTAGATAGCTTGTGGAATTTCCCATAACATCCAACAATATGGCAGTGAAGTCTGATGGGAGACAAAAAGAAAACACAAAGATAATCTTGACATGTTTTATTTGTTTGTTTATCTACTGGTATTATTGCCTCAACAATGATGGTATTAAAGCAAAGCAAAGAACATCTTTAGAAGCTGTTCATACTTAATATTGTCATTCCACTGGAACCTCTAGTGCCAAAACTTTAAAAGCTACCAACACTAAAACAACTTTAAAACATGCAAGCTGACTGTTTTCAGGTTGCAAAAAAAGAAATATATACTACTAAACAACCACACTTGCATACAGTGAATTCCAAATGCATTTCAATGGCCATAGACTTGAATGGTAAAAGTTTGGACTGTAACTACGCTGTCATTGTATATAAGAATTTGTTATTACCTGACTTACCTAGTTAAATAAAGCTTAAATTAAATTTGAAAAAGTCTCCAACATTTTCAAAATAATGGCACATTTTGAAAATCTGTCTATGTTCCTAAACCCCTCTGACTTGTTGTTGGATTGTCTGTCAAAGTGTGCACCTCTCTAACTCAGGGAGAATGAGGTAGAGTTAGAGCTACATCACAGGGTTATACAGCCCCCCACTCACTGCAGCACTAGATAGAAGTTTGTGCAAAATAAAGACTTTATATAGAAGTCAAATTGATTGAGATGTATTTTCTGTGATTCGCGGGTTCACACTTTGTATTTTTTCTGAGATATCTGCCAAGCAAGGAGGAAACATAGAACAATACATGCTAGAGGGGGCTCCTCATAAACACAACACACCAGCAGTTTTCAAAATATCATACATCACACTTTAGCACATCACCAACACAACACGCCTTTTACTACTAGACCTCAGTAGTAGCTTATTTAATTTCTCTCTTTCAATGCTCTGGAAACCAAACAGAAAATGCTGTGCTCTAAAAGATGGCATCGTAGCCACACAAATAAATAGAAGGCAATTGTCGATCTGATCAGAAACACTGTGCTCAGAACCTTTATCACCTAAATGATGTCGCTGGTGTATTTTGTTTGAATGTTGGAATATATTGCGCAATAGGATATACGTTTTTTACAAGGCACGAGTCCATCCAGATTTGAGTCCCGTGTGCGAAACAACACACATAACGAGCTCGAGAAATGTATACTAAAGCAAAGGTTCACCCACATTTTAGATACGAAAATATCCTCCTCCCTTTCTTACAACCAGATAGATATCCAATTTTTTTGTGTATGGATATCCAAATAAAATAATATAATTCCAATCTCTTTTTGTCTTAAAAACTTTCACATAGCCTATTCCATGATATGGGGTAATCCAATGAGCAACACTGCATCTGTTGATTTCAGTGATCACCATTCATCACGCATCCATATATAATCAATACACGACTTTCAAGGAGTCGGGTATTTGATGCAAACAGTGTCTTCGAACAGTATTCAGACCAGTTGACTTTTCCCCAATTGTTTTAGGTTACAAACTTATTCTAAAATTGGTTAAATTGTTTTTTCCCCTCATCAATCTATACACAATACCCCATAATGACAAAGCAAAAACAGGGTTTTAGAAATGTTTGAGAATGTATTTAAAAAAAACTGATATCACATTTACATAAGTATTCAGACTCTTTACTCAGTATTTTGTTGAAGCACCTTTGGCAGTAATTGCAGACTTGAGTCTGGGTATGATGGGACAAGCTTGGCACACCTTTATTTGGGAAGTTTATCCCATTCTTCTCTGCAGATCCTCTCAAGCTCTGTCAGGTTGGATGGGGAGCGTTGCTGCACAGCTATTTTCAGGTCTCTCCAGAGATGTTCGATCAGGTTTTTTTCCGGGCTCTGGCTGGGCCACTCAAGGATATTCAGAGACTTGTCCCGAAGCCACTCCTGCGTTGTCTTGGTTGTGTACTTAGGGTCATTGTCCTGTAGGAAGGTGAACCTTTGACCCAGTCTAAGGTGCTGAGCACTCTGCAGCATGTTATCATCAAGGATCTCTCTATAGTTTGCTTCATTCATCTTTGCCCCGATCCTGACTGGTCTCCCAGTCCCTGCTGCTGAAAAACACCCCCACAGCACGATGCTGCCACCACCATGCTTCACCATAGGGATGGTGCCAGATTTCCTCCAGGCGTGTCACGGTTGGCATTCAGGCCTAAGAGTTGAATCTTGGTTTTGTCATGACTCTCTCTCTCTCCTTGGTGAGGATCAAAGGCACCAGATCAGCTCAGCACAGGGCTGACAGATAGCCAGACCTGACAGATAGCCAGAGTTTGGCCGGTTTTATGACTTAACACCGGTCATAAACTCTGTCTCTCTTGCCCTGCAGTATTAAACAAAGGAATGTGCTGTGTGTAGAGAGAGTCTCTTGCCTAAGAACTCTAAGATTGGATAAAATAACATTAGTTTTGAAATCCAAACATTTGGAATGGTTGGTGGGGATCCAAACAGTAATCATGCCATATCATTGATTATTTTGTGATGTCATTAAGGATGGTATAACAAGATAACTAGGATGTGTACACTTTCAGAGTTAGTTATCAGGATGGCATCTAAATGTTGTATAAAATAAATGATTAAGTATAAGAATACTTTTGTGAATATAGAAATGTGATTTGAACCTAAATGAGATAATGGCTGTTCATATAAACCTAGGCCCAGTCAGTAACCATGCCCACGTGAGCACAGACATTGTGTCAACATGGCGGAATGCCCTCCAATGCCAGAGTGCTTAAAAGGACTCGCTGAGAATTTAAATGCAAACCAGAGAACGTGAGGACGTGGTCCACACGTTGAAGACCAGAAAATGGTAAGACCCTCTGAAACTCTCGACAAGTGTAGAAGGTGAAGACTAGACCAAAACATGCACCGTCTGCAGCTCTGTATGTAAAGTAGTCTAGAACAATTGACCAAAGATGGGAGGGAAGAACAGATCCCTCTCACCACCATGTGGTACACCTCTGATGTATTCATTCTAATGAACACTCCAAAACAAAGAAGCATACAACTAAGGACATTGTGACCTCTGGTGGACAACCAGAGACTCACATCGAACTACTCGCCATAGACGGATCGAGTGGTTTCAACAGAGTGACGACAGAGTGAGACATCGACGTGTAAATATGTTCATTTCTAATCTGAATGAGCAATTGTTAGGGTGCTAAATATTCTGACTATGGTGAGCGTAGTTTCCAAATGAATGTACAAGAAGTTGACTCTTGACTCTCCCTCTCCTTACATATCCCTCCCCTTTCCATTGTGTAAGAAGCTGTCATATTGGGTTAGTCCACTAGGGACTGTTTTCATTACATTATGTTAGTAATTGTCACGCCTTGGTCATTGTATTTTGTGTTTTCATTATATTATTTGGTCAGGCCAGGGTGTCACATGGGTTTATGTTGTTGTATTTTGTATTGGGGTTTTGTATTATTGGGATTGCGGTTGAGTAGGGGTGTTGTATAGGCTTGGCTGCCTGAGGCGGTTCTCAATCAGAGTCAGGTGATTCTCGTTGTCTCTGATTGGGAACCGTATTTAGGTAGCCTGGGTTTCACTGTGTATTTCGTGGGTGATTGTTCCTGTCTCTGTGTAGTTTCATCCGTTTGTTGTTTTGCTTTAGTATAAGTTATTTTCATGTATCGCTCTTCATTCATTAAAGTCATGAGTAACCACCACGCTGCATTTCGGTCTCTCTTTCTACAAACGAAAAACGCCGTTTCAGAAATCAATAACCTTTACCGTGTTTGTGTGTGTTTGTTTATGTTTTTCTGTGTGATTATTTAGTTAGTTAGTAAATAAATAATTAATAAATAATTAAGCCAATTTGTGTATCGCTGATTCATCACTTAAATTAGGGTTCCTGCAGATTTACGATGTCAACGACGTTCAGAATGTGATTGAGGTAATAATTAATAATGGACTGTTACTAATGTAAGAGATATTATAAATATCTTTAGAGTTTAAGTCGGGCGATAGTAACTCGTTAAATAACTATTCCCGTAGTGCCCCAAATTCCTAATGAGTTAATTGTTACACGACTCATTTAATCAAGTAATAATTAAACGTAGTAGGTAATTATTCGATAAATAGCAGTCATCACATTAATGATAGTCACGTCACGACATATTGGTGCCCCGTGCGAGGAATCTAAGATGGAATGAGGCCTTCATGTTGAATTCAGCCGATATGAAATTGAGGTCATACACCCAGATTACGTTATACACCATTAGAGCTGTAGGCAGGAATCGTTGTTGTTGGGTAGAGGTTGTCTCCGGTGTTGTTTCTCCGACATAGTCTGTGTCATACTGTATGAGCCAGCCAATGTAGGTATTCGGAGGAATAGACTAGCTGGGCCAAACGTAGTACTATTTCTGTCTCTCGCTTTTCAGAAGCGGGGAGACTCGGTCATTATTAATTTCTTGAGCGAGGACATATGGGCCAGCTTGAATTTGAGTAGATATGATGTCCGAAGCAACTAATTATGTCTTGCGTTTCAGTAGTATTGGTAGAAAACGGTATATTTCTATCTTACATCGCGAAAAATAACTCCAAAAGGGTTTGAAAGTGAGACGTCACGAGTAAACCCATTCCCTTGTCGAAGGGGGACCCCTTTGCTTGGAAGAGATTCTGGTACAAGTGGGGCTAGGTTGCACTATATTTTTCCTTTGTTTAAGGTGAAATCCCACGCCATGCGGGAATCCCGTTTGACCTCAGCTTTCTGGGATCAGTGACCTTTGGGCGACAGAAGTTCCACCTCCTCGTCACTCCCATTTTCAATTAGTGACCCCTGGTACAAGTAAAAAAATAAATTATAATTCCATTGAGGCCCAAAGTTTTCTCACATTTGTAACAAGTGATTACATGTGGCTTCAGCCCTCAGGGATAAGTGACCCTGGTGGTGAAGGTATACTCACATTTGAACTACTGGTTACACTTATGATATCCAGACAATCTCAACTGATTTGATATTGTTGTCGCATTCAATTCAACAAGGTAGTTCAATTGCCTTCCGACCCTTTTCAGGTGGATCATTTGGATGAGATCCAAATTGATTTGTTTCCACCAATGTGACAGTTGAACCTTTTCCACATTAACCTAGTTACAGCAATGCTTCAAGTTATGTAAAGTTTAATACTGTCACAAACGTTGTTGTAAGAATCGGACCAAGGCGCAGCGTGCGTAGAGTTCCACATGTTTAATTAATGAAACTCACCAAAACAATACAGAACAAACTAAACGTGAAGTCAAATGCAGTGCTCACAGGCAACTACACACAAACAATATCCCACAACAAACAGGTGGGAAAAGGCTGCCTAAATATGATCCCCAATCAGAAACAACGATAGACAGCTGCCTCTGATTGGGAACAATACCAGGCCAATATAGAAATAACAAAACTAGAATGCCCACCCTAGTCACACCCCAACCTAACCAAAAATAGAGAATAAAGGATCTCTAAGGTCAGGGCGTGACAAATACCCAGATAGCCTATACAGGTATGATTGATCATTAACATTGATTAAAACCTCTTGAAACGAGCAATCCCGTATCCGGGATCGTAATTATAGCCTCAAACTCAAACTCATTACCATAACGCAACGTTAACTATTCATGAAAATCGCAAATTAAATTAAATAAATATATTGGCTCTCAAGCTTAGCCTTTTGTTAACAACACTGTCATCTCAGAATTTCAAAATATGCTTTTCAACCATAGCAAAACAAGCATTTGTGTAAGAGTATTGATAGCTAGCATAGCATTAAGCATAGCATTTAGCAGGCAACATTTTCACAAAAACAAGAAAAGCATTCAAATAAAATAATTTACCTTTGAAGAACTTCGGATGTTTTCAATGAGGAGACTCAGTTAGATAGCAAATGTTCAGTTTTTCCAAAAATATTATTTGTGTAGGAGAAATCACTCCGTTTTGTTCATTACGTTTGGCTAAGAAAAACCCCCGAAAATTCAGTCATCAAAACGCCGAACTTTTTTTCCAAATTAACTCCATAATATCGACAGAAACATGGCAAACGTTGTTTAGAATCAATCCTCAAGGTGTTTTTCACATATCCATTTGATGATATATCATTCGTGGAAGTTTGGTTTCTCCTCTGAATCACATGGAAAAATACATGCAGCTGGAGATTACGCACCAATTTCGACGGAGGACACCAGGCGGACACCTGGTAAATGTAGTCTCTTATGGTCAATCTTCCAATGATATGCCTACAAATACGTCACAATGCTGCAGACACCTTGGGGAAACGACAGAAAGTGTAGGCTTGTTCCTGGCGCATTCACAGCCATATAAGGAGACATTGGAACACAGCGCCTCAAAAATCTGGCTCACTTCCTGTTTGAAGTTTCATCTTGGTTTCGCCTGTAGCATTAGTTCTGTCACACTCACAGACAATATCTTTACAGTTTTGGAAACGTCAGAGTGTTTTCTTTCCATCCAAAAATGAAATACTGCCCCCAGAGTTTCAAGAGGTTATTAATCTCTCTGCAAGCGTCCCACCTCGACAACAGCCAGTGAAATTGTAGGGTGTCAAATTCAAAACAACAGAAATCTCATAATTAAAATTCCTCAAACATACAAGTATTTTACACCATTTTAAATATGCATTTTTTGTAAATCCAGCCACAGTGTCCGATTTCAAACAGGCTTTAAGGCGAAAGCTCACCAAACGATTATGTTAGGTCAGCACCTAGTCACAGACAACCATACAGCCATTTTCCAGCCAAGGCTAGGGCTCACAAAAGTCAGAAATAAAGATTAAATTAATCACTAACCTTTGATGATCTTCATCAGATGGCAATCACAGGTCTCCATGTTAGACAACAAATGTTCATTTTGTTCGATAAAGTTCATCTTTATGTCAAATACCTCCATTTTGTTGGTACGTTTAGTTCAGAAATCCAAAGGCACAATGAGCGCTCTCAACACCAAGACGAAGTTTTAAAAAGTACAATAAAAGATAGTAGAAACATGTCAAATGATGTTTAAAATCAATCCTCAGTTTGTTTTTGTCATAAATAATAAATAATATTTCAACTGGACAAAAGCTTCCTCAATGGAAAAGGTAAACAAGAAATGCGCACTCCCGATCGCGTGCTTGGTCCATGTCTGGAAATGTCCCACTGTCCTCTCATTGAAAACGGTGTATCTCCTTCATTTTTCAGAGTAAAAGCCTGAAAAGCCTGGGTTCTAAATCTTTGTATGGTGGATAGGCTTTCAATGGAAAAACAGCCTTTCAAGATAATAGTACTTTCTGGTTGGATTTTCCTCGGGTTTTCGCCTGCCATATCAGATCTGTTATTCTCTCAGACATTATTTTAACAGTTTTGGAAACTTTAGAGTGTTTTCTATCCAAATCTAATATATTATCATATGCATATCCTAGCTTATGGGCCTGAGTAGCAGGCAGTTTAATTTGGGCACACTGTTCATCCGGAGGTGAAAATACCACCCCCTGCCCAAGACAGGTTAATCAATTAAATTAGCTTTTGCAAATTCATTCACATCAAGTACCACAGTACTTATCCAGTATTGATGTTTCATCGTTTTTGCAGCTCCACATCAACTCAAAACCCACATTTTGAAAAAGGAATATATATATACAGCATATTTAATCATGTGCAAGCTACTGTATCAGAGTGGGTTGAAAACATTCTGCTAGTCGAGGAACTGCGTTTGAAAACTGAACAATTAAGGTAATTGCAAATACTTATGATGTTGAACGAGCACAAACTCTTCAACTAAATATTTTTTATACAGAAACAACTTGATTTAGCCAAAACTAAATACAATGAAGTCCAAGCAAAACTAGATACATCTTTTGAGTTATCTACAAACAGGAGCGCGCAACTTGATAACATGCATGCAGTTTTGATGAATATTACTCAAAGCAATAATGTTCTAGGGACCCATGCAGCAGAATACCACCCTTAGGTACCATCTGGAGGAATTTGAGAACAGTCACCTGCTACAGAGTGACTACCCAACCAAGCAACCGGAGCTCGGTACACAAAGGAGTGAAGAAGGTTTCAGACTTTGCCTCTCTCGGGTGTCCCTCAGTCTTCTCCTCTTGGCCATTTGGCACAGAGTAATATGACACCTCCTCGCCAACAAAGCTAAACCTTGGCTTCTCCTCTTGGCCTTTCGGACCCAATTTCCCCACAGGATGAAGCCAACCCTTTTCGCCTGACAAACTCGTCAAAACCTTCCGCCCCTTTGATCCCATTCCAGGTAAGCCAACAAAACTGAGACGTTCCTAGCAGACATAGAGGACGCCTTGGATGGCTACCCAAATGCTACGGGTTCTGACAGGCTTTATCTGTTGACGCGAATGAATAGACACATGACGAGGTTCATTCGTCTACAACAGCAACACGTGCAAAACGACTACGCTAAACTTGCCACAGCTTTGAAAATAGAATGTGAGTCGCAGAACCACTGAAAACACGACAGCTCACTGGTTAACACTGTCAAACAAGCTCAGAATGAACACCCACAAGCTCACTATCATAGGCTTTGTTCAGCTTACTTTGGCCAACTCACTGAAACAGCAATACAAGAACTGATACCATTCAAAATAATGCTTCTGTCGAACATGTAACCCAACTTCATTACCTTCTTGGTCCCTACAGCCCATGTTGGCTTGCCAATCTTACATCTCAGAGGGCCTGCAAGCACAGCTTTTGAAGCATCAAAAGTATGCGAAGCTAAGAGCCCTGACATCTCGGTTTTGATGTTTTACCAGGAGCACTCACTCCAATTAGAGGGGGCATTATCAGGTATTAGAGTGTTAGCAACAATGGTTTCTACCACGAAACCACGAGACCAATACCCACTGTGGTCGAAATAACTGTAAAGTATGTCACTATCGAAACAACTACCGTTACAATCGACCTAATCGCTTGACACAGAGCGTCAGAGCACAAGGCTAACAAAGGGTTCAAGGACGATCATAACATAGCCATATGTTCTCGAGACGTTCTACTAAAGCAAGTAAAATGTGAAAAAGATAAGTCAGTAGGGAAAAAGGTCAGTAGGACTAGACATGGAATTGCAAGACAACAGGTCCGCCGGAATTAACACCCATAGCAAGGACGTCAACTTCTTGGTGACAGAGGGCAGTAATTTTCACGTCCGGATGAAATGCATGCCCAAATTCAACTGCCTGCTACTCATCCCCAGAGGATAAGATATGCATATTATTAGTAGATTTGGATAGACAACACTCTGAAGTTTCTAAAACTGTTTGAATCATGTCTGTGAGTATAACACAACTTATTTAGCAGGCGAAACCCTGAGGACAAACCATCACCATCACTCTCTTTTCATTGGGATTTCATTGGGAATCCAGATTTCTAAGGGACCTTCTTGCAGTTCCTATCGCTTCCACTGGATGTCAACAGTCTTTAGAAATTGGTTGAGGTTATTCCTTTGTGTAATGAAGAAGTACGGCCATCTTGAACGAGGGTCACTTGAAGTGTACTGTTAGATAGAGGCGCATGACCAGAAAGCATGCTACAGTTTGTTTTCTTCCTGTATTGAACACAGATCATCTCGTCTTCAATTTTCTCGATTATTTACATTAAAAAATACCTAAAGTTGTATTACAAAAGTAGTTTGAAATGTTTTGACAAAGTTTACAGGTAACTTTTGAGATATTTTGTAGTCACATTGCACAAGTTGGAACCAGTGTTTTTCTGGATCTAAATGGACATTTTGGATATATATCGACGGAATTAATCGAACAAAAGGACCACATGTGATGTTTATGGGACATATTGGAGTGCCAATAAAAGAAGCTCATCAAAGGTAAGGCATTAATTATACTTTTATTTCTGCGTTTTACACCTGCAGGGTTGAAATTTCTCTCTTTGTTTACGGAGGTACTATCCTCAGATAGTAGCATCGTTTGCTTTCGGCGAAAAGCCTTTTCGAAATCTGACATGTTGGCTGAATTCACAACAAGTGTACCTTTCATTAAATCACACATGCAAGATAGTAAATTAAAGTTAGATTTTTATAGTAATTTAGTTGAATTTGGCGCTCTGAATGTCCCCTGGCTTTTGGGCAGGTGGGACGTCCCACATATCCCAGAGAGGTTAACTATCAAATAACTCCTGCTTTCACTCAAGACCCTATCCAGGGCCCGCTCGATCAAGAAACAAATTCACGAGATTTGTCTATAGACTGATAAAAAGGTTGCGAAGAAAAATATCAAAAACTTTGTAAGAGCCAATTCCACTCAAAACCCGATAAGTCGATCTGTTTTCACCATGAACAGAAATGACACATCACGTTGTTGCGAACATCTACTCCACTTTGTCGGGAATATGACCACTAAACACAACTCAGAGGCCATACCTGGAAACAGTCCTGGAGGACTGCTTAACCTGTCATGCACTAATTGATTCGAGCTCAACAATATCACTCATCTCTCAAATGTTGTTTAATGATCTCAAAAGGGCTTTGAAGCCGGCTAAACTTTAGTTAACCTCTTAAGTCGACCCTCTACTTTTTCGAACATTCTGTTAAAAATCGCGCAACATTTCAGAGCCCTGCTACTCAGGCCAGGAATATAGTATATGCATATGATTAGTATGTGTGGATAGAAAACACTCAGACATTTATAAAACTGGTTAAATCACGGCTGTGACTATAACAGAATGTGCGTTTCATCGAAAAGTGCAGGAAAATCTGATCACTGAAAATGGAAATAAATATCCTTGCGCTACTTCCAGGAATTGTTCAAAGTGAACCGAATTACATGAGGCCGAGGTTGCAGTGCCTACAGCTTCCACACGATGTCTAGAGTCTTGTCATTTGATTTGGCTTTGATTCTTGGTCAAACCGAATCAAGGGAACCGATTCCCTCCCTCGGATGTTTTGGTCGAGCTCTCTCCAGACATTTTTTCGAGACGGACAGCTATAGAATTTACATCGCCTCCTGATGAATTTTATCGCTTATTAACGTGTACTAATACCTAAAGTTGCATTACAAAAGTATTTCAAAGTGTTTTGTGAAAGTTTATCGTCGACTTTTTGAATTTTTAAAAATGACGTTACGTTATGAAACGCTATTTTTTCCGTTTATCACACAGTCTTCATAGATCAATATCTAGGCTATATATGGACCGATTTAATCGAAAAAAAGACCCAATAGTGATTATGGGACATCTAGGAGTGCCAACAAAGAATATGGTCAAAGGTAATGAATGTTTTATATTTTATTTGTGCGGTTTGTGTAGCGACGACTATGCTAATTATTTTGTTTACGTCCCCTGTGGGTCTTTTGGGGTGTTACATGCTATCAGATAATAGCTTCTCATGCTTTCGCCGAAAAGCATTTTAAAAATCTGACTTGTTGCCTGGATTCACAACGAGTGTACCTTTAATTCAATACCCTGCATGTGTATTTTAATGAACGTTTGAGTTTTAACTAATACTATTAGCATTTAGCGTAGCGCATTTGAATTTACAGAGCTCTAGCCTGCGTGCCAGGTAGGAGCAAGAGGTTAAAAACAGAACGATGCGACACCACACTTCGAGGTTTAACTCAGACTACATCGCCTCTCACATTGAGACTCATGCTGCAATTACACTTCCAGGACGTATCGCTTGTTCACCCTGTGCATGTTACCAGCCTCGAATCTGAACACCTGTTACTCGGAGCAGACTTGATGGATCGTTTACTCCCACTGATTGATTGGAAAACCAACCAAGTATGGTCACTGTGTCTCCAATGACCATACTGTCTTCTCCTAACGCTAGCTAAAACGCAGTCATCCACGAGGGGTATCTGTCGAAAGCACCCCTTGGGAAAAAGACGTTTCAAAACCTCTTGGTGCAGAATCTGACCCAAGGATATATTACAATATCTCGGCACATTCAATCAGCATAACTGATTGACCATTCTTTTCATGATTTTGAGGCAGCAGTCTCTGTGAATGAGCAACTTTCCTACTCCTGGGAGTCGTGCAATACTGTAGCTGAGATGAACTTTTCTTGTCTTTTAAACACTTCTGCAAGCACTGTGGCCGTCTCAACAATAATAGCACCGACGGGCAGAGTGTACTCTGCTTCCGATAACACATTTTCAGCTTTGTGGGGGACTGGTACCCTTTACAATGACACTAACGGGCGTCAGTTCCGCAACTGACCTGTTGACTCCCACTGGTGAAATGCTGTGCGATATCGCAGACAGATATCCTTCACTCAGTTCGCAGGTACTGGAGAGGTTGCCACACGTGGACGCTGTGGTGACTGACAGGCCTCGACAACCACTGAGCATTTTGAAGCACAAACACCATGAGATTTAGTTGAAAGGTTGCAGCCAATCTAATAACGCAGCTCCTGACAACTCATACTAATGGTCGAGCATAGCCTCCACTTCCTGGTTCACGGCCTTCCTTCGGGCCTCCGGAATCCTATATCGCCTCTTTCGTACCGTTTCCCCGGCTTCTCGGAGAACACCGCCATGTTCCGATTGACGAGCTCCCAGAGCTCTTTCTTCTGGACCGGGTCTAAGTCCTCATTGCTTGAGACCACCACTGGTACCGTTGACGTCCTGGGTCCTGACCATAACACGGCCAAGGCTGTCCTCTCGTGCCACAGCCATATGGCTGTCATCTGCTCCCTCATCATTTTTACATTTACATTTAAGTCATTTAGCAGACGCTCTTATCCAGAGCGACTTACAAATTGGTGCATTCACCTTATGACATCATCTCGACGTGCCCTACCACGCTGCGAAATGGGGTCAGTTGGGCTTGCCACACCTCCTTGGCGAGGTCCAGTAGGCCGCGTGGCCTCCTCCCGTAGAGGAGTTCGAAAAGGGGAAAACCCAGTGGAGGACTGGGGTACTCGGATTGAGAACATTAGGTGGGGTAGTAGCTGTTTCCAGTTCTTCCTGTCCTGCACGATGACCTTCCGCAGCATTTGTTTGAGCATTTTATTGAATCGCTCGACGAGCCCATCCATCTGCGGGTGAAAGATGGAGGTCCGGATCTGCTTGAGCTGCAGTGGAGCAGAAAACTCTTTCATTACGTGGGACATAAACTCAGCACCTTGGTCTGTCAGGATCTCGTTCGGGATGTCCACCCGGCTAAAAAAGGTGGAAAATTCCCCGGGCGATTCCCTTGGATACCGCCGCTCGTAGGGGAATGGCCTCGGGATACCGGGTGGCATAATCTACTATCACCAGGATGCACCAGTGTCCTCGAGCTGTTTTTACCAGGGGTCCCACTATATCAATGGCGATGCGTTCAAAGGGCACCCCGATGATTGGTAGGGAGACCAGTGGGTTTCGGAAGAGTGCTTTCGGGGCAGTGAGTTGACAGTAGTCTTCCAGGGCCCTCCTTATCCCGGCCAGTGGAACCGGGCGGATTTCCGTTCTTCTCCATTCCCAGGTGTGCCCACAACAGGTGGGTGTGGGCCAGCTGAAGAACGGTTCCCACATACCATCGGGGCAGCAACAATACCTCTCGATGTTCCCCCTGTTGGCGCGACACCTGTTACAAAAGGTTATTCTTGATTTGGAAATGGGGGTATCGGCAGTCACTCACCCCCAGAAGTAGCTGTCCGCTATCACTTGGGCTGCGGCGGCTTTCAAGTTCGGATCCTCCCACTGGGCCGTCCCAAATTGTCCCCTCAGTTGGCCTCCAGCGGGTGTCTGGACTGGCCCCTCGAAAGAGAGGAGGGGGAGGCTGGGCTCCTCTTCCAGTGGTTCTCCAGGGGGGTCGGGTTCTGGCGCCCCCTCTGACTCTGGACCCGTAGATACAGGTTGGTTGACTGGTTGCTTCTGGGCTGCACAGATGATGGGTAGTCCCCGCTCTCTTCTTTCAGCCGGCTCGTAACATTTTCTTCAACTCGTGCCACCATAGGGCCGCAGACAATTCCATCCCACTAGGAGAGGTACCGGCAACTCTGGTACTGCACCCATCTGGCAGCTCCCTTGTGGCGCATGATGTTGGTCCATACGGTTGGATACCGCTTTGTGTCACCTTGAACACAGGAAATTGACATCTCCCTACCCCTTTCGGTCTCCTGGTTCAGCAGACTCGTGGTTACGAGCGTAACCATACTTCCGGAGTCTATTATCGCTTCCGTGTTATGTCTGTCAACCTTCAAAGGGACCATGGGTGCAGTTTATTCGTGTTGCACCCAACAGGAGGTGACATAGTTCACGGCGTGACCCACCTCGCCTCCGAGGCTAGCTGATGGCATTGACTCCTCTCGAGCCGGGCAATTCCAGGCAATGTGCCCCCGGGCGCCTCACTCGGTTCGGGGTACACAGCGGTGGGGCTGTCCTTCCGTCCCCTCGAACGGGTCACCGACTCATCCTGATTCCCACTCAGCAGGGCCCGATGCGTCTCCACTGCTTCCAGGATGCCCTCCAAGGTCTAGGGCAGAGGTGGGCAAACTTTTTGACTCGCGGGCCACAATGGGTTCTAAAATTTGACAGAGGGGCCGGGCCAGGAGCATTTGGAGGGAGTGTTTGGGCCGGATATACTAAAGCATTAAATGTAGTGTGTGCAAACCTCATAGCACAGTAAGAACACTACAACCCAATTTATTAACTGTCTTTCAAATGTGAAAAATAGCCCTTATCAGTTAATAAATTTGTCTCAAGGAATATGCAAGATATGGCATTTACATACTATTTCGCAGATACTGGGAGGGGGAAATGTAAATAGATTAAAATAACATACGCACTGTGATTTATCAAGATTGTGTCTGTTTTTAATAAGTTTCAATCGAAGGTGCAAAGTTAAAGAAATCAACATTTATTGAAAAATGGAATCACTTTCAACATTCAAAACATATTATTACACAACGAAATACTCAAGCTCAATAATATCTACTTGTGTTAAACTCCGCAAAATCATGGATGGATTGTCCTCACCGCGCGCTCTACAAACTCGCCACGGACGCCCTCGCCTTCACGCGCAAACAGTACACGTGTATTGTTGCCAAGCACACAGACATAGGCTGTATTAAATATCCTACCTGCAGCTGAAAATTTAAATTTAAATTAAGAGCGATATGCGGCGTGTTAATTAAGCTACTGTACCGCTGCTGTGCGTAAATGCGCATTGCTCTTAATTAAAAGACGCACTTCCAAACTTTCCATATGCATTTTTTTATAACACAGCAGAAAAACTCACCATTTCAGTGGGAACAGTGTTGTTGGTCTCCCTTTTTTGCCAGTGCATCAAAGTCTGGAGTTAGTTTTGTTGTGGCAATTCTCAGGACAGATCTGAGGTGTTGGTCAGTTAACTTGGATCTGTGATGGGCTTTGTTGATTTTCATGACGCTAAACGTCTGCTCACACACGTAGGTCGAGCCAAACAACACCAGCATCTTCTGCGCCGTCCTCCGGAGGTTTGGAAACGCGGTCTCGTTAAGTGAAGCGTAAAAGTCATTCAGTTTAAGAGACTTGAACTTCTCCTTTGAGACGGAGTCAGACTGAAGATCGATCAGTTCCAATTGCAGCTCCTGCGGTGCTGATTCGGGGTCTTGTGACAGGGGACAGGACACCAGTTGAAGTGACTTGTCAATTTTTTCAAAATCACAGAACCGACGGCAAAATTCTCTGTGCAGATCGTCCAGTGATTTGCAGTATTTCTTCACATTTCGGGCGGCCTCGTTCTGCACGGCTAGTGTGGGGAAATGTGCGAAAGATTTGTTTGACATTTGCCTGGAGAATAAAACCAGCTTGGATTTGAAGGCTCTCACATTTGTGTACATGTCGTGCGCAAACTGATCTTTCCCCTGTAGCTTCACGTTCAGCTCAATCATGTGTGAAAATATGTCCACAGCAAACGCAAAGTCACAAAGCCAGTTTGTGTCGCTCAGCTCGGGGAATTCTTCGGATTTCCTCATTAAATTAAAAAATGAGCGAATCTCGTCTTTGAGCTCCCAGACTCGTTGAAACACTTTCCCCAAACTTAACCAGCGGACGCGAGAGTGGTAAAGTAGGTCCTGGTGATCCGCATTAGTTTCTTCCAGGAACGTAATGAACTGACGATGATTAAGTCCCCTTGCTCGTATGAAGTTAACAAGTTTTACAACTGGATCCACGACGTGATTAAGCTGCAATACAGACTTACACAGAGACTCCTGATGAATGATGCAGTGAAGTAAAATAACATCCTGGTCAGGGTTTTCTTCTTTCACTTTATCCTGGATTCTTTTCAGCAGCCCGATGTTTTTTCCAGTTAAATTTGGCGATCCATCCGTGGTGACATTGGCAAGTTTACTCCAAGGTAGCTTCATTCTCTCGATGACAGCAGACACCTGTTCATATAAGTCCTCTCCTCGTGTTTTCCCTTTCAGTGATTCCATGCTCAAAAGCTCCTCCGTTATCTCAAAACTGTCGTTAATCCCTCGGATAAAAATTAGGAGCTGAGCAGTGTCTTTTATGTCGTTACTTTCATCCAGTGCTAGTGAATACAACTTAAAGGACTCTTAAAGGCCTTTTTGTTTAACTCGCTGACTATATCTTCGTCAATCAGTTCCACGCGGCGAGTCACTGTCCTGCGTGCTAAACTGATTTTTACAAACTTGGCTTTGCTCTCCGGACACAAGAGACCTGCTGTCTCTACCATGCACTCTTTCAAAAACTCGCCTTCGGAGAAAGGCTTGCTAGCCTTTGCTAATTTGAATGCCAGCAAATAACTTGGTACTTGACTCTTGAATTGCAGTTTGTCGGTGAAAAAAGTTCTGTTGACTCTGTAAATTAGCTGCCAACCTCTGAGCAGTAGCCGCCCGTTCTTGTGTTGACTGCATGCTTCGTGGCAAAGTGACGGCTGATATTGTACTCTTTGAAAACCGCAACAGCTTCTTGGCATATCAGACATACAGCCGTTGATCGGACTTCAGTGAAGAAGTATTTTGTTGTCCACTCCTTATTAAACACTCGGCATTCGCTGTCCACTTTCCTTCTCTTTGGTCCGCTCATTTTCACAGAAGGGCTTAATGGTGATGTGAAACGAAGTGAAAATTAAAGTGAAATAAAGAGAAATACGCGCCACTCCAACAACGGTCAATGTGTTTTGAGTGCGCCATCTATTGGGGAAACGTGGGCATTGCAGGGAAAGGGGGAAAAAGGAGGTTTTTACTATAATTTGGACAAGTTCGGCGGGCCGGATTAAAAAGCCTAACGGGCCGTATGTGGCCCGCGGGCCGTAGTTTGCCCATGTCTGGTCTAGGGCATGCATAGACTCTCTGCCGTCTTCATGTCGTGGGGTAGTGCCCATAAGAAGCGATCCAGGACCACTTTGTCGAGGATGGAGAGGGTGGATACGTTGGTTAGGAGCCATGCCCTGGTGACGCGCAGTAGGTTGCTCATCTGGGCTCGGGGGGGATGCGTCGGGTACGAACCTCCAGTCGTGGAACAGTTGAGCCCGATGGGCCGTAAGCCTGAGTATCACCCGTTTGAGTCCGTCGTAGTTAGCCGCATGTTCGTCGTTCAGGTCCCAATAATTTTGGGCATTACAAAAGAGGAACGGGGCCAGCAGACTTGCCCACTTCAGTGCTGTCCGTTCAAACGTACAGAGATATGTTTCGATGTCATTGTCCTCCGTTAGCTTGATTAAAAACTGGTTCGGATGTGATTCGGGAAACGCTCCTCCTTGCAGCTTCCTGATTTCCTCAACGAGGCGGACGTTTTGTAGTTACTGTTCCTCCAGTGTTCGTTCCTGAACCGCCTGTTGTGCTTGTTGGGCCCGGACGAACTGAGCTATCAACTCGTCCATGCTGGTGCTGTGTAAACGTCTCACCCTGATCTGACCACGTTATCAGACTTATCAGACGCATTCTCCACCAATTGTGGCAGACCAGGGGGTTTGGTCAAGTCGTTTACACAGATCAGACACCGACAAAGTAGGATTAGCTCGGTTTCAAGGGTGTTTATTTAAATAATAAATCAAAAAGAAAAGGATAGGTCTCCCCCATGAGACCCTCTCTGGGATACCGTCTTCTGGGCTCCGGGTCTTGCTGTATCCCGTCGGGGACAAAAACTGAACTCCCTCCTGTTACCTCTGCAACCGTCCCCAACTATACGGGAGTCCTTTCTTCCCCCACTCTCCCTTCTGGCAGCTTTATGGGACTCACACAGCTGGTGAGCAATCAGCCCTTGATTCCTCACCAACTACCAATCAGCCCCAATTAGTCCTGGCCGGAGAGCCCGTCAATACCTGGCAAGTCCAGCAGATGGAGCTATCTGTGATGTATAATCCGTCTGTCACCAGGCCTCGACGAGTCTCCCCCTGGTGGCTGACCTGCTATACGCCACCCAGGATACTTGATTTTCTTTCCCTTGGCATGTGAGCCCGTGTAAGCATAAACCCACATGTACAACGGAACATTTAACAAGTATTTATCCTAGGATCACTTAAAGTTTAAAATGTACTCTGAGGCCTTTGACTCTACAGCTACCGTACTCACCAGTTTCTCCCCAGAGGTCCATAGGTCATCCCTGTAGACTGTCCGAAGCTGGTACCTTACAGCTGTAGACTTATCATATAGTCATCAAATTAGGATAGTGTCCTACGCAACACACCACTATGTAGGAACGCCCTAGATATGACATGAGACACAATGCCATGATAGAGTCACTTAGCCAAGACCTTGGACGCATATACTGTAGAATACAGTCCAATTAGATGATTAAGGTGTGGTAACTATATCTTTTGTTTATCTTTTGTTTACGCACAACAGTGTCTAGGGTTTACCGAGAATGGTGTGAAAAACAAAAAACAGTCCTGTGGACGAAAACAGCTTATTGATGAGAGTCACAAACAGGGTCACAAACAGATAGCAGTAGTGTGCAGAACAGCATCTTGGAATGCACAACTCGTTGGTCCTTGTCACAGATGGGCTATCAACTAAAATCAAGAAGAAGTGGCTCCAGTGGGCACGCGATCATCAACACTGGACATTTGAGGAGTGGAAAAACTATCTCTGGTCCGACGAATCCCGATTCCTGTGTCATGATGGCATAGTCAGGATTTGGCGTAAGCAGCATGAGTCTATGGCCCCATCCTGCCTTGTGTCAACAGTACAGGCTGGTGGGGGTGGCGTATTGGTGCGGGGAATGTTTTTCTGGCGCACGTTAGGTCCCTTGATACTAATTGAGCAACATTTTCATGCCCCTAAAAATGAATTAGGGGTTAAGGCAGGTTTTATACATGGCAATATAAGACATTTCATAACGAAAGAAACAGATCCTGTGTCTCACCTGTTAAGTCGTTTGTCTCGTTTGTTACACAATAGCAATACCTTCTTGGAAACATGTTGTCCGCGATACTTCTGAAATTAGAAACTACAAAACAAACTAATAAGAAATGAAAAAGGAACCCTTCGAGAAACAGTTCAGTGTCCATTAAATTTGATTTTACTGATTAAATACTGTACCAACATGCTATCTTTAGCAGACAGTACTTACAGATGTAGGATCTTAATTTTATCACCCTGTTGCAGGAGAACATTTGAGGTTTAAAAAGGCTTCTGAAGTTTCTAATTTCCACTTTGAAATTTCAGACTCGATTTCCCCTTATAAAAAATGTATCAACCCCAACAAAAATTTCCATTAATTATAATTGAAAACAGAAAGAAAAATGCTGCACACTGCTGCTTTATGCTCCCAGGTGATATTTATTTACAACGTTTGGACTGTTAGATCTTCCTCAGGGATCCATATCCCAGGTGGGGGTGGAAGGTCCTATATATATAGGGGCAGTACTCAGTGATATCACCTCCTGAAACAGGAGGTAAAAAATGTATAACATAGTTTCACAATATTAACATTCAATGTATCAAAATATATGATCATACACAGGGAATATGATCCAGAAAGATTCCCTTTGAAGGGGGGTAAAATGCAAGTAATTTACCCACCCCCGCACAATACAAAGATTCAAGATCAAGGGCCTGATTACTTGCATGTCCACCAATGTTATTTGCATGTTGAAATATCCTTGACGTCTGTCTTACATAGGGAAAATACATAGAAGCTTTAAGACACTAATCAGTGAGCACCGCAGCAATATACAGACAAAAATCCAGTTGCTGCTCATTTTGTACAAGCTGGACATCCTATTAGTTCTCTAATAGACATTGGAATAGAAATGGTCAAGATTTTTTTATTTAACAATTGGACGACACTGGGCCAAATGTGCACCACAATGGCGGATGTGATACAGCCAGATGTGATGCAGCCTGGATTTGAACCAGGGACTGTAGTCCCTCAGTGCCTTAGACCGCTGCACCACCCGGGAGCCCAAAGATGCCCCGCTTGGGAGGGGACATTGAGAGGACACTTCTTCAAAGGGAATCTTTGTGGATCCACAGGCTCAACACACTGTCTCCTTTTGACCTTAATAACAAGGAGTTTGACTTGAAACCGTTTTTATAGTTTCAAAATGTCTAAATTGTGTATTTTTTAAATCCTAATTGAATATTGTATGTGTATGTATATTACTGTAAATATTGATCACATTTCCTGTGTATGATCATATATTTTGATACATTGATTGTTAATATTGTGAAACTACGTTATAAATGTTTTACCTCCTGTTTCAGGAAGTGATGTCACTGAGTACTGCCCCTATATATAGGACCTTCCACCCCCACCTGGGATATGGATGCCTGATGAAAACCTAAGTGTCGAAATGTTATTGTAAATAATTATCACCTGGGAGCATGAGCAGCAGTGTGCGGCATTTTCCTTTCTGTTTTTCATGAGCTTTCCTACAACTCCAGCACCTGTGGAAAGTACCTGGATGTGCATATGTACTTCATATTTTGTACATTAATTATAATCCAGATAATAATTCACATTTTCCTGCTGTAGCAAACTGGCTAAAATTAAGATCCTACACCTATATACGTGTTAGTAATAAGTTTGTGCTTCAGGATTATTTTTCCCCCTTTAAATATGTTTTATATCATCAGCTTAATCCGAGGCGATGGGGTTCAAATACTTAAAAAATCGATTCAAATACTTTATCTCTGTCTGGTTGAACTTGCCTGGCTTAAAAACATATAGAAAAGTGGAAAAAACTACAAACGCTTTCACTTAATATTTATTATTTGAAACCCAGGTCTGCATTCTACTACAGCTATCATTTAGCATTACTTACTATATTTGATTAAATTAAAGATGAATATTGTGTTATTCAATAGACTATGGTTGACATGATGTGCTAAGTGAATTAGGCAAACATGATACTGATCGACAGTATGTCGAATCATGACAAGGTCTTAATGAAATTGACAGTGATGATACAGAGCAGTGTTTTCCAAACTATGGGTCAGAACCCACTAGCAGGTTGTGGCAAGGTGTCTAGATGGGTCACGGGATGACATATCTTATATAATTTACAAATAATTTGACTATTATACAGTCAATTCCATACAAATTGGCCAGAAGCTCGTACGCAAATCTTCGTAAGGTTAGTTAGGGGAATTTTTTTTTTTTTTTTTTTACAATCGCTTACACACTGAAAGTGGTACTTGAGGCACACTCAGTGAACTCATTAATTCATGTACCTAATCTTCAGACCAAGTCTGCAAAACTGTAAGCACATTATCTGCTTTACACTCAGTTTGCAATTGTAAAACACACTTTTTGCAAAACACAGTTCTCTACATTGGACACATTTTAATGTTTAGAAAACACTGCCATTCAAAATGCCACACTCATTTACTGTTTACCTACACCCAGTGTGAAAACACTTATAGCTAATTTCTTCGCTTAGAAATCAGAGCTTGAACACCACTAGTAAAAGGACCAATAAGAAGAAGAGACTTTCTTGGGCGAAGAAACACGAGCAATGGACATACATTTTTCCCCCTTTGCATTTCTGTTTGTAGTGTAAATATATACTGAATATGCATACATACTGTATATATTTCTGCACATACATGTACGCGTGAGTGTTATGACAAACTGCCATGGACTCCACTGAACATCCAAAAGACACAATATAGTAGTGTATTATATTTGTCACATCTGTGTGTAGTTGGCGTGTATAAGAGCTAATCATTTGATGGTTTGTTGTGTAGTGTTTCGATGCAAAAACACCATTTTGAGAAGAGTTAAAATAGTTTTGAATTACGTGTTTGGTTTTGCAAGAGATGTGTGACGTTTTGCATGTTGTGTGTGTGTTTTGGGGTTTTGTGTGTAGAGTCTAGAGAAAATGAGCCATAGTTTCAGAAATCATGTGTAAGCAATTGTCAAAAACTGTAATCAATGTTTAACTCATATAATTTTTTTTATGTATGATTTTTCACAGTGCAATCCTTACGGTGAGTCACAAATCAAAAAGTTTGGTAACGCCTGCTGTAGAGTACAACAGTAATTTCATTTTTCAGGCAATTACTATTAAGAACTACAAGAGTGAACTTTGACCATAAGAGCTGGCCAGTAAGAAGAGCTATGTACAGTCAGTGTAACAAATCAGATTAGAATCCATCACCTTAGCACGCGGGCGCACACACACAGCTGTTCTACCTATCTAAGGGCAAGCCATTCACAACATGCCTGGCAAGGAGATTGCAGCAACCAACATGCACTTGCAATATAAAACCCAGAGCTACAGGTGGGGGAGATGGATAATGGTTACTGGTTGTTGAAGTCATAAATTATGTGGTTGTTTACTGTTATAGACCAGTAGAGTGAGCTTGTGAAGAGCCAGGGAGCTGTGTGAGGTCACACTCAACAAAGAGAAGAGCTGACTTGAGCCTAGAGTGGGAGAGACAAATAGATAAAGATTAAAGGGGAAGTTCCGTATTTTGCAACTTTATGTTAGATGCTTCATCACCCTGAAAGTAGTCTTTAAGGGCAGCTGAACTAAAAAACTTCTCTGATTGAAAATGGCCTATGTTGCATCAATATTAGTCAGAAACATTGATTATATTGTAAAAAAAAAAACATTTCTATTGGGGACAAAATAATCTGAAACACAACCAAAACAAACTACAAATGCATCCAACAAAGCTTGATGTAGCCATGCTAGAAATATGGGACCAAAAACTTTTGAATACTTTATTTATAGTAATCTTTAGGCGTATCAATAATTTGGACCCCTCCCTACCTTTTTGAGAAAAAAAGTGTTTGAATGATTTATTTTGATAAAGTCATTATTGCTCATCTTTATCAAGGGTGTCAATAATTTCGGACCCCACTATAACAAACATAACACACCCACAAGACACACATTTCATTTTTCTTAATGAGCAGCAGAAAAGCCCGGGAAAAATCAGTGAGTTCAGCTGCCCTTAAAAAACATTGCATGGTTTCCCTTATCACTTCCATTGATTGTTAGCTAGCTGTGGCTAAAGTTAGTTGAAGTTTATCATATATGCATAGTCACTATAACTATGCACTCATGTACATACTACCTCAATTGGGCCGACCAACCACTGCTCCCACACATTGGCTAACCGGGCTATCTGCATTATGTCCCACCACCCGCCAACCCCTGTTTTATGCTACTGCTACTCTCTGTTCATCATATATGCATAGTCACTTTAACCATATCTACATGTACATACTACCTCAATCAGCCCGACTATATAGCCTGTCTTTTTATTTGTTTGTTTTTATTTCTTTACCTACCTATTGTTCACCTAATGCCTTTTTTTGCACTATTGGTTAGAGCCTGTAAATAAGCATTTCACCATAAGGTCTGTTGTATTCGGCGCAAGTGACAAATACACTTTGATTTGATTTGAAGTTGCTGTTTAAAGAAAAACAAAACATTGATTACAGTTTCTCTTGGCCCATAGACTACTTTCAGGGTGAGGAATGTTGTAACTTCTTGTAAAAGAAACACTAATGAAACGCTGCTCTTTATAAACTAATCTTGGGTTTATTTAAGTTAACCGGAGCTGTAAAAATCTTTGAGGTGAAATCTTCCAGACTCCTACTGAGGTGTGTAGGCTGCGTGTTCACAGTTGAAATTACATCATGATGAGACAACTGCTTTAAAAAATGAATTGCATTTTGGTGACTTACCTAATTGTGTTGAATGAATTAACGTATTGACCAAGGGAGTGAGATCGATGGAAGTTGGATCAATATACTCTGCCGGGATTTCTGGGAAGGAAGGAAGAACAACATTGTTAATGTGAGTAGATACAGTTTACTTATGAAACTCCAATATGGCAATGCCCAAAATGTATCACAGATGAAACTTTATTGCATGTTCATTGGTTTTCTGAAGCAAAACAAGACCAAATGTCTTTAAAGTAAACCACTTTATACGTTTGTAATAGTAGTGAAAAATCAACCCATATGTGAATCCTAAAAAAAAGTCTGACCAATAATTTTAACTTTACTGTTTTAAAATTGTTCCAGAGATCAACTATTTCGGTGATGCTTTTTTTGAATTGTACATCATTATGGTGTCATATTATTGTCATAATGTCACTGACTTTCCTAGTTAAATAAAGGTTCAATAAAAACATTTAAGAAAATAAATGTGGGTGTGTAACAAATGTCATGTCATAACAACTACCATAGCTGTTTCTGATGCATAGCAAATAAGCCATGTCACTTGACATTCAGTGATACAAGATGTCATGACATCTTATGGCATTTGTTTTGTCATGTTTATAACAATATTAAGATGAACAGTTCAAATAATTTATATTTTATTTAGTATACACATCAGAACATAATGGAGGTTTGTTTTGGAAGTGCACGGTACCTGTCGATGCTAGAAGATCCCTCTTATATATTTCCTCCTGGTTGCCATGTTTTTGAGCTGCATGTACATGATATGCAAAGTAAAATCTGATCATTACATCACCGAGCTGTCTGTTTAAACAAATAGCACACACTTCGGACACCTATGCATACACCACAAGACATGCCACTAGAGGTCTCTTCACAGTCCCCAAGTCCAGAACAGGCTATGGAAGATGCACAGTACTACGTAGAGCCATGGTACATATCAACATTATAGTTTTAACCATGTTTTGAGGCTATACACTGTTTGTTTGTTTACATTTACTTTGTTTACAACATTGGAGTAAAACAAGCTTATATTTTGGGTTCTGATGGGGTATGACAGTTGAGATAAGCTCATGAGGCATTTCTAAGTTATATTCTTTAAGAATCAATATGAACATATCATTAATTTATAAGTCAAAAATGTATGTAGTTACTGCAGATTGCCCCCTTTCATTTTCTCGCAATAAAAGTATCATGTCAAAGTGAAATATAATCTTGAAATAATATTATCATCTTAATTTTCCATTCATAATTTACATGATTGACAATGACAACAGCAATGTTACAATATCTAACATGACAAAATGACCTTACTGCTAAGAATATTGTAAACATGTTCAGTGGCAAGAATAACAAAACAACAAGGCCATCTAGATGGAATTCAAGGTATAGGATTAGAGTTCAGTTATACTTCTCTTCTATCACCTACCTATATGAAAGAAGACTAGGAGGAGCAGAATAGCTACACATGTCCTGAGACACAGCTTTGAGTGATTCCTTGATGCCCAAAAGCCTGCCATCATATGTGAACTCCCCACTACAAAAACACAAAACAAGACATGCTAGAGCTGCTTACAGGGCATCTCAACCTAAAGTTAAATGGCTTACCTCATCAAGGGTATATTGTTATGCAAAACCAAAAATGTTCCATGTATCATTGTAAAGTGACTGTTCCACTGGATGTCATAAGGTGAATGCACCAATTTGTAAGTCGCTCTGGATAAGAGCGTCTGCTAAATGACTTAAATGTAAATGTAATGTATCACGACATTATGATGTCACGGGCAGATTTTTTCCCCCTCCTCCCCATTTGCAGTCAGTGATATTCAACTCTCATAAGAACGAGATAAAGCTCCATTTTGGGAAACAAAACAGATTATATAGCGATACAAAAAAGTAGTCAATGGTTATTTTTTACAACTGCTACAGATACTAAATAAACTAATCTCATCCCCAGGCTCAATTCAACAGAGAGAGAGACAGCTGGTAGACATTATACATAAACCCCCAAAATATTTTTTCTCGCTACAATAGTGTCAGTGACATTGGCTTAAGTGATGTAATGTGTTAGAGGTTAATTTCCCAAAGACGTTGTAGTTATGTGGTATGTTATTTCTCTGTCCATAATCCTGAGGCACAGTTATAAATTTTGGTATTTGTCAGACAGTTTTTTGTGGGTAAACAAACTAATGTGTCAAATGAAGGCCTTTGCTGCTTTATAAGTGACATCAGTCATGGTTCTTATTATAAACCACTGAAGAGAATGCTCAGTGTCCTTGTACATCTTTGTAATCACTGATTTTCAAGGCGGTAACAGCAATGACACAAAACTGAGGGACACACGTTATACTAGTAAAACATTTGTATTTTAATAGCCTTCTTAGTCTTTATTGAGACATACAATATATTAAATACTTCTAATATTCAAAATAATAGATAGATGTCTCTAAATCCCCAAAACATGTCACTACAACTCTACATATCACCAGCGGGACAAGACAATTTGCTTAAACTAAGCACTTTAAATAATGCATAAACATAATGTTTTGTAGTTTAACAGACTTGCATTATGTTTTATCATTGATAAAAAGCTCAATATAAACAAAAACATGTATGATGTGTAACTATTTGTCATTTAAAAAAAAAATCTCCATGGTTGCAAAGACAAGGGACGCAAATGCCACCGCAATTCAAGAACGACCCACACCCCATGTCCCAGCCAGGGGCATAAAGAAAAATATAAGATGAAAACAACCTTGATTTTCATGATCCATGGTTAAACAAGTTTATTTTTCAGCTGGAGTTGATTTTTCCTAGTATCATAATTTTTAAACACGTCCCATCATTTCTAGTCTCTCTTAACAACATAAAGATCTTACCTCTGAATCCTGAGCCTGAATTCAGCCACACAAGTCACCCAACAACATCCAACTCCAATGGACATGTAAGTACCTGTAATAAACTGCTGGCATGTCATATGAGACCCGGTGGTGGCGGTGGGAAGAGGAGTTTGAATAGGAGTCTTTAATGATGGTGGAACGGTGGGCACTCCGGTTACGGTAGCACTCACCGGTAATTAACAGATGGTCGAAATAAACCTTGGGTGCTATGGGACACGGGTGAGGGCCTGGGAAAGACTTCTCATGGGAGAATCCCAGGTAGCTTACTGCCTTGTAAAAGTTTCTGTCATGCAGTACTCAAACTATTTACAGCAAAAAGCAGTGCAAATTGATAACACCTCAGTTAAACCTGATGTTGAACCTTTGCTTAACAAGTCACATACACAGAACAAAAATACAAACACAACATAACAACATGAGCTGAAATAAAAATCCCAGACATTTTCCACAAAAACCTTTTGTGCACAAATTTACTACATCCCTGTTTGTGAGCATTTTTCCTTTGCCAATATAATTAATCCACCTGACAGATGTGGTATATCAAAACTAAATTGCCATTACATTGCCTTCCCAGATAGCCAAAAATATCCCCCTGCTTGCTATTTTCCGCTAGTGCTATGCCCAAGGCTATACATCTGTACCACCAATGGGCAGGTGGTTTGCAGTTCAAGACATGATTTGCATCTCTGGCAGGTAGCCCCCATTCAGAGAATTGCTATTAGCCCTCAGCAGACCGATTTTGCATTTCTGGCGGACAGCTATAATAAGCCCTAGGCAAGCCATTTAGCCATTATTTAGAATTTCTCTAATCTCAAATTGGCCTGCCAGCTTCCAGCTAGCCAGCCAGAGGCTGTAAACTTTTCTTTTTTAAATAAATACTTTACATTTGTTGTGATTTTAATTCAATGTCATTTTTTGGGCCAATTTAAAAACACAATACAACCACAGGTGGACCAAATCCGTTTACAATCACTGCTGATGACACAAAAATAGTTTCATTTCCAGTTTTAGTGGATCAGTGCTATATTGCTTATGCCCAAAAAAAGCCTACATTTTTACCATTCATTTAATAGAAGCTACTATATATATTTCAGGTTCCTTCTAGCAATAAATGACACTCACTAAACCACCTCACCCACTTGAAGAAAAGTGTTGATCACAATGGCCATTAGGTGGCAGCACCTCTTAAATCCCCTAGAAGAAGCGGAAAAGTCTCAACAGGTTCTTCGTAGCTACCTTCCTCCATTGTCGTCACTAATTACTACAGCCACAAAGTCATAAAACCTGCCATTTCAAAAAATGTTCTACTTAAAATGTGAGTCTAAACCAGGGACGTCGCTAGGCCTATTTTAATAAATCAATATCAGTCAATCTTTTTTTTCAGTTAATATTTTTTTCGGCAACCATTCCATCGCATCTTGAACTTCTTACCGGCCTGGCACTAGGACCGGGGGAGGCTGCTGTGGCTGTAGAGGCAGAGGCAGAGGCGGCTGCACGTGCAGTGTTGCCAACTTAGCGACTTTGACGCTATATTTAGCGATTATTCAGACCACTCTAGCGACATATTTTCAAAAAAGCGACTAGCGACAAATCTAGCGACTTCTTCTGGTGTTATTGGAGACTTTTGGAGACTCTGACATGAGAGCACGTATTGTTCTTACTCTTCTCAATAAGAAGAGCTCTGTCCCAAAGCACTCACAGGTGGCTCCGCGCAGCAGTCCCTCCCAGCTGCAATCAGAGCATGAGATGCTCATCCGTCCTCGTCCAGACTGCAAATGAATCACGCATGCGGGAAGCCACCGCTGGCTGATCCCACCCTGGCTTACATAAAAAAAAACAATTAACCTGAATTAGGGCCAGACTAGTTACCATAATTTTCTCACATTGCCATTGACAGTTTTTTCTATTGTCTCTTTTTGGTCCATTTAGATTGTTAATGTAGATTGTATGCAAAACATTCTTTTTTAAATGCTATGGTTAAAAATGTTAATATTTTACTGTAACTTGTTGTAGGCTCCTAAGTGGACCATAAGGTTAAAAACCAAACCAAATTAAGAAAAAAAAAAAAAAAAAAAAGAGTCTCTTTTGGGTCACTTTTGCCAGTCCCAAGCCCGGATAAGGGAAAAAAAAGAATCAACAGAAGAAAGTCCATTTCTAGTTCTAAACATATTTAGGGTGTTTTTTATTCACTTTCTGTCTCTCCCACGACGTTATTCCTCTCTCCTACAGCGTCCATCACAATTACATGTAAATGGACACTTATGCAAATGAGGTGACTTTTAGGACAGCCAATTTCCTTACTGAGGAGTTGGCAACACTGTGCATGCACTAGTGACTATTAGACTTACTAGGATGGAAGCAAATATAAGTGATTATAACGTCATAATGAGTCATGCAAAAACATGTACAGTTGACGGGAATATGTTAGTTAATGTAAGACAAACGATTATGCATTTTTTTTAATCATTAAGTTAATTGACAAATCACAATTTAGCAAGCTAGCTGACTAGCTAACATTAGCCAGCTATGTTAGCTTTTTGGGTGTTGTGACATGAGAATGAAATTGTAATTCTGTTTTTTAATGTTTTTTTTATGAAACAACCTGCAAACCAGGCTGTCATCTTGTGAAACAGTGGATGTAAAGCATTTACTGCAAATTGAATGTACAATTTTGTAAGCTTGCCTCGCTTATAATTACTATGCAATGCAGATAGATGAAATAACGGAGCTAGCTATGTTCTTGCTTATTGTGCAGCTAGCTATCTAGCCGATCTGTGTATGGACCCAAACGTTTGGTATACATGTTAGTTCAGAACCTAGCTATGAACCTCAGCTATCATTGCCAGTTGTATCAACTTCAAAACAGTCAATGACATTAATGAAGCCTATGGATTGAGTAGAATATAATATAACTTTGCGCCAAGGATGCAAGTCGTAAATACATGTAGTTATTACCCGCATGAAATCCCCACATTGTGGCCTGAACATTTAATATATTCACTGATCATGTACTCTACCTTGGCAAATAAAGGTGCAGTTCAGATATGAATGTCTTTGAGATTATTTTTCACTCCTGGCATTGGATATGACTGTCAAATTCCAGACTTTGAATGATGTGTCTGCATGTATGTATTACAATTATGCACTTCAACAGTGTTTACCAATCTTGGTCCTGGGACATCAATGGTTACACATTGTAAATAATAGACTAGAAACAGGATTTAACTAGTTAATAGAACTAATAGGAGCTGGCAGGGTTAAATGTGCACTAAAATAAGGCCTGTTTTTCGCAATTACTCCAAAACGATGGCAAGCAGCTGGGAAATATGGTCATATTATGAAACTGGGCTCCACGGCGGATGCAATGAACTAGTTTTTTTTATCAGAAAAGTATTGTTGTTAAAGATTTAATGTGTCCAGCTTACTATCTACACAGATTTCAGTGTATCAGAGCGCAGATTAATTAATTTACAGGCGCTCAACACCTGTTAAATATGGCAGAAAAAAAGTGTAATTAAATTATTTCCAACAGCACATTTACAGTCACCAACGTTCTGGTTAACACTAAAACTGCCTTACTGGCTCTGCGAGGGTGAGTAAAATGGTCAGAGTGGTCTCATTTGTAGCATCCGCTACAAGACCATGGTGCTTGCCTACGGAGCTGTGAGGGGAACGGCACCTCAGTACCTCCAGGCTCTGATCAGGCCCTACACCCAAACAAGGGCACTGCGTTCATCCACCTCTGGCCTGCTCGCCTCCCTACCACTGAGGAAGTACAGCTCCCGCTCAGCCCAGTCAAAACTGTTCGCTGCCCTGGCCCCCCCAATGGTGGAACAAACTCCCTCACGACGCCAGGACAGCGGAGTCAATCACCACCTTCCGGAGACACCTGAAACCCCACCTCTTTAAGGAATACCTAGGATAGGTTAAGTAATCCCTCTCACCCCACCCCCCCCCTAAGTTTTAGATGCACTATTGTTAAGTGACTGTCCCACTGGATGTCATAAGGTGAATGCACCAATTTGTAAGTCGCTCTGGATAAGAGCGTCTGCTAAATGACTTAAATGTAAATGTAAATGATTTGTGTCTGGAAGTAGCTAGCAAAATAGCCAATGTTAGCTTGGGTGCTTGACTGCCGTTGGCCAGAACGCTCAAATCAACCCTACTCCTCCGCCCGAACGTCCAGTGTGCGTTCCCAGAGCGGAATTGTTTAAATTGAATTTACAAATTGAATTTACAAACGGACAATCTAACAATGCTCTGAATTTATGAGCGTCACGTTGTACAGCGGCATATTTTCTGTTCCATCCTAACATCAACCCAGAGAGTTTTTCATTTTTTTATGGAAAAGAAACACCATAATATTAATCAAATTAATTAAGAAAGTAACGTTACCAGTCAAAAGTTTGGACACACCTACTCATTCCCGGATTTTTCTTTATTTGTACTATTTTCTACATTGTAGAATAATATTGAAGACATCATAACAATGAAATAACACCGGTGTGCCGCGTGCCCTGCATTCTGTAGTACAGACATGGTCTGCTCTCGCTTGTGTAAGGAATTAGGCACTTCCCCATGTTTCCCCATGTCTTATAGCAAAGGGTCTGAATATTTATGTTAAGTTATTTCTGTTTTTCATTTTGAATACATTTTCAAAAATGTCTAAAAACCTGCTTTCGCTTTGTCTTTATGGGGTAGTGAGTCAATTGATGACGAAATGTGGAAAAGAGGTCTGAATACTTTCCGAATGCACTGTACATTGCACATCAACCCCTTTTGACATCATCCTCCTCACAGACACCCACTAGAGTCATAGCGACAATGTAAATGGTGTATTTCAAACATGCATCTCCTGTGTGCCAGAAGAGAGCCTTAGCCCTCTCAGCCAAATCACATGCATTGCCTCAGGGAGAAACTCAGGTCTCAGGTAAGGTTACTCATAACACAACCATGGTCACCGATCGATCCACCCTCATTACACATTAAGTTTCAGAATGTTTACATATTTACACTGTGATTCAACAATGGTTTTGATAGATTGCCTTGAATTACATTGCTTAAGAGTGATCAAGATTACTTCCCAAGCAAAGTACATTTTTGGTCTCTTCAGCTGTAGAAGGTTGTAGCTCAAAAAACAACAACAATAATATCCCCAAATGCATCGGAGTCATGTCTTTCCAGGGTATTTTACAGGTTGTTTCTAGCATAAAGCATCACGGACCGAAGCGTTATGGATAGGTTTTTAACTTAACAGCCCTTCAGTGTGGTAAGCTATTAAAGAGTGCATAGTGGGTGGAGGAATTGACCATGTATACCAGTCTATAGCCTAATTTTGTCTGTCAAACAGGTAGGCCTACCTCTTATTTCTTAAATAGAAAGAAACAGGCTCCAAAACAAAGCCCTCTTGTTGTTAGTAATGTGTAATTAAAATGAAGATGTTGAATTATGCCTACTCTAATTTGCCTACTTCCAGCACGGTCAGCTGTCCATTTCTGATTGATTGTGCCAAGGCTGCTGCTTCAAGTTTCAATGAATCTGGCTCATTGTCAACGGTCAACTCTGATAAATAGGACTACATCATGGGCAAGGAACACATTGTTTTTAATAAAATCAATAATAGTAGTAGCAAGCTATCAAAGTTGACCTCTTGGTCCTCCTCATCTTCAAGCTCTCCTTCTCAAACAGAACATAGGCTATAGGTTAGTCCTCGTGCAAGGTGGGCTAATACAAAAATCAGAGGCAGCCTTTGACTCTCCTCCTGAACTGCAGCCATAGGCCTACACAGCACAACTACTGGTTAGGCAGCACACAAAAACGTTTTTGATCAGTAAGAGCAGAGAAGGCTGGGGCTCACGGTTGAAATTTGCATTGCAGTGTGTAATGCAGCCTAGTTTTATTTACACCATTTCAGCAGCTATCTTAGAAATATAACATTGCTCTGTGCTTCTTGCGACCATGCACTTCGTAGCCTATAACCTATACGCTGCGGATCATTTGATTGAGACCACACAAAATAGCCTAAAGGAGAAACTTGATGTTGCGCACCCAGCGGATAATCAGAGATGAGGGGCACAAATCGATATATAGCCTAATAGGCAACTACAGTGCTTTCAGGAAGTATTCATACCCCTTGAAAAGGTGAAAAATCTGTCAATGTCCCCTTGAGCAAGGCACTTGACTTAACCTTACTTGCTCGACGGTTGCTGTTAACAATGGCTGATCCTGGATGTGACCTCAGGGGGAGCTGGGATATGCAAAATACACATTTCCAATTCAAACAAGCTTATACAGTACCTTCAAAAAGTACTCATACCCCTTGACATATTCCACATTTTGTTCTGTTACACCCTGAATTCAAAATGGATTACATTTTTTTTCATCTCACACACAATACTCCATAATGTCAAACTGAAAACATGTTTTTAGACATTTTTACAAATGTATTGAAAATAAAATACAGAAAGATCTCACAACCTTGAATCAAAGTTAGAATCACATGTGAAAGTGATTACAGCTGTGAGTCTCTAAGAGCCTTGCACACCTGGATTGTACAATATTTGCACATTATTATTTTTTAAACTCTTCAAGCTGTCATTGCTAGACAGCCATTTTCATGTCTTGCCGTATATTTTCAAGCCAATTTAAGGCCACTCAGGAACATTCAATGTCATCTCGGTAAGCAACTTAAGTGTATATTTGGCCTTGTGCTTTAGGTTATTGTCCTGCTAAATGTTAAATTTGTCTCCCATTGTCTGTTGGAAAGCAGATTGAGCCAGGTTTTCCTCTACGATTTTGCCTGTGCTTAGCTCTATTATGTTTGATTTTTATCCTAAAAAAACTCCTTAGTCCTTGCCTGTCATGTTTTGTCTTTGATTATCATGCCTTGTCCCTGTTCTTCTCCTTCTATTCGTTTCCCTCTGCTGGTCTTATTAGGTTCTTTCCCTCTTTCTATCCCTCTCTCTCCCCCTCCCTCTCTCACTCTCCCGCTCTCTCTTCTCTCTATCGTTCCGTTCCTGCTCCCAGCTGTTCCTATTCCCCTAATCAATCATTTAGTCTTCCCACACCTGTTCCCGATCCTTTTCCCTGATTAGAGTCCCTATTTCTCTCCTTGTTATTCGTTTCTGCCCTGTCGGTTCCTTGTCTAGAATTCACCGTGCTGTGTTTGTGTATCGCCCTGTCGTGTCGTGTTTTCCTCAGATGCTGCGTGGTGAGCAGGTGTCTGAGTCTGTTTGGTTCAAGTGCCTTCCCGAGGCAACCTGCTGTTCACCTGCTGTTCAAGATCGAGTCTCCAGTTTGTCCTCGTCATTTCGAGTGAAAGTTGTGTTTTTTGATTGTATTTACTTTACTGGATTAAAGACTCTGTTTTCGCCAAGTCGCTTTTGGGTCCTCTTTCACCTGCATGACAGAAGGAACCGACCAAGGAATGGACCCAGCGACTTCAGACGCTCGTTACACTGCCGTCAAGATCCAAGGAGCCATGCTCGGCAGACACGAGCAGGAATTGTCTGCTGCTCGCCATGCCGTGGAGAACCTGGCCGCTCAGGTTTCCGACCTCTCTGGACAGTTCCAGAGTCTTCGTCTCGTGCCACCTGTTACTTCCTGGCCTGCCGAGCCTCCAGAACCTAGGGTTAATAACCCACCTTGCTACTCCGGGCAGCCCACTGAGTGCCGCTCCTTTCTCACGCAGTGTGAGATTGTGTTCTCTCTCCAACCCAACACATACTCTAGAGAGAGAGCTCGGGTTGCTTACGTCATTTCACTCCTTACTGGCCGGGCTCGAGAATGGGGCACAGCTATCTGGGAGGCAAGGGCTGATTGCTTTAACAAGTACCAGAACTTTAAAGAGGAGATGATTCGGGTTTTTGACCGTTCAGTTTTTGGTAGGGAGGCTTCTAGGGCCCTGGCTTCCCTATGCCAAGGTGAACGGTCCATAACGGATTATTCTATTGAGTTTCGCACTCTTGCTGCCTCTAGTGAGTGGAACGAGCCGGCGCTGCTCGCTCGTTTTCTGGAGGGACTCCACGCAGTGGTTAAGGATGAGATTCTCTCCCGGGAGGTTCCTTCAGATGTGGACTCTTTGATTGCTCTCGCCATCCGCATAGAACGACGTGTAGATCTTCGTCACCGGGCTCGTGGAAGAGAGCTCGCATCAACGGTGTTTCCCTGCTCCGCATCGCAACCATCTCCCTCCTCTGGCTCAGAGACTGAGCCCATGCAGCTGGGAGGGATTCGCATCTCGACTAAGGAGAGGGAACGGAGGATCACCAACCGCCTGTGCCTCTATTGCGGAGTTGCTGGACATTTTGTTAATTCATGTCCAGTAAAAGCCAGAGCTCATCTGTAAGCGGAGGGCTACAGGTGAGCGCAACTACTCAAGTCTCTCCATCAAAATCCTGTACTACATTGTCGGTCCATCTACGCTGGACCGGTTCGGGTGCTACATGTAGTGCCTTGATAGACTCTGGGGCTGAGGGTTGTTTCATGGACGAAGCATGGGTTCGGAAACATGACATTCCTTTCAGAGAGTTAGAGAAGCCTACGCCCATGTTCGCCTTAGATGGTAGTCATCTTCCCAGTATTAGATTTGAGACACTACCTTTAACCCTCACAGTATCTGGTAACCACAGTGAGACTATTTCTTTTTTGATTTTTCGTTCACCGTTTACACCTGTTGTTTTGGGTCATCCCTGGCTAGTATGTCATAATCCTTCTATTAATTGGTCTAGTAATTCTATCCTATCCTGGAACGTTTCTTGTCATGTGAAGTGTTTAATGTCTGCCATCCCTCCCGTTTCTTCTGTCCCTACTTCTCAGGAGGAACCTGGCGATTTGACAGGAGTGCCGGAGGAATATCATGATCTGCGCACGGTCTTCAGTCGGTCCCGAGCCAACTCCCTTCCTCCTCACCGGTCGTATGATTGTAGTATTGATCTCCTTCCGGGGACCACTCCTCCTCGGGGTAGACTATACTCTCTGTCGGCTCCCGAACGTAAGGCTCTCGAGGATTATTTGTCTGTGTCTCTTGACGCCGGTACCATAGTGCCTTCTTCCTCTCCGGCCGGGGCGGGGTTCTTTTTGTTAAGAAGAAGGACGGTACTCTGCGCCCCTGCGTGGATTATCGAGGGCTGAATGACATAACGGTTAAGAATCGTTATCCGCTTCCCCTTATGTCATCAGCCTTCGAGATTCTGCAGGGAGCCAGGTGCTTTACTAAGTTGGACCTTCGTAACGCTTACCATCTCGTGCGCATCAGAGAGGGGGACGAGTGGAAAACGGCGTTTAACACTCCGTTAGGGCATTTTGAGTACCGGGTTCTGCCGTTTGGTCTCGCCAATGCGCCAGCTGTTTTTCAGGCATTAGTTAATGATGTTCTGAGAGACATGCTGAACATCTTTGTTTTTGTCTATCTTGACGATATCCTGATTTTTCTCCGTCACTCGAGATTCATGTTCAGCACGTTCGACGTGTTCTACAGCGCCTTTTAGAGAATTGTCTCTACGTAAAGGCTGAGAAGTGCTCTTTTCATGTCTCCTCCGTTACTTTTCTCGGTTCCGTTATTTCCGCTGAAGGCATTCAGATGGATTCCGCTAAGGTCCAAGCTGTCAGTGATTGGCCCGTTCCAAGGTCACGTGTCGAGTTGCAGCGCTTTTTAGGTTTCGCTAATTTCTATCGGCGTTTCATTCGTAATTTCGGTCAAGTTGCTGCCCCTCTCACAGCTCTTACTTCTGTCAAGACGTGTTTTAAGTGGTCCGGTTCCGCCCAGGGAGCTTTTGATCTTCTAAAAGAACGTTTTACGTCCGCTCCTATCCTCGTTACTCCTGACGTCACTAGACAATTCATTGTCGAGGTTGACGCTTCAGAGGTAGGCGTGGGAGCCATTCTATCCCAGCGCTTCCAGTCTGACGATAAGGTTCATCCTTGCGCTTATTTTTCTCATCGCCTGTCGCCATCTGAGCGCAACTATGATGTGGGTAACCGTGAACTGCTCGCTATCCGCTTAGCCCTAGGCGAATGGCGACAGTGGTTGGAGGGGGCGACCGTTCCTTTTGTCGTTTGGACAGACCATAAGAACCTTGAGTACATCCGTTCTGCCAAACGACTTAATGCCCGTCAAGCTCGTTGGGCGTTGTTTTTCGCTCGTTTCGAGTTTGTGATTTCTTACCGTCCGGGTAGCAAGAACACCAAGCCTGATGCCTTATCCCGTCTGTTTAGTTCTTCTGTGGCTTCTACTGATCCCGAGGGGATTCTTCCTTATGGGCGTGTTGTCGGGTTAACAGTCTGGGGAATTGAAAGACAGGTTAAGCAAGCACTCACGCACACTGCGTCGCCGCGCGCTTGTCCTAGTAACCTCCTTTTCGTTCCTGTTTCCACTCGTCTGGCTGTTCTTCAGTGGGCTCACTCTGCCAAGTTAGCTGGTCATCCCGGTGTTCGAGGCACTCTTGCGTCTATTCGCCAGCGCTTTTGGTGGCCGACTCAGGAGCGTGACACGCGCCGTTTCGTGGCTGCTTGTTCGGACTGCGCGCAGACTAAGTCGGGTAACTCTCCTCCTGCCGGTCGTCTCAGACCGCTCCCCATTCCTTCTCGACCATGGTCTCACATCGCCCTAGACTTCATTACCGGTCTGCCTTTGTCTGCGGGGAAGACTGTGATTCTTACGGTTGTCGATAGGTTCTCTAAGGCGGCACATTTCATTCCCCTCGCTAAACTTCCTTCCGCTAAGGAGACGGCACAAATCATTATCGAGAATGTATTCAGAATTCATGGCCTCCCGTTAGACGCCGTTTCAGACAGAGGCCCGCAATTCACGTCACAGTTTTGGAGGGAGTTCTGTCGTTTGATTGGTGCGTCCGTCAGTCTCTCTTCCGGGTTTCATCCCCAGTCTAACGGTCAAGCAGAGAGGGCCAATCAGACGATTGGTCGCATAATACGCAGCCTTTCTTTCAGAAACCCTGCGTCTTGGGCAGAACAGCTCCCCTGGGCAGAATACGCTCACAATTCGCTTCCTTCGTCTGCTACCGGGTTATCTCCGTTTCAGAGTAGTCTGGGTTACCAGCCTCCTCTGTTCTCATCCCAGCTTGCCGAGTCCAGCGTTCCCTCCGCTCAAGCGTTTGTCCAACGTTGTGAGCGCACCTGGAGGAGGGTGAGGTCTGCACTTTGCCGTTACAGGGCACAGACTGTGAGAGCCGCCAATAAACGCAGGATTAAGAGTCCAAGGTATTGTTGCGGCCAGAGAGTGTGGCTTTCCACTCGCAACCTTCCTCTTACGACAGCTTCTCGTAAGTTGACTCCGCGGTTCATTGGTCCGTTCCGTGTCTCCCAGGTCGTCAATCCTGTCGCTGTGCGACTGCTTCTTCCGCGACATCTTCGTCGCGTCCATCCTGTCTTCCATGTCTCCTGTGTCAAGCCCTTTCTTCGCACTCCCATTCGTCTTCCCTCCCCCTCCCGTCCTTGTCGAGAGCGCACCTATTTACAAGGTACATAAGATCATGGACATGCGTTCTCGGGGACGGGGTCACCAATACTTAGTGGATTGGGAGGGTTACGGTCCTGAGGAGAGGAGTTGGGTTCCGTCTCGGGACGTGCTGGACCGTTCACTCATTGATGATTTCCTCCGTTGCCGCCAGGATTCCTCCTCGAGTGCGCCAGGAGGCGCTCGGTGAGTGGGGGTACTGTCATGTTTTGTCTTTGATTATCATGCCTTGTCCCTGTTCTTCTCCTTCTATTCGTTTCCCTCTGCTGGTCTTATTAGGTTCTTTCCCTCTTTCTATCCCTCTCTCTCCCCCTCCCTCTCTCACTCTCCCGCTCTCTCTTCTCTCTATCGTTCCGTTCCTGCTCCCAGCTGTTCCTATTCCCCTAATCAATCATTTAGTCTTCCCACACCTGTTCCCGATCCTTTTCCCTGATTAGAGTCCCTATTTCTCTCCTTGTTATTCGTTTCTGCCCTGTCGGTTCCTTGTCTAGAATTCACCGTGCTGTGTTTGTGTATCGCCCTGTCGTGTCGTGTTTTCCTCAGATGCTGCGTGGTGAGCAGGTGTCTGAGTCTGTTTGGTTCAAGTGCCTTCCCGAGGCAACCTGCTGTTCACCTGCTGTTCAAGATCGAGTCTCCAGTTTGTCCTCGTCATTTCGAGTGAAAGTTGTGTTTTTTGATTGTATTTACTTTACTGGATTAAAGACTCTGTTTTCGCCAAGTCGCTTTTGGGTCCTCTTTCACCTGCATGACATTGCCGATGACAAGCATACCGATAACATGATGCAGCCAACCACCATGCTTGAAAATATGAAGAGTGGTACACAGGGATGTGTTGTATTGGCAAAGTGTAATGAATGACTTCACCATGCTCAAAGGGATATTTTTTAAATATTTTTTAATTTTATTTCACCTTTATTTAACCAGGTAGGCTAGTTGAGAACAAGTTCTCATTTGCAACTGCGACCTGGCCAAGATAAAGGATAGCAGTGTGAACAGACAACACAGAGTTACACATGGAGTAAACAATTAACAAGTCAATAACACAGTACAAAAAAAAGAGAGTCTATATACATTGTGTGCAAAAGGCATATTCAATGTCTGCTTTTAGGTAGGTGAACTTCTTTGTGAGTCACCTCCCAGGTCTTTGTGGTTGAATCTGTGTTTGAAATTCACTGCTCGACTGAGGGACTGTACTAATAATTGTGTGGGGTACAGAGATGTGGTAGTCATTCAAAAATCATGTTAAACACCATTATTGCACACATAGTCCATGCAACTTATTATACTGAACAAAATATAAATGCCTTACTCGACATCCACATCTTCGGCAACCGGGGAACAGAGGGTTAACTGCCTTACTCAGCGGCAGAAAGACAGATTTTTACCTTGTCAGCTCGGGGATTAGATCCAGTAAACTTGGTAGAGAAATGAAGGTTCAATTTACTGGCAACAGCTCTGACGGACATTCCTGCAGTAAGCATGCCAATTGTGTGCTCCGTCAAAACTTGAGACATATGTGACATTGTGTTGTGTGACAAAACTGCATATTTTAGTGTCCTTTTAATGTCCACAGCACAATCCAGTTAGCAATGAGCAATTGGGAGGCCGGCGTCCCTCCAGAGTGGAAGCGCGCTGTGTTACAGTTTTTTTGCCCATCGCCTCATTCATGGGGTGCCCGCGATATGCCTCTTTGTCAAGCGGGAGTCGTGCTCCTGCCGTTCACATGCTGTTTTCTTCACACCACCCAACCGCCCGTGACCCGCCCGTGACCCGCCCGGTGACACTACAGCTGCTAGTGAGAGGCATGACACGTTATCAGCATCATGCCAGTAGCATGCCTACGCCCTATCGCCACTTATTTTCAAGGTACCGTACTAATGTTAATTTGGAATAGTAATGTAAAATATTGTATGCAAAGAAAATACACTATATATCACGCTTCACCATGTGGACATGACTATTTCAGCCACACCCGTTGCTGACAGGTGTATATAATCGAGCACAAAGACATGCAATCTCCATAGACAAACATTGACAGTAGAATGGCCTTACTGAAAAGTTCAGTGACTTTCAACGTGGCACTGTCATAGGATGCCATCTTTCCAACAAGTAAACTAGTCAAATTTCGGTCCTGCTAGAGCTGCCTCGGTCAACTGTAAGGGTTATTATTGTGAAGTAGAAACATCTAGGAACAACAACGGCTCAGCCACGAAGTGGTAGGCAACACAAGCTCAAAGAACGGTACCGACGAGTGCTGAAGCACGCACCATGGAAAAATCGTCAGTCCTCGAGTTCCAAACTGCTTCTGGAAGCAATTTCAGCACAATAACTCTTCTTTGGGAGCTTCATGAAATGGGTTACCATGGCAGAGCAGCCGCACATAAACCAAAGATCACCATGCACAATGCCAAGCGTCGTCTGGAGTGGTGTAAAGCTCGCTGCCATTGGACTCTGGAGCAGTGGAAACGCATTCTCTGGAGTGGTGAATCACACTTCACCATCTGGCAGTCCGACAGACGACTGTGGGTTTGACGGTGCCAGGAGAACGCTACCTGCCCAAATGCTAAGTGGCAACTGTAAAACTTGGTGGAGGAGGAATAATGGTCTGGGCTTGTTTTTCATGGTTCAGGTTAGGTCCCTTAGTTCCAATAAAGGGACATCTTAATGCTACAGCATACAATGGCATTCTGGACGATTCTGTGCTTCCAACTTTCTGGCAACAGTTTGGGAAAGGTCCTTTCCTGTTTCAGCATGACAATGTCCCTGTGCACAAAGCGAGGTCCATACAGAAATGGTTTGTAACCACTTGACTGGCCTGCACAGAACCCTAACCTCAACCCCATCGAACACCTTTGGGATGAAATGGAACGCCGACAGAATGGAAGCAAGTTCCTGCAGCAATGTTCCAACATCTAGTGGAACGCCTTCCCAGAAGAGGGGATGCTGTTATAACAGCAAAGGGGGGACCAAGACCATGATTTTGGAATGAGATGTTCGACGAACAGGTGTTCACATACTTTTGGTCATACAGTGTATATCAGATAACGAGGGCAGTCCTGGTGTTGTCTGTTCACACTGCTATGCTTTATCTTGGCCAGGTCGCAGTTGCAAATGAGAACTTGTTCTCAACTAGCCTACCTGGTTAAATAAAGGTGAAAAAAATAAAAATACTAGTGACTACAAATAAAATCATGTACTTGCAGGCTTCTCACACAGTGCAACAGTGTCATAATAATAAAATAAGTAACAGTGTAAATATAACATACTAATAAAAAGCCTAAATCAAGTACAAAAAGCATGCAGATAAAATATAAGATAAATGAAAGTTATATAAGATATATATTTTTAAATCCTATAGGGATATAGTAGGCTATGGAAATTGTTTGTCCATGTGTACAGTGCATGAAATAAGTAAAGTGCATGTACAGCATATAATTTATATGAAAGAGAGTACAATACTGTGCAAGAGTACATGGAGAGTACAAAACATTAAGAACACCTTCCTAACATTGAGTTGCAGCTTCAATTCGTCGGGGCGTGGACTCTACAAGGTGTCGAAAATGTTCCACAGGGATACCAGCCCATGTTGAGGCCAATGCTTCCCACAGTTCTGTCAAGTTGGCTGGATGTTTTTTGGGTGGTGGACCAATCTTGAAATAAAACAGGAAACAAAACCGATTATAGTGTGTACAAAATACACATAAATGTGTGGGGTGCAGTAGTCAGTCCGGGGTTCAGATTCTGGAATAGTCTTGTGGCTTGGGGGTAGAGTCTGGCTTTGAGACAGGTTGTCTGAAATTTGATGTTGACTACATGGAACTCTATTCCACATCAAGTAACTCATGTAAGCAGTAAAATTGGACTTTAAAAAATTATAAAAAATACACCGTATGGAACAGCGGGACTGTGAAGCAACATAAACATAGGCACAAACACCTGCATACAAACAGACGATAACATACACACTATACACACACGTACACATGGATTTTGTGTTGTAGACATGTGGTAGTAGAGTAGGGGCACTTCATGTGTTTTAAAATCTTTTGTGAATGTATTGTAACGTTTTTAAAACGCTTCCTGCCGAAACCCAGGAAGCAAGGCAGCAGCTAATGGGGATCCATAATAAATACAAATACAAATGTTGACCCTCACTGCAGCGAATCCCTCACCCCTGTGCACTGCCAACTTTCGCATTCACAATCTGGATCCCTTCCTCCGTGGCATCCAGGGTTGCTGGGTTCTTCCAAACGGCTTCTATACACAAAGAAAAAACAATTGAATCCCAGATGGTCTTAAACGGATTTAAGAATTTACTTAAAAGTACACACAACAAGTGTAACACATTAAATATCAAAACTTACTGTGAAGAATGGTCATTAGAAACAAGTTCCTGAAACAGACCTCATCCCCTGTGCAGGGGTGGTGATGGCAAGACTGTTTGACAGAATGCACGGTAGCATCCGCCACACTGTTTTCTCCTCTGAACGTTTGTCGATTTTGTTAGCCAGGTAGCAAACCATCTAGCGTAACGTTAGCAATCTTGCTAAGTAACTCGGCTAGCAAGGACACAAGTAGATAGAAAACAAGCTAGCCAACTTAACCACATTTACCATAATTTAGCTAGCAACGGTCAAATTCATGTTTCTACCTAGCTAACGTAAGTAATCTAACCAAGTAAAGTTAGCTAGCTTGTGTTATTGTCCTTGTTGACGTTACACAAGTAAAAGTACTCTGTCACGCCCTGGCCTTAGTATTTTGTGTTTTCTTTATTATTTTGTTCAGGCCAGGGTGTGACATGGGTATTTATGTGGTGTGTTTTGTATAGGAGTTTTTTTGTAGGTTATGGGATTGTGGTTAGTGGAGTTGTCTAGAAAAGTCTATGGTTGCCTAGAGTGGTTCTCAATCAGAGGCAGGTGTTTATCGTTGTCTCTGATTGGGAACCATATTTAGGCGGCCATATTATTTGAGTGTTTCGTGGGTGATTGTTCCTGTCTCTGTGTTTGCTTGCACCAGATAGGGCTGTTTCGGTTTTTCACGTTACGTTTATTGTTTTGTATTGTTCGTTATCATCTTTATTAAAGATGTTTAATAATAACCACACTGCATTTTGGTCCTCCTCTCTTTTGACGGAAGAAAACCTTAACATATTCACAAATGAAGGAAAGCAGTAACGTTATTTACTTGAGCAAACAAACGCTGCATTCCAATCTGGTGCATGAACAGATGAGAGCAAAAAAAATGAAAAACAATTCAAACGCATTGGTATAAAAACAAAAACTAGTTAGCTAAGCTAACAAGTTCTATTATAACTCCCTCAAAGGATCCACTGCTTGCCTGCAAGCAAGATTCCAAATCTAGCGAATTGTTGTGCTATCTCGGGACTGTATGCGTGCCGCTAGTGTATTGTTTAGTATTTCCAAGCGTTCGGTGGTATAAATGAAACAAACAGTTCTTTAGTTCAAAAAGCTTGTGGAATTTTCTTTCCCAAAAGCTCGTCAGTATCAAAGCGGTTTGAAAATTTGGACGATGGTTTCCACTAACATTAGTTGCCACAAAGTCAAAATTGGCTATCTTAATGTTAGGATTAGCGGCGTCATTATGGTTAGGTTTAGAGACTAGCTAGCTGTCCATTAATCACGGTACTCCATTCTGCTTGTTTGTTTTATCTGTCGGCCCCGTTGCCTAGTCAATGCCATTTTACCTGCTGTTGTTATGCTAGCTGATTAGCTGTTGTCTCACCCACTGTTTTAGCTAGCTTTCCCAATTCAACACCTGTGATTACTGTATGCCTCGCTGTATGTCTCTCTCAAATGTCAATATGCCTTGTATACTGTTGCTCAGGTTAGTTATCATTGTTTTAGTTCACTCTGGAGCCCCTAGTCCCACTCCTCATACCCCTGATACCTCCTTTGTCCCACCTCCAACATATGCGGTGACCTCACCCATTACAACCAGCATGTCCAGAGATAAAACCTCTCTCATCATCACCCAGTGCCTGGGCTTACCTCCACCATCTGCGCATTATGCCCTGAATATATTCTACCATGCCCAGAAACCTGCTCCTCTAATTCTCTGTCCCCAACGCTCTAGGCGACCAGTTTTGATAGCCCTTAGCCGCACCCTCATACTACTCCTTCTCTGTTCCGCGGGTGATGTGGAGGTAAACCCAGGCCCTGCATGTCCCCAGGCACCCTCATTTGTTGACTTCTGTGATCGAAAAAGCCTTGGTTTCATGCATGTCAACATCAGAAGCCTCCTCCCTAAGTTTGTTTTACTCACTGCTTTAGCACACTCTGCTAACCCTGATGTCCTTGCCGTGTCTGAATCCTGGCTCAGGAAGGCCACCAAAAATTCAGAGATTTCCATACCCAACTATAACATCTTCCGTCAAGATAGAACTGCTAAAGGGGGAGGAGTTGCAGTCTACTGCAGAGATAGCCTGCAAAGTAATGTCATACTTTCCAGGTCCATACCCAAACAGTTCGAACTACTAATTCTGAAAATTACTCTCTCCAGAAATAAGTCTCTCACTGTTGCCGCCTGCTACCGACCCCCCTCAGCTCCCAGCTGTGCCCTGGACACCATTTGTGAATTGATTGCCCCCCATCTAGCTTCAGAGTTTGTTCTGCTAGGTGACCTAAACTGGGATATGCTTAACACCCCGGCAGTCCTACAATCTAAGCTAGATGCCCTCAATCTCACACAAATCATCAAAGAACCCACCAGGTACAACCCTAACTCTGTAAGCAAGGGCACCCTCATAGACGTCATCCTGACCAACTGGCCCTCCAAATACACCTCCGCTGTCTTCAACCAGGATCTCAGCGACCACTGCCTCATTGCCTGTATCCGCTACGGTGCCGCAGTCAAACGACCACCCCTCATCACTGTCAAACGCTCCCTAAAACACTTCTGTGAGCAGGCCTTTCTAAATGACCTGGCCCGGGTATCCTGGAAGGACATTGACCTCATCCCGTCAGTTGAGGATGCCTGGTCATTCTTTAAGAATAACTTCCTCACCATTTTAGATAAGCATGCTCCGTTCAAAAAATGCAGAACTAAGAACAGATACAGCCCTTGGTTCACTCCAGACCTGACTGCCCTCGACCAGCACAAAAACATCCTGTGGCGGACTGCAATAGCATCGAACAGTCCCGCGATATGCAACTGTTCAGGGAAGTCAGGAACCAATACACGCAGTCAGTCAGGAAAGCTAAGGCCAGCTTCTTCAGGCAGAAGTTTGCATCCTGTAGCTCCAACTCCCAAAAGTTCTGGGACACTGTGAAGTCCATGGAGAACAAGAGCACCTCCTCCCAGCTGCCCACTGCACTGAGGCTAGGGAACACGGTCACCACCGACAAATCCATGATTATCGAAAACTTCAACAAGCATTTCTCAACGGCTGGCCATGCCTTCCGCCTGGCTACTCCTACCTCGGCCAACAGCTCCGGCCCCCCGCAGCTCCTCGCCCAAGCCTCTCCAGGTTCTCCTTTACCCAAATCCAGATAGCAGATGTTCTGAAAGAGCTGCAAAACCTGGACCCGTATAAATCAGCTGGGCTTGACAATCTGGACCCTCTATTTCTGAAACTATCCGCCGCCATTGTCGCAACCCCTATTACCAGCCTGTTCAACCTCTCTTTCATATCATCTGAGATCGCCAAGGACTGGAAAGCTGCCGCAGTCATCCCCCTCTTCAAAGGGGGAGACACCCTGGACCCAAACTGTTACAGACCTATATCCATCCTGCCCTGCCAATCTAAGGTCTTCGAAAGCCAAGTCAACAAACAGGTCACTGACCATCTCGAATCCCACCGTACCTTCTCCGCTATGCAATCTGGTTTCCGAGCCGGTCACGGGTGCACCTCAGCCACACTCAAGGTACTAAACGACTTCATAACCGCCATCGATAAAAGACAGTACTGTGCAGCCGTCTTCATCGACCTTGCCAAGGCTTTCGACTCTGTCAATCACCATATTCTTATCGGTAGACTCAGTAGCCTCGGTTTTTCGGATGACTGCCTTGCCTGGTTCACCAATTACTTTGCAGACAGAGTTCAGTGTGTCAAATCGGAGGGCATGTTGTCCGGTCCTCTGGCAGTCTCTATGGGGGTGCCACAGGGTTCAATTCTCGGGCCGACTCTTTTCTCTGTATATATCAATGATGTTGCTCTTGCTGCGGGCGATTCCCTGATCCACCTCTACGCAGACGACACCATTGTATACACTTTCGGCCCGTCATTGGACACTGTGCTACCTAACCTCCAATCGAGCTTCAATGCCATACAACACTCCTTCCGTGGCCTCCAACTGCTCTTAAACGCTAGTAAAACCAAATGCATGCTTTTCAACCGATCGCTGCCTGCACCCGCATGCCCGACTAGCATCACCACACTGGATGGTTCCGACCTTGAATATGTGGACACCTATAAGTACCTAGGTGTCTGGCTAGACTGCAAACTCTCCTTCCAGACCCATATCAAACATCTCCAATCGAAAATCAAATCAAGAATCGGCTTTCTATTCCGCAACAAAGCCTCCTTCACACACGCTGCCAAGCTTACCCTAGTAAAACTGACTATCCTACCGATCCTCGACTTCGGCGACGTCATCTACAAAATTGCTCCCAACACTCTACTCAGCAAACTGGATGCAGTTTATCACAGTGCCATCCGTTTTGTCACTAAAGCACCTTATACTACCCACCACTGCGACTTGTATGCTCTAGTCGGCTGGCCCTCGCTACATATTTGTCGCCAGACCCATTGGCTTCAGGTCATCTACAAGGCCATGCTAGGCAAAGCTCCTCCTTATCTCAGCTCACTGGTCACGATGGCAACACCCATCCGTAGCACGCGCTCCAGCAGGTGTATCTCATTGAATATCCCTAAAGCCAACACCTCATTCGGCCGCCTTTCGTTCCAGTACTCTGCTGCCTGTGACTGGAACGAATTGCAAAAATCGCTGAAGTTGGGGACTTTTATCTCCCTCACCAACTTCAAACATCAGCTAGCTGAGCAGCTAACCGATCGCTGCAGCTGTACATAATCTATTGGTAAATAGCACACCCATTTTCACCTACCTCATCCCCACAGTTTTTATTTAATTACTTTTCTGCTCTTTTGCACACCAATATCTCTACCTGTACATGATCATTTATCACTCCAGTGTTAATCTGCAATATTGTAATTATTCGCCTACCTCCTCATGCCTTTTGCACACATTGTATATAGACTCCCCTTTTTTCTCTGTTATTGACTTGTTAATTGTTTACTCCATGTGTAACTCTGTGTTGTCTGTTCACACTGCTATGCTTTATCTTGGCCAGGTCGCAGTTGCAAATGAGAACCTGTTCTCAACTAGCCTACCTGGTTAAATAAAGGTGAAATAAAAAAATGAAAAAAAATAAAATCTCAATGTATTTATCACTGTAAAAAAACAAACTACACATGCATTTGTAGGTAGCTAGCTAACAGCCATGGAGGAGGGTGAACTGATAGCAGCCCCAACTGTCAGTGAGAGAGTAGGCTATTCTGGATAGGGAAGGTACTTGTGTAGTTCCTGTCCCTGGACGTGAGGACTGAGATAATAGTAACATAACATTCAGTGCGGTGTAATTTGACTATAATGAAGTTTGCTTCTTGTGAGGTTTTATGTCCTCAAATAAAGAGAGCTATGAAAGCCTATCTCCATATGAGCAGGTCCCAATGTCGAGCAGTGGTTCTCAGTCCTGGTCCCGGGGACTCAAAGGGGTGCACATTTTTGTTTTTGCCTTAGCACTGCACAGCTGATTCAAATCATCAACTCATTATCAAGCTTCGAGTGGTATTTATGTATTAATTTGTGATGCTATCCTTGATATGATCCTGTTATTGTCACATGCTACACATGCACATATGTGTGCCCATGCATCTATCAATAAAAATGTTATCATTATTTTTTTATCAAGGATATTATACTTTAGCAATCCACAATGACCTGGTGATGTAAAAGTCTAATAATTACATTGTCTTCCAAATTCCTACAGATAACTGCAGGCTACCTGTGTCCTGCATAACTTCATGAGGATGGACATGAGGAAAGGAGGGGATCTGCAGCTCGCCGCCACGTGCCAGAGGAGAGGGTGCTGTTCCCTGGCAACACCATAGACTACACCATGCACAACCAAAGGCTCTTTTAAGAGCCATTCACATTGCAACAAGAGTATTCTTCCATTTACTTACTGCAGCTACAGTGCCTTGCGAAAGTATACGGCCCCCTTGAACTTTGCGACCTTTTGCCACATTTCAGGCTTCAAACATAAAGATATAAAACAGTATTTTTTTGTGAAGAATCAACAACAAGTGGGACACAATCATGAAGTGGAAGGACATTTATTGGATATTTCAAACTTTTTTAACAAATCAAAAACTGAAAAATTGGACGTGCAAAATTATTCAGCCCCTTTACTTTCAGTGCAGCAAACTCTCTCCAGAAATTCAGTGAGGATCTCTGAATGATCCAATTGTAACGGTTTTCTAGGTGTGAAGGAGAGTCGGACCAAAATGCAGCGTGTAGATTGCGATCCATGTTTAATGAACAACGTAAACACGAATTAACACAAACACTACAAAACAAAGAACGTAAATAACGAAACGAAAACCGAAACAGCCTATACTTGTGTCAACTAACACAGCGACAGGAACAAAGACACTAGGGACAATCACCCATGACAAACTCAAAGAATATGGCTGCCTAAATATGGTTCCCAATCAGAGACAACGATAAACACCTGCCTCTGAGAACCACTCCAGACAGCCATAGACTTTGCTAGATACCCCACTAAGCTACAATCCCAATACAAACCCCAAGACAAAACACACCACAATACAAAAACCCCATGCCACACCCTGGCCTGACCCAATACCTGAAGATAAACACAAATACTTAGACCAGGGCGTGACAGAACCCCCCCCCCTAAGGTGCGGACTCCCGAACGCACCTCAAAACAATAGGGAGGGTCCGGGTGGGCGTCTGTCCATGGTGGTGGCTCCGGCGCGGGACGTGGACCCCACTCAGTCAATGTCTTAGTCCCCTCTCCTCGCGTCCCTGGATAGTCCACCCTCGCCGCCGACCATGGCCTAGTAGTCCTCACCCAGAACCCCACTGGACTGAGGAGCAGATCGGGACTGAAGGACAGCTCGGGACTGAAGGACAGCTCGGGACTGAGGCAGCTCGGGACTGAGGGGAAGCTCAGGAGTGAGAGGAAGCTCAGGAGTGAGAGGAAGCTCAGGAGTGAGAGGAAGCTCAGGAGTGAGAGGAAGCTCAGGCAGGTAGATAGATCTACCAGATCCTGGCTGGCTGGTGGTCTCAGCAGATCCTGGCTGACTGGCGGATCCTGGCTGACTGGTGGATCCTGGCCGACTGGCGGATCCTGGCCGACTGGCGGATCCTGGCAGATCAGGAAAAGTCTGGTTGACTGGCAGATCTGGAAGAGTCTGGTTGACTGGCAGATCTGGAAGAGTCTGGTTGACTGGCAGATCTGGAAGAGTCTGGTTGACTGGCAGATCTGGAAGAGTCTGGCTGACTGGCGGATCCTGGCAGACTGACAGATCTGGCTGCTCCATGCTGACTGGCGGCTCTGACTGCTCCACGCTGACTGGCGGCTCTGGCTGCTCCGTGTAGGCTGACAGCTCTTGCGGCTTCTTACAGACTAGCAGCTCTGGCGGCTCTGTGCAGACTGACAGCTCCTTACAGACTGACAGCTCCTTGCAGACTGACAGCTCCTTGCAGACTGACAGCTCCTTGCAGACTGACAGCTCCTTGCAGACTGACAGCTCTGGCTGCTTCATGCAGACTGACAGCTCTGGCTGCTTCATGCAGACTGACAGCTCTGGCTGCTTCATGCAGACTGACAGCTCTGGCTGCTTCATGCAGACTGACAGCTCTGACTGCTCCATGCTGACTGACAGCTCTGACTGCTCCATGCAGGCTGGCAGCTCTGGCGGCTTCTTACAGACTAGCAGCTCTGGCGGCTCCGTGCAGACTGACAACTTCTTGCAGACTGGCAGCTCCTTGCAGACTGACAGCTCCTTGCAGACTGACAGCTCCTTGCAGATTGACAGCTCTGGCTGCTCCATACAGACTGACAGCTCTGGCTGCTCCATACAGACTGACAGCTCTGGCTGCTCCATACAGACTGACAGCTCTGGCTGCTCCATGCAGACTGACAGCTCTGGCTGCTCCATGCAGACTGACAGCTCTGGCTGCTCCATGCAGGCTGGCAGCTCTGGCTGCTCCATGCAGGCTGGCAGCTCTGGCTGCTCCATGCAGGCTGGCAGCTCTGGCTGCGCTGAACAGACAGGAGACTCCAGCAGCGCTGTAGAGGAGGAAGGCTCTGGCTGCGCTGAACAGACAGGAGACTCCAGCAGCGCTGTAGAGGAGGAAGGCTCTGGCTGCGCTGAACAGGCGGGAGACTCCAGCAGCGCAGGAGAGGAGAAAGGCTCCGGCAGCGCTGGAGAGGCAAGGCGCACTGTAGGCCTGATGCGTGGTGCTGGCACTGGTGGTACTGAACCAAGGACACACACAGGAAGCCTGGTGCGGGGAGCTGCTACCGGAGGGCTGGGGTGTGGAGGTGGTACTGGATAGACCGGACCGTGCAGGCGCACTGGAGCTCTTGAGCATCGAGCCCATCCAACCTTACCTGGTTGAATGCTCTTGGTCGCCCTGCCAGTGCTGCGAGGTGGAATAGCCCGCACAGGGCTATGCAGGCGAACCGGAGACACCGAGCGCAAGGCTGGTGCCATGTAAGCTGGCCCAAGGAGACGCACTGGGGACCAGATGCGTAGAGCTGGCTTCATGGCATTTGGCTCGACGCTCAATCTAGCCCGGCCGATACGCGGAGCTGGAATATACCGCACTGGGCTATGCACCCGCACTGGAGACACCGTGCGCACCACAGCATAACACGGTGCCTGCCCGGTCTCTCTAGCCCCCCAGTAAAGCACAGGGAGTTTGCGCAGGTCTCCTACCTGGCATAGCCATACTCCTTTTGAGCCCCCCCACCCCCCCAATACATTTTTGGGGCTGACTCTCAGGCTTCCATCCGCGTCACCGTGCTGCCTCCTCATACCAGCGACTCTCCGCTTTTCTCCGCCTCCAGTTCTTCCTTGGGGCGGCGATATTCTCCAGGCTGAGCCCAAGGTCCTTCACCGTCCAGTTCGTCCTCCTCTTTGGGCTGCTCCTGTTGCCTCTTCTCCTGCTGCACCTTTGGGCGGCTACACTCTCCTGGTTTAGCCCAGGGTCCACTCCCGTCGAGGATTTCCTCCCATGTCCAGAAATCCTTATTGCGCATCTCCTCTTTAGGCTGCTCCTGCCTGTTGACATGCTGCTTGGTCCGTTTAGGGTGGGTGATTCTGTAACGGTTTTCTAGGTGTAAAGGAGAGTTGGACCAAAATGCAGCGTGTAGATTGCGATCCATGTTTAATGAACAACGTAAACACGAATTAACACAAACACTACAAAACAAAGAACGTAAATAACGAAACGAAAACCGAAACAGCCTATACTTGTGTCAACTAACACAGCGACAGGAACAAAGACACTAAGGACAATCACCCATGACAAACTCAAAGAATATGACTGCCTAAATATGATTATCCCAATCAGAGACAACGATAAACACCTGCCTCTGATTGAGAACCACTCCAGACAGCCATAGACTTTGCTAGATACCCCACTAAGCTACAATCCCAATACCAACCCCAAAACCCCAAGACAAAACACACCACAATACAAAAAACCCATGCCACACCCTGGCCTGACCCAATACCTGAAGATAAACACAAATACTTTGACCAGGGCGTGACACCAATGTTGACCTAAATGACTAATGATGATAAATACAATCCACCTGTGTGTAATCAAGTCTCCGTATAAATGCACCTGCACTGTGATAGTCTCAGAGGGCCGTTAAAAGCGCAGAGAGCATCATGAAGAACAAGGAACACACCAGGCAGGTCCGAGATACTGTTGTGAAGACGTTTAAAGCCGGATTTGGATACAAAAAGATTTCCCAAGCTTTACACATCCCAAGGAGCACTGTGCAAGAGATAATATTGAAATGGAAGGAGTTTCAGACCACTGCAAATCTACCAAGACCTGGCCGTCCCTCTAAACTTTCAGCTCATACAAGAAGACTGATCAGAGATGCAGCCAAGAGGCCCATGATCATTCTGGATGAACTGCAGAGATCTACAGCTGAGGTGGGAGACTCTGTCCATAGGACAACAATCAGTCATATATTGCACAAATCTGGCCTTTATGGAAGAGTGGCAAGAAGAAAGCCATTTCTTAAAGCTTCCATAAAAAGTGTCATTTAAAGTTTGCCACAAGCCACCTGGGAGACACACCAAACATGTGGAAGAAGGTGCTCTGGTCAGATGAAACCAAAATTGAACTTTTTGGCAACAATGCAAAATGTTATGTTTGGCGTAAAAGCAACACAGCTCATCACCCTGAACACATCATCCCCACTGTCAAACATGGTGGTGGCAGAATCATGGTTTGGGCCTGCTTTTCTTCAGCAGGGACAGGGAAGATGGTTAAAATTGATGGGAAGATGGATGGAGCCAAATACAGGACCATTCTGGAAGAAAACCTGATGGAGTCTGCAAAAGACCTGAGACTGGGATGGAGATTTGTCTTCCAACAAGACAATGATCCAAAACATAAAGCAAAATCTACAATGGAATGGTTCAAAAATAAACATATCCAGGTGTTAGAATGGCCAAGTCAAAGTCCAGACCTGAATCCAATCGAGAATCTGTGGAAAGAACTGAAAACTGCTGTTCACAAATGCTCTCCATCCAACCTCACTGAGCTCGAGCTGTTTTGCAAGGAGGAATGGGAAAAAAATGTCAGTCTCTCGATGTGCAAACTGATAGAGACTGATAGAGATACCCCAAGCGACTTACAGCTGTAATCGCAGCAAAAGGTGGCGCTACAAAGTTAAGGTGGCTGAATAATTTTGCACGCCCAATTTTTCAGTTTTTGATTTGTTAAAAAAGTTTTAAATATCTAATAAATGTCGTTCCACTTCATGATTGTGTCCCACTTGTTGTTGATTCTTCACAAAAAAATACAGTTTTATATCTTTATGTTTGAAGCCTGAAATGTGGCAAAAGGTCGCAAAGTTCAAGGGGGCCGAATACTTTCGCAAGGCACTGTATGTCAACTGCAGTTATTCAAATCCCAGTTTCTCTCCCTTTAATTTCTACTTCTCAGGTGAGGGTGCTGGGCTCTTGAGTCACCCATATTGAAACAATGTAGAACAATTAGACACCCTTATAACCTACACACTTGTGTATCAATCTGATTGATACACCTTCAACGAATAGGTAAGAGGGCCAACCTTGGAGAATAGTAAGGCACTTCATTATTTCTATAACTACGCTATATTGTTTGTCCTCGTGTGCCCGTTTATGTTTTTCAGCATTAATTACCCTGCAGACACTTAGTGTGGTGTGGACACCAGGTGAGGCCACACACAGTTGAACACTGTCTCTTTTGGATGTATTTCAAGGCCTACCTTCAAACTCAATGCCTCTTTGCTTGACATCATGGGAAAATCTAAAGAAATGGCTGAAGTCCTCAGAAAAAAATGGTAGACCTCCACAAGTCTGGTTCATCCTTGGGAGCAATTTTCAAATGCCTGAAGGTACCACGTTCATCTGTACAAACAATAGTATGCAAGTATAAACACCATGGGACGACGCAGCCATCATACCGCTCAGGAAGGAGATGCGTTCTGTCTCCTAGAGATGAATGTAATTTGGTGTGAAAAGTGCAAATCAATCCCAGAACAACAGCAAAGTACCTTGTAAAGATGCTGGAGGAAACAGGTACAGGTACATCTACACTTAGGTTGAAGTCATTAAAACTCGTTTTTAACCACTCTTAAACCACCAGGTTATGTCGATATATGACTTGTTTTACTGTGGATATAGATACTTTTGTACCTGTTCCCTTATACAAGTGGGTAAATGTCAGCTAATATTTATAAAATATTATCTGGACACTTTCTGTTTACCTGGAATTTTTCACTTTTAGTCTTAATCTTTACTACACTACTCACTTTTTAGCAAATTACCTCACATGTGAATCCTTAAAGAGATGGGTGGGGCTGGCTTAAGATGGTGTGAACAATGCTGAATGGGTGTAGACAAAGGAGCGCTCTTCAGTAGTTACCAAAACATTGAAAGGCCATTTTCTCAAAAGTGAGATTACAAGTTCATCAACTTTCAAAGCAGAATTACTTTCTCATTGTTCCGCAAAAATGCAGTGTATAATATACCATTCTGTAGCTCTGTTTCTGCTTTTATCCAATTTTGCTACATAAGACTGAATCAAGGTGGTTGGTCATATTTAAATAACCCTTATCTTACCTACTAAAATCATATGTCTTAAAATAAATAAATACATTATATTGAAAAAATTATTGATGAGGAATTTGTTTCATTGAATCCTTTTTAGAAAAAGGCTGTAATGTAACAAAGTGATGCACTGTACATATGCAATGTGTGACACCAGTGTTATTATCAAAGTGACCAGTGATTCCATGTCTATGTACATAGGTCAGCAGTTTGAGGGTCTTAGGGGCCAAGTCAAATTCCTTCAGACTCCTGAGGTTGACGAGACGCTGTTGTGCCTTCTTCACTACATTGTCTGTGTGGTTGGACCATTTCATATTGTCATTGTCAGTCAAATACGTTAAGGACCTTGAATCTTTTCACCTTCCCATCCTGTGGATGGGGTGTCCTCCCTCTGCGGTCTCCTGAAGTCCACGATCAGCTCCTTCGCTTTGTTGACATTGAGGGAGAGGTTAATTTCCTGGTACCATTCTGCCAGGGACCTCACCTCCATGTAGGCTGTCTCGTCATTGTTGGTAATCAAGCCTGCTATTGTTATGTCGTCTGAAAACTTGATGATTGAGTTGGAGGCATGTGTGACCACGCAGTCATGGGTGAACAGGGTGTACAGGAGGGGCTGAGCACACACCCTTGTGGGGCCCCTGTATTGAGGATCAGCGTAGTGGAGGTGTTGTTTCCTATCTTCACCACCTGGGGGGTGGCCGGTCAAGAAGTCTAGGACCCAGTTTGCACAGGGCGGGGTTCAGATCCAGGGACCGAGCTTAATGATGAGCTTGGAGAGTATATGATGTTGAAGGCTGAGCGGAACAGCATTCTTACATAGCTATTCCTCTTGTCCAGATGCAATAGGCCAGTGTGCAGTGAGATAGCGGTTATAAGTTGGACCTTGTGTGCAATTGATCAATAAAGTGATCTTAATTCTAATTGAGGACATTTGAGCAGTGTTTATACCTGGTTGTAATGTGCATCCTTTGTCCTGATCTTGTCCACATTCTGATTGTTCCCACATTTTCAGACTGGTATAGACAATTGAAATACTCATTGTGATCTGATTGTGAGCAGATATTCCTGACCACCTTTGGAGGTAGTCAGGCACGTAGTATTGTGTCTGGATATCTTACAAATGTAGATGGATCTGGACAGTGAAACCCTTTAAAACATCCTTATCCCGCCTACTAAAATCATTGACAGGTGGCACCATTGATTTATGCAATCAATGTGTCTTAATAAATTAATACTTATTACGTTGAAAGATTAGCTATAATTTAATAAATCTAGTCACAATGTGTTCACAGTGAATGGATAGGAGACCATGTGTAGACAAATTTCTGAAAATGTGGGCACAATCTAAATGTGGACAAGATAAGGACAAAGGGACGCATGTTAGAACCAGGTATAAACAGGGCTTTGGATTGGAATTGGCTGAACAGAAATGGTATTCATCTCAACCCCGATTGGCAGTGTTGTTATACCTTCAGAGTTCTGACGCATGGAATCCACGGGGTTAGGTCTCCTTGGAAGGACTCTTCAATGGAGTCCAGGTTCCACGGCATCAGCACCCTCCCCCCTCTAATTAGGCATGCGACAAAGCTCCAACAAACTCAGCTTTTGACTGAGACGAGAGAGAAAGGGAGGGGAAAGAATCAGAAATCATTTTTGCTATAAGTGCCTTGAATTACGTTACATAGATGATAATAGCAGTGATGACTATGGTAATACACTTAATCAAGGCAGGCAATCAGCTGCTGTGAAGCAATTTCTCCATAATGGAGGTCAATTCGAGATCTACTCTGTGGACACATTTGATAATACCAGTGCCTCGACAGAAAATCGAATAACTTGGTTTCCCTTTTGTTTTTGCTGTCTGGTACTGGAGATGTATTCACAGTCTGCTGTCTAAACCTAACAACCAACTGGGCACAGACGTCATTTCAAAATCAAGATTTGAATTTGAATTTAATTTTTTACATTTGGTTGAGTCAGTTTGGTCCAGTCAGTTTTCCACATGCATTCAATGTCATCACATTGAATGTTTTATTGAAATGACATGGACACAACATTGATTCAACCATTTTTTACCCAGTGGGAACCCTTCAGTGCCAAGGCTTTAACGAAAGCTCAAAGACTGCAGTAAGAGATTGGACTTCGTTATTGTTGAATTTGTGGACAATATTTGGCAGCGCGGAAAGCTCCCTCAGTAAAATAAGACTCCTGTGCCTTGAAAGGTAACCGGAGCCGACAACAGAAACTAGACCCGAAACACAGAGGCATTCTCCCGACTCTGCTCCCACAGTGGAGACACAATATGCTTCTCTATCTCGCCTTGGACAGAAAAGACGGCAGATTACGGCGCTGAGAGGCCGGAGAATAGGACGCTTTTGAGGGAAGAAAGGCCTCCTTTCTGACTGCTCCTCCCAACAGGATAAATGAGAGAAAATTGGTTGTGATTATGGTGCGGTGGCAATAAACGACGCAACCCACAAAAAGTGCTACAACTCCCAACCACCCTCGCGCAATCACCCAAGCTTTGACAAGTCTGCCTTTAAAGCTAAATTCACAATCCACCCCTCAGATATGATGTAATTTATTTCACTATGCTGCATCAAATGGACTGAGTGTGTAACACGAGCAATGAGATAATGCCCCCAAAATTATGTTAAGAAACATGGTGATCGGGCCGATAAGAAACAAGAGATAACCTTTCCTTTTTGCATATCGCCCATTAGTTGTATATTGAGGCTACTTTTGTTTCTCGCAATGGACGAAAACCCCTCTGGTTTGATATCCATCTGATCTTTCAAAGCCAGGAGCGATAATGTCAGACCACTAATTTCCCACCCAAAGATCATATCGATGCACTTGGGAACATTCTCTCTTTCTCCTCCATCTGTCTCCCTCTCTCTCACTCTCTCCCCCCTCTTCTCCCTCCTCTCTCTCTCAATCTCGCCCTGTCTCAGACTTGGCTGAGGTGCCTAGACCGGCCAAGTAGCATTTAGGGGCAGTAATTCAATCCTGAGTGGTGAACATGGATTTAGCAGAGGGGGACTCTTCAAGTCTTGTAATGAGGGACTATCAGGACTCCAGAGTGTGACTTGGCCAGGACAATGGGTGCGCTGGACAATGGGTGTATCCAAATAATATCTCCTTTCTCCTGAAGTGTACACTAGTTTACTACTTCCCACAAAATAAAATAAAAATTGGGTTGGTGGAGGCATGGGCTAGAATGAATTTCCACCATATTCTTTATAGCAGTCATTTCCTTTCAAATCAGTGAAGGGCAGTGAACAAGTGCAAAGTTTGGAAGGGAGGAGAGATAATTGGGCCGTAGCCAATGTTTAAAAAGGTGGTTGTAGTCAAAAGAACATCTCATGAAATGTAGGCAAATTAATATACCTTCTTTTCATGAATGTACACAACGGAAATAAGTCCCATAATTTATTGTGTGCTATCCTTGTTGATTTTACTCATCGACATGTATGTAGTTAAAGTTTTATGTGTGCGTGTTTTTTAAATGGTTGAATTAATAAACTAACCAAAACTGAAAAGGACTCTTGAAAACTGGTAGTAGGAGCATAACAGTGGGCCTCCTTGTCTTACCCAGGGCAATTTATTTAAACTCTCCTCTCCATGCACAGCACAAAAAAACCTGATTCGACTTGTCAACTAAACATCCAGGCATTGACTGATGACTGTGCGACTAGAACCCTCAAGGACTGGAGTTGAGAAACACTGGCCAAGGACAACAACGGCAACATCTGGGATGATTAATAGATCTGCGTAAGACAACAGAAAACATTGCGTGAACTACAGTATCGTTGTGCTAAGTGACAGAGGTGAAGGTGATTGAAACAATATTAAAGCAGAATAGAAAAGGAGATGTACAGTAGGCAACAGGATCTTTCATCTCCATTGTTTTTAAGAGGGAGGGGGAAAACTAACTGAGGATAAGATAAAAGAGGAAAAGACGAGTACCCAAAGGGCAGTGAACAAAGAGAAGGGACAGGCCCGGATACAATCTTAGAAACAAAGGGTTCCAAATGGGTTCTTTGACTGAACCCTTTTTGATTCAAGGTAGAACTCTTTTGGGTTCTACGTAGAACCCTCTGTGGAAAGGGTTTTACATGGGACCCAAAAGGGTTCTACCTGGATACAAAAATGGTTCTTCAAAGGGGGACATCAGAATAACCCTTTTTTTGCCCTAGCACTACACTGTAAAACTTTTCCCTGTAAATTTACAGCATTATACTGGAAACACAGCGGCCATTTTAATACTGTAAATTTGCTTTACAGCAGTGATGCTGTAATATAGTTTACTGCACTATTTTCCTTACTTTAAAACATATTACAACATCCCTGCTGAAGACAGCTTCCTGAAATGTAATATTGTAATGAAAAACAATACTTGTACAAATCTATATATATAGAACCCTCAAGGGTTATATATATTTCAAATTCATAACATGAATTTCAAATTAATGGCACTTTAAACACAAAGGACAATATTTGAAAAGAGCAATATTACAACTCCAGATAGTAGGAGAGAGTGATAAGAACATTGATAAATAGTGGCCAATAATGCACTTCAATGTACTTCAACACAAACCAAGACATCAGAATAAGTCCAGTGTTTTCAAGAATGACCATGTAAGAAAAAAAACTATCAAACAGATCAATGAAAAATAGGAAAACAACAGAAGAACAGGGAGAAATGTTTACAAAAAACTATAAGAAGAACTGCTTGTCTATCTGTCTTTAAGAGAGAAACAAGAGAGATATCGAGCGTGAGGTTCTGGGAGAGAGGGATGTATAGAGAGGAGCGAGCAGGGCTAGACTGTAGCCAGACAGGCACGCTATCGCAACCCAACACGGCTCCGGGATGGCGCTAGCAGAGCATCTGTTGACCCAACCCGCATAGCAGGATTTCTGAGAGAATGAGAGATGCAAGCAAGTCTTGAATAAGTCTGATTATTGTGCAGATTATCACCCCAATCTTTGAAACTGTAATCCTCCTTAGCTCTGATTTGTCAACTGGGACAAACATGGAAATAGAAAGAATAGAAAGAGAGAGAGATTGCTATTACTCATGTGTAAAAAGGCAGATGACAACTGCCAAAGTTTGTGTTCATCGGGTGTGTGTGTTTGTGTACTTACATGTTGGAGTTTTTCCACTCAAACTCCTTCAGGTCTGCGATGAAGCGTGTAACATGTGGGTTAATTGGCAATGGCTTCCTCTGAATGACCTTTCCGGCCTTGCGGCTCACTCCTTTTTTCGCTGTGCATTTGGTTCCTTTAGGGTTTATTCAAATCAGGATCCTGAACAACCCAACATAGAATATATCAAATCAGTTGAGACATTGAAAAAAGAGCAATAAGAAATAACATTGCCATGTAACTAATAGATGCTATATGTAAGTGTTGGATCAATAAATGTTCAACGCTTACCGCTGTATGAGCTCCAAGGTTGCAGAGGTCAATGATAAAAACATAGAAAGTGCTGAAGAGCAGAGAAGGCAGCAGCAAAGTTGGACTCACTGTCCAAAACATAGACCACCCTCCCATCGATCGACACCATCCATTTTGAAGAACCCAATAGAGTATTTCCTGAAATAAACAAAAGTAAGGGTGTTAGTGCATACTTACGAAATATCTCTAGATAGGTACCATAATACTATGTATTTCTGTTCCAACTTAAATCAAATAATTCTATTACAAAGCATGATCAGCCTTGTTGTGTCTGGCAAAGGAATTTGCGCCTCGACATCAACCCGAGTTGCAGTGACCTAAAATCACAAAACATACATAAAAAAAAGATTCAAATCACATACAGTATAACACCATCAATCATATATAAACTTTATAAAAACACTATTCCTTACATCTGCCAAGAGGAACAGAGATTTGTCCTTCAACAAAAGAATAGCATCAGTGGCTGTTAGATCGTCATTGCCTCTGATGTAACCAGTCCGCTGATGCCCCTTTCCTCTTCTTTGCTCCTCTTGGGTCTACAGATTCTATCTAAAGTGCAGTTACGATTTTTATGCTCCACTCTGTTCATCATCTTAGATACCAGGAAGTGGTACCCACTGCCAAGTTGTTCTCCTTCCTCGGTCTGGTCTCAAAGTCTTTGGGTACTGCGTTACAATGGATTTAGCCATTTCCCTGCATACCGCCTTGTTGGGATTGGGGCAGTGCTCATGCATGGCGTCGACAGTCTCCCTCACCATCTGCCGCCTCTACCCTCTTTCCTTGGGCAATGGCCTGCTTGAGGCTGGAGGGAATCTTCTGCCAAGGTACCTGGAAGTTGCTAAGTGACAATGTTGTCATGTTAATCATTGTTGTTGTAGGAAAAGAAGAGGTCGGACTTGGAGGGGACAGCAGTTCACTCACATCACTGACTGACTCACAAGGCAGAGGGGATGATGAGCAACCACCAGTATCTTTAAAGAAGAATATAAAACAATTTAGGCAAAAATTACAATGTGTAAGGAATACAGTCCTTACTAATGTTCCCTCTAATTTCTTTCGGCACCGAGCACATTTCAGGTCTGCTGAGCGCAAACTTGAATGTTGTGAACACTTTGAACACTGAGTCTGTACCCGTTTTAAGTTAGTTTTAATAGTTGCCAAGTTAGCCTTAATGTGGCTTTTTGAACATAATGTAGGCCCGCCAGATTGGCCTACCATCAAAAACATTGGAGAAAACGCATCCCATAACATTTTAAGATGGAAATAGCTGTTCTATCATTCAGCCTACAGTAGCAGCCAATGTGTGGTGTTTAATGTACAGTAGGCCTACATTCCATGAGACTTTTGAAAAAAACATGCAGGGCTTGACATTAACCTGTTCATTCACTTGTCCTGCAGACAAGAAGGTGACTGAAAATGTTGTGTTGTTTGATGCAAGAAACCACTTAACAAAATAAAATGATTCTAATATCATTATTACAGAGAATCAGACAAATTATGCTATCCTCTGCCTATTGGCTACTTAGCTTATTCAAACCTGTGTCAAAATATAACACTGCCTCTTTAAGACAAAAAACTATTTACCTGACTGGCTTTTCAAAGATGTCTTGAAATGTACACATTTTGTGCACTTTTAGGAAGCAATCACTCCCCCATTGTGGACTACAAATGATCTATAACTGGGAAAATAACTCACTAACTAGCAAAATATGTGCACATTTGGCTACATGCAGCTCTCGCTTTGATCTCTAAACAAGCCCATCTACTCACGACCACATCTGTAAGCACAGTCCAGTTAAAAGTAAAAGTCACAGATCCATATATGGCAATGGTCTATTTGCATTGAGGCCTGCTGCAGCTCTGATTGTTTATGCTGCACTGGTGTAGAGTATGGGCTGAGTCCTGTGTGTCAATGCAATAGAATCCTACTCCTATGCGTTCTGCATACAACAAAATCTCTTGCATAGTTTGTTTTGTTTCGGTATGTTGCATTGAAAGTGGCTAATAGTGTGTTGACTTGATCACAATTGCCACAGTAAAGGAAAATGTTGACAGTGTTAGCTAACAGGTAAAACTTTACAAAGTTGAGTGAAGTTCAATTCTGTGCTTCTCTGTGCAGCTTAAAGGGAACATTGGTCCTAACCACATGTATTTGAACAATGAAGAGTAGAGCACTGGCTCTAAACTCCAGCATTTTGGTTTTGAGATCAGATGATGAATATGATGTGAAAGTATATGTAACCTTCTATTTGAGGGGACATATTAGGGTGATATGTTCCTACTCACTCACACATTGTTCCAAGGTTAGAAATGTTCGCAACAGCTGAAAATTCTGATGATTTGCTTAGTCCTATTCAATTATCAATGAAATAGACAAAATAATAATGCATGGCAGGGCTCTACAGTGTGACCATTTTACTCCCATATGCGCCTTTTAAGGAGAACCGAGTGCATAGAAAAATGTAAAGGATTCTAGATTTAACACCAACTTTTTCATTGTGCTCCTAAATTTGTGTGTGCGCTTACATTTTTCAATGTAGGCCCACATAATCCTTGTAACAAAAAAGTCAGCGTAGAGCCCTGCATGGCTGGCTACTACTGCCTGCATTATTTCCAGACACAGAAAGGTATTCGATTACCCCATATATTGTTCCACTTCCGAGAGGAGTAAAACTTTCCACCAACATTGTACAATCAAAATGAACTAATCTTTCATGTTTTTGCCGTCTATACATGTTTGTCGAGGGACAGATCGTTAGAACATACACCGACAAACTATTTACAGATCAAAACAATTCAGCCTATCCATTCTTAATTTCTTTTTAAAAAAATACAAAGAAAAAAACTGTTAGGCTATGCGCTGCACTCCATACCAGCACAAGAGGACAAACAAACAATTTACAGAAACATCCAATTTGTAAGTCGCTCTGGATAAGAGCGTCTGCTAAATGACTTAAATGTAAATGTAATTTGTATTTTTTTTTTTACTTTCTTTTATGCATTTTGTCATTTCTGTCCCTTTTATTGCATATGTCTCGCTCCCACATAGCATAAACCATTTATTTTGAGGGCAAACAAATTAACTATTCTCACGCCCTGACCATAGAGAGCCCTTGGTTCTGTCACGATCGTCGTAAAGGGGAGAGCAAAGCGCAGCGTGATTAGAATACATTCTTCTTTTATTGAAGGAAGAACACGAAGAACAGTTAAACAAAACGAACATGACGCTATGACCAACGAGTGCAGACACAGGCAAGTTCACATAGACAATAGCCCACGAACCACAATACTTTTTTTATTTTACCTTTATTTAACCAGGTAGGCTAGTTGAGAACAAGTTCTCATTTGCAACTGCGACCTGGCCAAGATAAAGCATAGTAGTGTGAACTGACAACAGAGTTACACATGGAGTAAACAATGAACAAGTCAATAACACAGTAGAAAAAAAGAGTCTATATACATTGTGTGCAAAAGGCATAAGGTAGGCGAATAATTACAATTTTGCGGATTAACACTGGAGTGATAAATGATCAGATGGTCATACACAGGTATAGATATTGGTGTGCAGAAGAGCAGAAAAGTAAATAAATAAAAACAGTATGGGGATGAGGTAGGTAAAAATGTGTGGGCTATTTACCGATAGACTATGTACAGCTGCAGCGATTGGTTAGCTGCTCAGATAGCAGATGTTTGAAGTTGGTGAGGGAGATAAAAGTCTCCAACTTCAGCGATTTTTGCAATTCGTTCCAGTCACAGGCAGCAGAGAACTGGAACGAAAGGCGGCCAAATGAGGTGTTGGCTTTAGGGATGATCAGTGAGATACACCTGCTGGAGCGCGTGCTACGGGTGGGTGTTGCCATCGTGACCAGTGAACTGAGATAAGGCGGAGCTTTACCTAGCATGGACTTGTAGATGACCTGGAGCCAGTGGGTCTGGCGACGAATATGTAGCGAGGGCCTGCCGACTAGAGCATACAGGTCGCAGTGGTGGGTGGAATAAGGTGATTTAGTGACAAAACGGATGGCACTGTGATAAACTGCATCCAGTTTGCTGAGTAGAGTGTTGGAAGCAATTTTGTAGATGACATCGCCGAAGTCCAGGATCGGTAGGATAGTCAGTTTTACTAGGGTAAGCTTGGCGGCGTGAGTGAAGGAGGCTTTGTTGCGGAATAGAAAGCCGACTCTAGATTTGATTTTCGATTGGAGATGTTTGATATGAGTCGGGAAGGAGAGTTTACAGTCTAGCCAGACACCTAGGTACTTATAGATGTCCACATATTCAAGGTCGGAACCATCCAGGGTGGTGATGCTAGTCAGGCATGCGGGTGCAGGCAGCGAATGGTTGAAAAGCATGCATTTGGTTTTACTAGCGTTTAAGAGCAGTTGGAGGCCACAGAAGGAGTGTTGTAATACAAAACAGGCTACCTAAATATGGCTCCCAATCAGAGACAACGACAAGGCACGTGCTGCCTCCTCATACTGCCGCCTCTCTGCTTTCGCTGCCTCCAGCTCAGCCTTGGGGCGGCGATATTCTCCAGCCTGTGCCCATGGTCCCTTGCCATCCAGAATCTCCTCCCATGTCCAGGAGTCCTGTGTTTTTAGCCGCTGCTGCTGCTGCCCGTTACCACGCTGCTTGGACCTTGGTTTGTGGGGTTATTCTGTCACGATCTTCGTAAAGGGGAGACCGAATTAGAATACATTCTTCTTTTATTGAAGGAAGAACACGAAGAACAGTTAAACAAAATGAACGTGACGCTATGACCAACGAGTGCAGCCACAGGCAACTTCACATAGACAAAAGCCTACGAACCACAATACAAAAACAGGCTACCTAAATATGGTTCCCAATCAGAGACAACGACAAACACCTGCCCCTGATTGAGAACCATATCAGGCCAAAACACATAGAAACAGACAAACTAGACATGCAACATAGAATGCCCACTCATATCACACCCTGACCAAACAAAACATAGAAACAAACAACGCAAATAATGGTCAGAGTGTGACAGGTTCTCTTTGGTGTAGTAGGTCAGGGCGTGACTAGGGAGTGTTCTAGTATGTCTATTTCTATGTTGGTGCTAATATGGTTCCCAATTAGAGGCAGCTGTTTATCGTTACCTCTGTTTGGGGATCATATTTAGGTAGGCATTCCCCCACCTGTGTTTTGTGGGATATTGTATGTGTTTTAGTTGCCTGTGTGCACGTCATGACTTCACGTGCCGTTGTTTTTTTTGTTTCATGAAGATTAAACATTTGTGGAACTATACTCACTCATGACTGCGCCTTGGTCCGCTCATTACGACGATCGTGACAACTATTTACAGAACCTTTTTAACCTTATGTGTGTACACTCTTAGAAAAAGGGGTTCCGATAGGGTTCTTTGGCTGTCCCCATAGGAGAACCCTTTTGGGTTCCATGTAGTACCCTCTGTGGAAAGGAATCTAAATGGATCCCAAATTAGTTCTACCTGGAACCAAAATGGTTATACATGTACCTGGAATCAAAAAGGGTTCTTCAAAGGCTTCTCCTATAGGGACAGCGACAAGAACCATTTTAAATTCTGGATATCACACATTTATCAATCAAGATCAAACCTCTTTGCTTGAAGGACTGAAGCAATTCCCGGCACTGTATTGGCGTCAAATGGTCTTTTATGTCCTCTGGCTGAACATATTCAAGGTCTTTAATATTCTTCACTCCAACATTTCCCCTTAGATGCTCCGACCAAGATCTCACCATCTCGGTCTCCAACTCAGGCAATTGGTGTTTAATTGCATCTTGAAGACCCTCCATGTCTACACTGGTTTAAGAAGAACACACTTACAGGGAAACAACAGAGAAACCTGACACTTATAAACTGGTAGTGGGAAATAATCACTCATATTATCTGCATTAACACACACATAATTAATCACATAATCTGGTATAAAATTAACCCAGTGATCGACCAGTGACACAGACTGATACACCCCAACAATTAAATGGACCTGTGATTCTGTGGCCATAATAAGTAAGATTTTTCCAAATGTGTATCCCTCATCATTTTCTCCTATTACAACAAGGCCTTTAGTGGATGTTGTTCCTTTGTATACAACTTTAGACACCTCTGCAGTGTTTTAATTTGTGAACCCTTTTGACTGAATGGCTCCTCAAATTCATTCATGACAACAACAACTTCAATGCTATGTGGAAACCATTGGCTGCTGCATAGGTAAGATTGGAGGAACTGGTGCCTCTCAGACAATGTTTTGTACTAGTTTCTAAAGTTGTGAAGTTTTCTACCACCCTCCTTGAAAAAGGAGCCAATTTGCAGGATGAGGTTGGGGTAGTGTAACAAGTAGTGATGCTACAAAACTGTAGTTTTGTTTTTGCATGAGTAATGAATGCTTTAATATTTAGACAACAGAAATTGCAGGATTTACCCCTGTACATTCCCAATAAAGCTACTTCCAGCTACCAGCCAGCTAGCAATATGACAATTACACTATCCCCAGCCAGAAAATTGCATGCACACACCTGAAGAGCTATCAAGCTATACCATGCAACTCATACCAACCACACAATCTCAATAAAAAAACATGTGTAATAGACTACAAGGCCAAATGAAATTTCAGTATGTGCCTGATGTTTCAGATATAATGAATTTAACGTTGCCTAATTAATAGCTGGATAAGGATACCGTCTGAAAGATACAAAAGCGCAAAGAAAATTCAACTCATGTGGGAAAATGTCATGACCATTGCCCTGAATAATGCTAGCGAGCTAACCACACAATCTGAAGAAAATTTAAATAAAAGATAACTTTAATATCCTGCAGGGGAAATATCAGTCTCTGACTGTTGTTGCTGAATATTCCACTACACTTTTGCTAAATCACACGCACTCCTAGACTGAATAGAGCTAACCAGAGATATTTAGAGAAAGGTGTTCAATGGTAGGCTGGACAATAGAATGAGTCAAAATTCACCCAAGGCTGAAAAATGGCAAAAACTGGAACACTATTGCAAGCCCATAGCGAATTAATTTAATCGAAATTTCGCAGAACCTATGTTGACAGGAATTATGCTTAGAATTCCATTTAGCCTAAATGGCACAAAAAAATTAATCCCTTTTCATATTACCACTACAATTTGTTCTTAGGACGAAACTGTAGAAAGTCAACATACGCACCTCGATTGTGTCAATTGTGCTTGTCTGCATAACGAGGAATTAGGAAACAAATTGCAACCAAGGACTAATTTTGGTCTAGTGATCGATGACAACGAGACCCAGCCTTACATAATTAGAAAGAAGAAATTATGCTGAATAAAATGGTGTCCTACTTGAAAAAGATCTAAATAAACACATTGAGAGATATTTGGCGAAATATACATACATACCCTTATTTCGCTAAAACAATGGCAGTCTGAAAGTTCTAAAAACAGTATTTTATTTAACCAGTTTACCATTTATCTACTAACATTTGCCTTTTTGTGTTAAGGTTTGTAATCATTTTGAGGTTTGTAAATCTAGCAGTTAAAAGCATTGGGCAGTAACCGAAAGGGGGCTAGTTTGAATCCCCGAAGGACTAGGTGACAAATCTGCCGATGTACCCTTGAGCAAGGCACTTAACCTTAGTTGCTCTGGATAAGAGCGTCTGCTAAATGACTAAAATGTAAACGAGGCCTCTATGTGAAAGCGAAGCTATCATTTATTAACTTTTCATTATTTACAGATCTACTCCTCTGATGGCAGGCAGGCAGCACACTCACGAACTGCTCAGAAGGTGTAGCAAAAAACAGTATGGGTTTATAGCTCTCTTGCTCCTCCCTGTGGCCTTCTGTGGGTACTACATAACTCATTTGTGACTCTAAGCTCATAATCTGAGGTAGCAACTGCGTCAGATCTACAAATCAATGAGCTAGACCTATCCATTTGGTTTGCAACTCTGTGAACCTGCGCAGCATACGCTACATTCGATGCCTACTAACAAACAGAATTCGATGCATATCAAATTACCCAGCAGCCATTTTAAAAACAACAAATCTTCAAACAAATAGGTTATTTCTTCATTAAAAAAGGTATTCTGGCTCTTTCAATCAGCCACATCATTAAAAAGAGGACATGGACATGCGTTTTGTTTAGGTTTACACCTTTTTCTGAAAGAAAATATGCTTAATAACCTCTCTAGGTTAGGGGGCCGTATTTTCATGTCCGGATGAAAAGCGTGCCCAAAGTAAAACTGCCTGCTACTCAGACCCAAAAGCTAGGATATGCATATTATTAGTAATTGTGAGTAGAAAACACTCTGAAGTTTCTAAAACTGTTTGAATAATGTCTGTGAGTATAACAGAACTGATTTGTCAGGCAAAACCCAGAGGACAAACCTCCAGGATTTTGTTTTGAGGTGACAGTGTTTTCAATGGGTTTTCTGTGTGAATCTAGATTTCTAAGGCACTTGGTTGCAGTTCCTATTGCTTCCACTAGATGTCAACAGTCTTAGAAATTGGTTGACGTTTTTCCTTTGAGTAATGAAGAAGTAAAGGCCCTCGCACATTTGAGCAATCTTATTTGCAGGTGCATGGCAACAATTGAACAATATGAAGTAAAACGAAACTGCACACTGCTCTTGATAGTATCACTGATATTTAAGAAGCTTTACGTATCAGGATCACGGCCTTTGTCAGAGCTTTATGAAAAAGCACAACCTGAAAGCTCGCTCCACTTTCTTTTTATCCGCTATTGAACACAGTTTATCCCAACTGAAATATTATTGATTATTTACGAAAACAAATACCTAAAGTTGGATTAGGAAAGTTGTTTGAAATGTTTGGACAAAGTTTACAGGTAACTTATTAGATAATGTGTAGTCATGTCGGGTGAGTTGGAACCGTTGTTTTTCAGAATCAAACACACCAAATAAATGGACATTTTGGATATATAACGACGGAATTTATCTGTGATATTTATTTGTGATGTTTATGGGACATATTGGAGTGCCAACAGAAGAAGCTCTTCAAAGGTAAGGCATGAATTATATAGTAGCGATGGGGTGATGGGGTACTATCCTCAGATAATAGCATGGTTTGCTTTCGCCGTAAAGTATTTTTGAAATCTGACATGGTGGCTGCATTAACAAGAAGTAAACCTTTAATTTGGTGTATTGCACTTCTGATTGGATGAAAGTTAAGTATTTCTAATAACTTAATTTGAATTTGGCACTCTGCCATTTCACCGGCTGTTGTCAAATTGATCCAAAGTTTTGGTACTGGTACTGTATATGACTCATAAATTACAAATATAATATAATGGTATTTGAATTAGAATTTTAATTGGATGCTTCTCCCTCTCTGTCTTAGTTTGAAGATGTAATCTGGAGACAGGTGTTTTATACAACAGTCTTCTGTGTGTTCTCTTTTCATCTCCCTCTGCATATTTGCAATCAAATGCCAGAATTTTCTCCATCTCCTTTGCTATCATAGTCTAATTCCACCTGGCATTCCACTGATTTCAAAACTCGGTCCTCTGGAAAGTGGAGAGCAACACTTTTTTTCAGTTCTACAATGTGATATCTTTCTCAAAAAAACATTTTGGAAAGGATTACCTACACAAACATGTATGCCATCTATAAATACGATGACCAGTTCATGTAATTGACAGAAGCGTGCTACATGGCAGACCAATCCAAACTCATCTCTCGCAATGTCCAGCCCATCCATTATCTCAGCCAATCAAGGCTAGCAGGAAGGTTCCACGCTTTTTTCATGGCTAAACCAACTTGCAGGTAATATAATAGTTTTATTCGTATTTACATATGGCATACATGTTTGTTATTAAGGCACATGAAAGTTTATTTCTTTCATCACATTCCCAGTGGGTCATAAGTTTACATACACTCAATCAGTATTTGGTGGCATTGCCTTTCAATTGTTTAACTTGGGCCAAACATTTCTGGTAGCCTTCCACAAGCTTCCCACAATAAGTTGGGTAAATTTTGGCCCATTCTTCCTGACAGAGTCAGAAAGCCTCCTTGCTCGCACACGCTTTTTCATTTCTGCCCACACATTTTCTATAGGATTGAGGTCAGGGCTTTGTGATGGCCACTCCAATACCTTGACTTTGTTGTCCTTAAGCCATTTTGCTTGGGGTCATTGTCCATTTGGAAGAGCCATTTGCGACCAAGCTTTAACTTCCTGACTGATGTCTTGAGATGTTGCTTCAATGTATCCACATAATTTCCCTACCTCATTATGCCATCTATTTTCTGAAGTGCACCAGTCCCTACTGCAGCAAAGCACCCCCACAACATGATGCTGCCACCCCCGTGCTTCACGGTTGGGATGGTGTTCTTTGGCTTGCAAGTCTCCCCCTTTTTCCTCCAAACATAATGATAGTAAATATGGCCAAACAGTTATATTTTTGTTTCATCAGACCAGACCAAAAAATACAATCTTTGTCCCCATGCGCAGTTGCAAACGGTAGTCTGTTTTTTTTATGGCGGTTCTGGAGCAGTGGCTTCTTCCTTGCTGAGCAGCCTTTCAGGTTATGTCGATATAGGGCTCGTTTTACTGTGGATATAGGTACTTTTGTAAAAACTGTTCAGTCACATAGGATTGATGAGGAGTTGAATATTTGTATGGTTGAGAGGGATGAGGCAAAATGTATGGCAATTATGTCTGGTAGCCCAACTGATTGGCAAACATACTGCAAATTAAGAAATCATGTGACTTAACTAAATAAAAAGATAAATAAACTACACTATGAAACAAAAATAAATTATATAAAGATTGATAGTAAAAAGCTTTGGGGCATCTCAAATGACATTTTGGCAAAAAAAAGCCAACTCGGCTCCTTCATTCATTGATTCAGATGGCTCCTTCATCACAAAGCCCACTGGTTTTCACCTGGTCTCATCAGCTCCCTATTTAGTTCAGTTATTTATGTTTGTATGGTTGTGAGGTATTATTTGTTTTGACTGCCTACCTGTGTTTGACCATTGCCTGCCTGTGACCATGATTCCTGCCTTTTGCGAAAGCGTAATAAACTTCTGCCGCACTCTGCTTGAATCCACACCTTTTTCTCGCTGAGTACTCATTACACATTCTCCACCTGACCAATGTCACCAGATAATTATTTCTATTGTTTTTATCTATTTGGTAACATTCCACAAGTAAATGTAATAAATAAAACACCTATATTAAATAGCTCCGGTCTTAAAAATAAAATAAAAAGGTTCCACATATTTTCATCTGTGCTTAGGAGTGGAGGCCTTACGGCTTCACCATCAACTTGTTCATTTGTTTATATTCAGTCAACACAAGCTTTTTTTCAAAAGTTTACGGTGACTTAGAAATGTCCTTGTTTCTTAAAGAAAGTACATTTTTTGTCCATCAATATAACATCAAATTGATCAGAAATACAGTGTAGATATTGTTAATGTTGTAAATGACTATTGTAGCTGGAAAAGTCGCGTCTTCACTGTTGTCGTTGAGACTGGTGTTTTGTGGGTACTATTTAATGAAGCTGCCAGTTGAGGACTTGTGAGGTGTCTGTTTCTCAGACTAGACACTCTAATATACTTCTCCTCTTGCTTAGTTGTGCACCGGGGCCTCCCACTCTTCTTTCTATTCTGGTTAGAGACAGTTTGCTCTGTTCTATGAAGGGAGTAGTACACAACGTTGTACAAGATCTTCAGTTTCTTGGTAATTTCTCACGTGGAATAGCCTTCATTTCTCAGAACAAAAATAAACTGACGAGTTTCAGAAGAATGGTCTTTGTTTCTGGCCATTTTGAGCCTGTAATCGAACCCACAAATGCTGATGCTCTAGATACTCAACTAGTCTAAAGACGGACAGTTTTATTCCTTCTTTAAACAGAACAACAGTTTTCAGCTGTGCTAACATAATTGCAAAAGGGTTTTCTAATGATCAATTAGCTTTTTAAAATAATAGCTAACACAGTGTGCCATTGGAACACAGGAGTGATGGTTGCTGATAATGGACCTCTGTACGCCTATGTAGATATTTCATAAAAAATCTGCCGTTTCCAGCTACAATAGTAGCTGGAAACAATGTCTACACTGTATTTCTCTGTTCTAGGCCCTCTCCTATTCTCCCTATACACCAAGTCACTTGGCTCTGTCATAACCTCACATGGTCTCTCCTATCATTGCTATGCAGACGACACACAATTTAATCTTCTCCTTTCCCCCTTCTGATGACCAGGTGGCGAATCGCATCTCTGCATGTCTGGCAGACATATCAGTGTGGATGACGGATCACCACCTCAAGCTGAACCTCGGCAAGACGGAGCTGCTCTTCCTCCCGGGGAAGGACTGCCCGTTCCATGATCTCGCCATCACGGTTGACAACTCCATTGTGTCCTCCTCCCAGAGCGCTAAGAACCTTGGCGTGATCCTGGACAACACCCTGTCGTTCTCAACTAACATCAAGGCGGTGGCCCGTTCCTGTAGGTTCATGCTCTACAACATCCGCAGAGTACGACCCTGCCTCACACAGGAAGCGGCGCAGGTCCTAATCCAAGCACTTGTCATCTCCAGTCTGGATTACTGCAACTCGCTGTTGGCTGGGCTCCCTGCCTGTGCCATTATAAACCCCTACAACTCATCCAGAACGCCGCAGCTCGTCTGGTGTTCAACCTTCCCAAGTTCTCTCACGTCACCCCGCTCCTCCGCTCTCTCCACTGGCTTCCAGTTGAAGCTCGCATCCGCTACAAGACCATGGTGCTTGCCTACGGAGCTGTGAGGGGAACGGCACCTCAGTACCTCCAGGCTCTGATCAGGCCTTACACCCAAACAAGGGCACTGCGTTCATCCACCTCTGGCCTGCTAGCCTCCCTACCACTGAGGAAGTACAGTTCCCGCTCAGCCCAGTCAAAACTGTTCGCTGCTCTGGCCCCCCAATGGTGGAACAAACTCCCTCACGACGCCAGGACAGCGGAGTCAATCACCACCTTCCGGAGACACCTGAAACCCCACCTCTTTAAGGAATACCTAGGATAGGATAAAGTAATCCTTCTCACCCCCTCACCCCCTTAAAAGATTTATATGCACTATTGTAAAGTGGCTGTTCCACTGGATGTCATAAGGTGAATGCACCAATTTGTAAGTCGCTCTGGATAAGAGCGTCTGCTAAATGACTTAAATGTAAATGTAAATTTCTGATCAATTTGATGTTAGTCTAATGGACAAAAAAGTGTGCTTTTCTTTCAAAAACTAAGACATTTCTAAGTGACCGCAAACTTTTGAACGGTAGTGTATATTTTAAGAATATAATGGAATATAACAGACCATTTTTGTTTCTCTTAGAATAAAAACCTTATTGTAACAACAGTTTAAGTAAGTAATACGCTACGGTCCAGTTACAGCTTCTTCTGACAAAGTAGAAACAAAATAGAGTCTGCGCAAAGGACAGCGGAAGAGCAATTCTTGCACTATTGTTCTAAATTTAATCACTCTTCTTCATCCTCATCATTCAAATTCAATTCTAATACATTTTGACACTCCCGTTCAACAACTCCAAATCGCTAGCATATGCTCCAAAGAGAACTTGAATTAACATAATATAGGTCAATTAAATAATCTAAAGGAAAATCTGATTATTTATTAGCCTAGTGGATATACTTATATTAGGCATATCATGTGAATTAAGCCTCATGTAAAATCATAGTCAAAAGATCAAGAGATACTGTTGCATGACAAACAGGTGCTGTTAGATAACAATATAATGTATCTGCCAGTTTGGAACAGTGTAAACAATACTAAATAAAGTATTAGTAAAACCAGAGAGTCTGTTCTAATTAAAAATACATGTAAATACATAGCAAAGTTTAAAAACAGCCAGATTTGTGAAATGGCTTTATCTAAAATCTTGCGGTTGCATGAGGCTTGGTGATATTAAATCAGTAGGATATATTAAACAAATACTCAAATAGGCAACAGATGCAGGAACAGCATAAGGCTGATTGACTCACTCATTCCTGGCTGTCATTCAAAATAAGTTATATTATATGCAGGGTTAAAGACACATTCTTTCTGATTGTCTTTAGCATGCAGTCTCTCCTATCGCTACAGCTAATTTAGTTTGAATGTGGATTATAATAAATTAATATATTTGTAGGGATTGATGCATTTTTCATGAATAATAGCCTACTGTCTGTAGTCAAAAACAATTAGCCTAAATAAATTGATATTTTCTTTTTGGGTAACGGATCACCTTGCGGAACTCATCAATATAATCATTCATTCAGAAGGTTAAACGTATAAGTTTTAGGCCTGCAGTAAAACATTTTTTTTTTACCTTTTATTTAACTAGGCAAGTCCATTAAAGAACAAATTCTTATTTACAATGACAGTCTACCGGGGAAAAGTGGGTTAACTGCCTTGTTCAGGGGCAGAACACAGATTTTTACATTGTCAGTTCGAGGATTCGATCCAGTAACCTTTTGGCCCAATGCTCTAACCACTCTAACCACATGCAGCCCCAAAATTAAATTAGATTACCTGGTTTATTTTTCATTAGGTTATAAAAAATCCATGCCTTCTGGGAATATTATAAATTCTAAAAGTTACGGGTGGAGTTAAACATTTGGCTGTCAGAAGTGTTACAACAGCAATGAACTTTTAATCTCTGTATATTTCAAGACATGGCATACTGTGCATTCAGAAAGTATTTATTCCCCTTGACTTTTTCCACATTTTGTTACATTACAGCCTCATTCTAAATTGGATTAAATTAGAAGTTGTCCTCATGCATCTACATAACGATAAAGCAAAAACTTTTTATTTTTTATTTTTTAAATTTGAGCAAATAACTGTTATTTACAGTGCCCTCCACTAATATTGCCACCCTTGGTAAATATGAGCAAAACGGGCTGTGAAACGGGCTGTGAAAAAAATGTATTTTCTGATTATCCTTTTGGTCTTTTCATTCAAAATATTCACAAAAAACAAAGCTTTAATTGATGTAAAATGATTGAAAGAAAATTATGTGAAATAACTCAAATCAATAGTTTTCTCCGAAACATGTGTACCAATTATTGGCACAACTAAAAATGATTATGAGTTAAATCTAACGGAAATGTATACCCATTCATATTTTACTTTTTTAATTTTACCGGCGTGATTAGGAACACTTAAGTGGTAAGCTTTGACTTCCTGATTCACTGGGGTATACATATGAGGTGACATACAGGCCAAGCTCCCATAGTCATCCATCACTATGGGAAAGACCCGAGAATACAGTAATGATGTGCGACAAAAGGTTGTTGAGCTGCACAAATCAGTTAATGGCTATAATAGCTCAATGGTTGAAAATGCCCATTTCCACCATTAGGGAAATAATTAAAAAGTTTGAAGCAACTGTAGATGTCAAAAAGTGACCTGGAAGAGGACATTAGTTGTGTCTTGGGACAGAAATTCTCCAAAACTACAATCAGATGCCACCTACACAAGTTGTTTGGGAGGGTTGCCATAACAAAGCCTTTGCTGTCATCAAACAACAAACTCAAGCACCTACAATTTGCCAAACGTCAGTGGAACTTTCAATGGGACAGGCTTCTATGGTCAGATGAGACCAAAATAGAGCTTTTTGGAAACAAACACCAGAGGTGGGTTTGGTGTAGACAGAAAGATAGCCATGCAGAAATGTACCTCATTCCCACTGTGAGGTATGGTGGTGGATCTTTGATGTTGCGGGCTGTTTTTCTTCCAAAGGCCCTGGAAAACTAGTAACAGCAGATATTAAATCAAAACCTGACTGCCACTGTTAGGAAGCTTAAACTGAGCCGTGGTTGGATCTTCCAGGAGGACAATTCCAAAAGCACACCTCAAAATCAACACAAAAATGGTTCATTGAGCACAGAATGAAGGTTTTGCCATGGCCATCCCAGTCCCCTGACCTAAACCCCATAGAAAACCTGTGGGATCCTCAAGCGTGGACCTCGGAATTTGAAGCATCTGGAGTTTCTGTATGGAGGAATGATCTCAAATCCCTTGCCATGTGTTCTCCAACCTCATTACGCATTGTATTGTACGAGTCAGAGCTGTTATTTTGGCAAAGGGAGATTGCACAAAGTATTGAATGAAGGGGTGCCAATAATTGTGGCACACATATTTGAGAAAAATATTTTTTTATGATAATACATTTTTTCTTTCAATTATGTTACTTTAATTAAAGGTTAGAGTTTTGTGAATATTTTGAATGAAAGATCAAGAGGATAAACAATGAAGATTTTTTTTCACAGCCCGTGTTGCTCATACTTACCAAGGAAGGCACTGTATTCAGACCCTTTGCTGTGAGACTCAAAATTAAGCTCACGTGAATCCTGTTTCCATTGATCATCCTTGAGATGTTTGTACAACTTACCTGTGGTAAATTAAATTGATTGGACATACTTTGGAAACGCACACACCTGTCTATATAAGGTCCCACAATTGACAGTGCATGTCAGAGCAGAAACCAAGGCATGAGGTCAAAGGAGCGCCAATACAGGATTATGTAGAGGCACAGATCTGGAGAAGGGTACGTAAACATGTCTGCAGCATTGACGAAAACAGTGGCCTCCATTCTTAAATGGGTGTAACGGCTTTCTTCAAGAGAAGGAGAGGCGGACCAAAACGCAGTGTGGTTATAGTTCATGGTTCTTTAATAAGAAAACTCAAACATGAACAAACTACAAAACAATAAACGTAAAAACCGTAACAGTCCTAACTGGTGCATAAAACACAAAGACAGGAAACAATCACCCACAAAATACCCAAAGAATATGGCTGCCTAAATATGGTTCCCAATCAGAGACAACAATAAACACCTACCTCTGATTGAGAACCAATCTAGGCAACCATAGACTTACCTAGACACCTAAACTGAATACAACCCCATAAATCTACAAAAAAAACCTAGACAAGACAAAACACATAAATCACCCATATCACACCCTGGCCTAACCAAAATAATAAAGAAAACAAAGATAACTAAGGCCAGGGCGTGACAATGGCAGAAGTTTGGAACCACCAAAGACTTCCTAGAGCTGTCCGCCCGGCCAAACTGAGTAATCAGGGGAGAAGGGCCTTGGTCAGGGAGGTGACCAAGACCCCGATGGTCACTCTGACAAAGCTCCAGCGTTCCTCTGTGGCTTTGGGAGAAACTTCCAGAAGGACAAACATCTCTGCAGTACTCCACCAATCAGGCCTTTAATTTAGAGTGGCCAGGCGGAAGCCACTCCTCAGTAAAAGGCACATGACAGCCTTACGGTGAAGCATGGTGATGGCAGCATCATGCTGTGGGGACGTTTTTCAGCGGCAGGGACTAGGTCGAGGGAAAGATGAACGGAGCAAAGTACAGAGAGAATCTTTGATGAAAACCTGCTCCAGAGCGCTCAGGACCTCAGACTGGGGCGAAGGTTCACCTTCCAACAGGACAACAACTCTAAGCACACAGTCAAGACAATGTCCTTGAGTGGCCCAGCCAGAGCCCAGACTTGAATCCGATCGAACATCTCTGGAGAGACCTAAAGATAGCTGTGCAGCAATGCTCCCCATTCAACCTGACAGAGCTTGAGAGGATCTGCAGAGAAGAATGAGAGAAACTTCCCAAATACAGGTGTTCCAAGCTTGTAGCGTCATACCCCAAGAAGACTCAAGGCTGTAATCGCTGCCAAAGGTGTTTCAACACAGTACTGAGTAAAGGGTCTGAATACTTATGTAAATGTGATATTTCAGTTTTTAATTTTTAATTAATGTCCAAAACATTCTCAAAACCTGTCTTTGCTTTCTCATTATGGGGTTTTGTGTGTAGATTCATGAGGGGGAAAACATTTATTGGATCCATTTCAGAATAAAGTTGTTACGTAACGAAATGTGGAAAAAGTCAAGGGCTTTGAAAACTTTCCGAATGCTCTGTATAAGGGTGCAGTGAGATGGGTTGGATGATACTTTTCTCATCAATTATCCTAAAAAACATATACTTAAAACCTGAAAATCAACCAATGTCAGCCATTAAATGCTTTATTATCCACATGTTGAAAGTGCGTGTGGGCGATGGATAGAAACAAAATGGTGCAGTTTGAGGCCATGTGGCTTAGAGTGATTGAGGCATGAACAGGTGGGTCTGGGCAGGTGTGATGTAGTTGTCATTTGTACAGTTGAAGTAAGAAGTTTACATACACTTGGGTTGGAATCATTGAAACTCGTTTTTCAGCGACTCTGCAAAGTCGGTTAGGACATCTACTTTTTGCATGACAAAAGTAATTTTTCCAACAATTGTTTACAGACAGATTATTTAACTTATAATTCACTGTATTTCAGTAGGTCAGAATACACTAAATTGTTTGTGCCTTTAAACAGCTTGGAAAATTTCAGAAAATGATGTCACGGCTTTAGAACCTTCTGATAGGCTAATTGACATCATTTGAGTCAATTGCATGTGTACCTGTGGATATATTTCAAGGCTTACCTTCAAAGTAATGCTTCTTTGCATGATATCATGGGAAAATTAAAAGAAATCAGCGTTGACATCAGGAAAAAAAAATTGTAGACCTCCACAATTCTGGTTCATCCTTGGGAGCAATTTCCAAACGCCTGAAGGTACCACGTTCATCTGTACAAACAATAGCACGCAAGTATAAACACCATGGGACCACGCAGCCGTCACACCGCTCAGGAACGAGACGCGTTCTGTCTCCTAGAGATTAACATACTTTGGTGCAAAAAATGAAAATCAATCCCAGAACAACAGCAAAGGACCTTGTGGAGATGCTGGAGGAAACAGGTACAAAAGTATCTATATCCACAGTAAAACAAGTCCTATATTGCCATAACCTGAAAGGCCGCTCAGCAAGGAAGAAGCCACAGCTCCAAAACTGCCATAAAAAAAGCAAGACTACGGTTTGCTACTGCACATGGGGACAGAGATCGTACTTTTTGGAGAAATGTCCTCTGGTCTGATGAAACAACAATAGAACTGTTTGGCTATATTTGCCATCATAATGTTTGGATGAAAAAGGGGGAGGCTTGCAAGCCGAAGGACACCATCCCAACCATAAAGCACGGGGGTGGCAGCATCATGTTGTGGGGGTGCTTTGCTGCAGGAGGGACTGGTGCACTTCAAAAAATAGATGGCATCATGAGGCAGGCACCTGGTGATTGAGAATATCAGCCTGCTGCTGTTTCTTAAGCTCAGTAGTTTCAAAAGACATAAACAACTAAAAAAATAAAATGCATGTGTGTGACAACGGGAAACAGACAATTTGGCCGCTGTTACCAATTCTAGCATTATCACACCAACCCGTGTATGCCTCAACCTTACCAATAGCCAACGTGTTAGGTTTTCACGTAGCATCTGTCGGGTTCACCTAGGGGTCATGATAAGGGTTGTACCAAAATGTTTGATGTATTAGAATAATGGATTATACTTATGTTGAATTAATAGAAGGGGAGGGGTAATAAGACCTCTCTCTCCTTACATTTATAGGGTCCTAGACTACATATTAACAATATATATGTTCATTATAGAGGTTTAGAATTGTTTCACAGTTGTTTTATAGTTCTCTCTCTCTCTGCCTATTATAAAAAATACCCCTCTTAGAAATGTGTGACTGAGACAGAACTCTGCAGGGAAGTGAAGGAGATAAGACTAGTCAAACATTCCACAATAAATCAACTTTGGGGAGCTACGTTTTTAGATAACACTAAAAGCCGTTGTTTATATAGCTTGGTAGTCATGGTTTTGGTCTCAGGAGTTAAAAGATAATGACGTAGGTAGTGACATCACCAGGGCTAGACTTAGGGTGTAACATATCAACTTTAGACCTTTTGTTTGATGCAGAACTTACTCTGAAACATGAGTGCCATGTTCCTGATTTTCAACTTTAGTTTAGTTTAGTTTAGTTTATTTTTACAGGGACAGTGCACATTAATCAACGTTTCAGTAAAAGTGCCGGTTTTAGCCAGCCGGCTAATTTTCACCCGCAGTCCCTGGGCAGGTTATTAAAAAGAATTACAATATAGACAATAGCACCATAGAACAAGCAAGACATAGCAACATAGGACAAGCAAGACATAGCATACAGACAGAGCAACATAGGACAAGCAAGACGTAGCATACAGACAGAGCAACACAGAACAAGTGTTTCCACACCTCACAAGCTACAGACAACAGACAACATGGAAAGCGACAACACACAGCTAGGGACCATGTTCTCAAATCTGATTGACCTTTAGCCAGGTCTTCAAGCATTTTGTGAAAGTGTGATATGTGGTGCAGTTATGTGTGTCTGATGGCAGTGTATTCCAGACATGGGAAGCTCTCACAGAGAATGCAGATTTACTAAAGGTGCTTTTCCTTAGGGGAACTATACAGTCACCTCTCATGGCAGACCTTGTGGATCTGCTGCCATATGTCTGGGTTTTCTGTTTAACAAAAATATTGAGTGGAGGGGGAGCCAGGCCATTAAGGATCTTGAATACAAGACATGCGTCGGTGTATTGCACAAGATTTTCCCAACTCAAGAGCTCATGTTTTCTAAGGATGTGACAATGATGATGGCTATTGGGCTTCCTATCAAGCACTTTGAGAGCCTGTTTGTAGACAGACTGAATAGGTTTTAATGTTGTACAGCAAGCTTGGGCCCAACTAGTCAAGCAGTATGTTAAGTGGGGGAGTATCATAGATTTGAAGTACAGTTTTGCTACCTCTGTAGTCAAATAATTTCGTATAAATCGGAAATTAGCTAGATTGAATTTAGTTATTTGAATTACCTTTTTCACATGCTTTTTAAAAGAGAGGTTGGAATCAAGTATGATGCCAAGGTACTTAAAATCGGATACCACCTGGAGCTTCTCCCCTGACACATAGACATCTGGCTCAGTAGCATGTGTTGCCCTCTTTGTGAAGAACATGCAAACAGTTTTTTTCACATTGAGATGCAAACACGAGTCACTGAGCCATTTTGTAACCTGGACCATTACAGCAGTGAGTTCTTGTGCAGCTTGTTGTTTGCTCTTTGCATGCACATATATCACTGTATCATCTGCATACATTTGAACTTCAGACCCAGTACAGACAGAAGGCAGATCATTAATGTACAGGCTGAACAGGAGGGGCCCCAGTATTGACCCTTGGGGCACGCCCACATCATAGCTACGAGTGGGCGACAGCTCATTGCTCACTCTGACACACTGAGTTCTGCCTTCAAGGTATGATTTCATCCATCTCAAGGCATCAGGGGAAAAGTTGAACTTGGACAATTTTGTGATGAGAATCTCATGGTTAACAGTATCAAAAGCCTTCCTTAGGTCCAGAAACACAGCCCCAACAGCACCCCCTTTGTCCATCTTGGACTTCACATTTTCCAGAAGAAAGCAGTTGGCCGTTTCTGTGGAGTGTTTCGCTCTGAAGCCAAACTGCATGGAGTGTAATGTGAAGGGGCTGTTGTTGAGGTGGGCAATCAGTTGTTCTGCTACACACTTTTCAACAACCTTTGACACCACAGGTAGTATACTAATGGGCCTGTAGTTACTCACGTCAGCAGGGTCGCCTGATTTAAAGATGGCCGTTATTATGGCCGACTTCCATACCCTTCGAAACACACAGAGACCAATAGATGTGTTGGTGACCTTAGTAATGGGGCCAATGAGTGACTCTTTGTAGTTTTTAAGAAAGGTAGAGTCCATCCCAAACACATCTTTGGCTTTAGAGTTATTTAGTGAGCTAATCATCTAGTTCACCTTTGACTCAGAAACCTCCCTTATGATGAAGACAGGTTGAGTGTCATTCACTAGCACTGAGCCCAAGAAATCAGTGGAGGGGTTCTGTGTCATTAACCTGACAGAGTCAATAAAGTAGGAATTGAAGGCTGTTGCTATTTCAACTGCATCCTGTGTTAGATTGTTATTCACCATGATTTCTAGTCTTTTTGCAGTGTTACTATGGTCTTTCCCTGTTAACGTTTTTAGTTTCTCCCATATCAATTTAGAATTTCCCTTTGCTTCACCAATTATGTTAATAAAAAAGTTTGCCTTGGCCTGTCTGATTTCTTTTATCACCTTATTTCTCAACATGGTAGACCTACGTCTGTCATGCTCTAATTTAGATTTTAGGGCTGTTTTTAGAGCATAATCTCGTTCTTTCATCAATTTCCAGATTTCTCCATTTAGCCAAGGAAGAGTGCTCTTTTGGCCAGGTTTGGATTTGATTTTCTTTAGGAAGCCATTTATTGTAGTCTGGATTGTGGATAGAAAAACCTGACTATCAGCTTCCACGTCTGTATAGGACAAGAGATCATTCCAGTTTATTCCCTTAATTGCTTTTTCAAAATAGTTTAATTCACTCTTAGGTATTCTGAGTTGATCCGGCTTTCTAACAGTAGAGAGGTTAAACCTGCTCTTAGACAGCTTTCTGGCTATAAGTGTCAGATTATGATCAGACAGCCCAGTAACCATATTGAATGATTTAGTCACTCTCTCTAGTTTATTACTGAACACCAAATCAATCTGTGTTTTAGAGCAACAAGTCACCCGGGTTGGCCCTTTAACTAGCTGTGTAAGGTCAAAGGTATTAGTGATCCATTTGAGGGTTTTCCTACAACACTTGTCTTCATAATTAATGTTAAAATCTCCCATTAAGATGACCTCTTTCCCAAAATCACATTCCCTAAGCATGGTATTAAACTGATCAAAAAACACACTTTTGGTGGAAGGTGGCCTATACATTCCAATGAGGGTAAAAGACATTTGGGGAGACAGTGTAACGTTCAGGCCGATACATTCTAGTTCATTATCACATGACCACTCAATTTGTTTACATCGGATATGTTCTTTAATGTAAATCATCACACCCCCCCCTCTTCCTTCAATCCTGTCTCTCCTGAAAACATTGTAGCCAGGCACAATCAAAGCAGCACATGGAGAGTGTTTATGGAGCCATGTCTCCGAGAGGCAGAGAAAATCAAGGTTGGAGTCTGTGAGTAGATGTTGAATTTGATCACTTTTTGGAATGACACTACGAATGTTCAAGTGCCCCTCTAGTAGTCCCTTGGGCTTAGCTCGTGGGTCCCAGATGACTCGAGAGTGATTGACACATTGAAAAAAGTTAAATTTTTTGTGTTTTCTGACAGCTGAAGCAGAGTCAGGGATCGCATACTCTGGTATGTTTGAAGAGTCAAAATATATCCTGGAGCCGGGTGAGTCGAGATAAACCATAGAACCATAGCACTCACCCACCTCCACAGCGGCGACAACCAGTGGACGAGACCTTCCACCACTCTCCACTCCGGTGCATATCACTGGCTCCGTGATATTGGGCCCAGGATTGAGTTGTACATCCCCGGAGAGCAGGAGGGTAGTGAACAGGTAGTTTAACAGTTTCCGATAAATGTTGGACCAGTGTTTGTTACGCCCAAGCGGCTCAGTAGAATAAGGAGCGAGGTAGACTTGGCCATTATTCAGAACATTATGGTATGCCGTGTACTGTCCGCTCCCGTGGAACGGCGAACCAATGTGTTTGGCACCGATATTCTCCGGTAGTAGACTGATTGTGTCATCCCAGCAAGGACGCACTGAGATTATCAGTAGAGCAGCTACATAACTGACAATCATGGCAGAGTACTGGAGATAAAAACGCATAATTGCGCTTTAACTCTTTGCATGAGTTACTTAACTGGGATCGGCGTACACCTGATGGTTTAGACAAAATTACAGCATTCGAACGAGAAGCGGCACCTGCCGCACCACCCTGTCCTCCGTCCGCCATTTGCATAGCAACAGCATCACTTCTGTCTGCAATTGCATTAATAAAGGCTTTTGAATGATTTAATTAAATATATTGTCATAATGCTAATTTCATCAATGAGCCAATGATTGACGAGGACAAACAAGCCCCAATAGCATATGCTGAGTCTGAGTAGCCAGTAAAGTCCTTCCCTTCCCCCAATTCACAAGCTGTGGTCATAGCTAATATATATCTGCCTGTTGCGCTGATAGATGGTCTGGTAGGGGCCGTATAACCTCAATATCACCTGTCACATCTACTACAGCAAATCCTACATGTTTCTTCCCTGTGCTTTGATCTATATATGCAGAACCATCAATGAACAGCACCATGTCAGAGTCAAGCAGAGGTACATCAAACAAGTCTTTGTCCAGTACACATTCCTGGGCTGTCCAGATGTCCCTGTTATTGTTACTGATGATTTGCTAAGGGAAGCTCCAACAACTTGTTCAGGTTTGCATGCACCAACCTCCCACAGGTCCAGCATTGAGTGTTTATCCAGTAACGAGGGGCTCTGGCGGGCCCATATCCTCTTCCAGTCCATGGTTGTGGGTTTGTGGTTGTCATGTTTTGTCTTAGATTGTCTTGTCATTTTGCTTTTCCCTCTGTTCATTTTCCCCCTGCTGGTCTTTTTAGGTTCGTTCCCCTCTTTCTCTCTTCCTCCCTCTCTCTCTTCTCTCTATCGCTCCGTTCCTGCTCCCAGCTGTTCCTATTCCCCTAATCAATCATTTAGTCTTCCCACACCTGTTCCCTATCTTTCCCCCTGATTAGAGTCCCTATTTCTCCCCTTGTTTTCCGTTTCTGCCCTGTCGGATCCTTGTCTATTGTTCACCGTGCTGTGTCTGTGTATCGCCCTGTCGTGTCGTGTTTCCCTCAGATGCTGCGTGGTGAGCAGGTGTCTGAGTCTGCTACGTTCAAGTGCCTTCCCGAGGCAACCTGCAGTTCAAGATCGAGTCTCCAGTCTGTTCTCGTCATTACGAGTGGAATTGTGCTTTATGATTGTATTTTTACTTTACTGGATTAAAGACTCTGTTTTCGCCAAGTCGCTTTTGGGTCCTCATTCACCTGCATAACAGTGGTTGTGGTGAGCCTGTAGAAATAACTTGAGCAGATGTCTAAGGTCTTCCAAGCACATTCATCTGCAGGTTGAACATGGTGAGATTGTAGACTCCTAATTTACATGCTGATATTATCTTTGGTATTATTGTGTGTAGCTACATTTGCTTGCTAGCTAGTTACCAAGCTAGCCAGCCAGCCCACATAGAGAGCATTGCATTGTGGATTTTGTCGTCGACTTGAGATGCAGTAGATTTACACAACAATTTTTAATGTTGCTACCAACCTTATTATATTGTCAAAATGAAATGTGTTTATAGAAAATATTGTTCTCACATATGAGTGTTGTTTAACACTGTAAATGAAAGGAATGAGTTGTTTTAGGTGGATTTGTGCAGCTCGTCATCGTTATTTGGGATTCATTGGGTGTTCTATTTGAAAAGATGCTTTGACTTTTTACCCCATTCAAGGCCTCTCAAATATAAATGCATGTCTGTGCCAAAAGAGCGTGCAAGGTACTTACAGTAACAGTCCTTTTGTATGTACAGAAAGCTATTCTGGCTATTTCATGACTTTTCTGAACATGACAAATCCTAAACCTATCTGACACATTATTTTAAAACTATTATCATAAGATGGCCAGGAGAGAGAAATGCAAACCATCACCATGTGCTACTGACAAACTGGGACATCAAGTTTAATCAGTGGTCCACACACAATATTTTAGCAATGCATCCTTCCTTCATGATGATCACTATTCTTATGTATTTGAAAATGTGTAAGCTATAAAGAGTGAACTTGACATTCACTCACCCATATCAGTGATACAGTGCCTTGTGAAAGTATTCGGCCCCCTTGAACTTTGCGACCTTTTGCCACATTTCAGGCGTCAAACATAAAGATATAAAACTGTATTTAAAAAAAAAACTTTTTGAAAAGAAATGTGTTTTTTTGTGAAGAATCAACAACAAGTGGGACACAATCATGAAGTGGAACGACATTTATTGGATATTTCAAACTTTTTTAACAAATCAAAAACTGAAAAATTGGGCGTGCAAAATTATTCAGCCCCTTTACTTTCAGTGCAGCAAACTCTCTCCAGAAGTTCAGTGAGGATCTCTGAATGATCCAATGTTGACCTAAATGACTAATGATGATAAATACAATCCACCTGTGTGTAATCAAGTCTCCGTATAAATGCACCTGCACTGTGATAGTCTCAGAGGTCCGTTAAAAGCGCAGAGAGCATCATGAAGAACAAGGAACACACCAGGCAGGTCCGAGATACTGTTGTGAAGAAGTTTAAAGCTGGATTTGGATACAAAAAGATTTCCCAAGCTTTAAACATCCCAAGGAGCACTGTGCAAGCGATAATATTGAAATGGAAGGAGTATCAGACCACTGCAAATCTACCAAGACCTGGCCGTCCCTCTAAACTTTCAGCTCATACAAGGAGAAGACTGATCAGAGATGCAGCCAAGAGGCCCATGATCACTCTGGATGAACTGCAGAGATCTTACAGCTGAGGTGGGAGACTCTGTCCATAGGACAACAATCAGTCGTATATTGCACAAATCTGGCCTTTATGGAAGAGTGACAAGAAGAAAGCCATTTCTTAAAGATATCCATAAAAAGTGTTGTTTAAAGTTTGCCACAAGCCACCTGGGAGACACACCAAACATGTGGAAGAAGGTGCTCTGGTCAGATGAAACCAAAATTGAACTTTTTGGCAACAATGCAAAACGTTATGTTTGGCGTAAAAGTAACACAGCTCATCACCCTGAACACACCATCCCCACTGTCAAACATGGTGGTGGCAGCATCATGGCTTGGGCCTGCTTTTCTTCAGCAGGGACAAGGAAGATGGTTAAAATTGATGGGAAATGGATGGAGCCAAATACAGGACCATTCTGGAAGAAAACCTGGTGGAGTCTGCAAAAGACCTGAGACTGGGACGGAGATTTGTCTTCCAACAAGACAATGATCCAAAACATAAAGCAAAATCTACAATGGAATGGTTCAAAAATAAACATATCCAGCTGTTAGAATGGCCAAGTCAAAGTCCAGACCTGAATCCAATTGAGAATCTGTGGAAAGAACTGAAAACTGCTGTTCACAAATGCTCTCCATCCAACCTCACTGAGCTCGAGCTGTTTTGCAAGGAGGAATGGGAAAAAATGTCAGTCTCTCGATGTGCAAAACTGATAGAGACATACCCCAAGCGACTTACAGCTGTAATCGCAGCAAAAGGTGGCGCTACAAAGTATTAACTTAATCCAATCGAGAATCTGTGGAAAGAACTGAAAACTGCTGTTCACAAATGCTCTCCATCCAACCTCACTGATCTCGAGCTGTTTTGCAAGGAGGAATGGGAAAAAATGTCAGTCTCTCGATGTGCAAAACTGATAGAGACATACCCCAAGCAACTTACAGCTGTAATCGCAGCAAAAGGTGGCGCTACAAAGTATTAACTTAAGGGGGCTGAACAATTTTGCACGCCCAATTTTTCAGTTTTTGATTTGTTAAAAAAGTTTGAAATATCCAATAAATGTCGTTCCACTTCATGATTGTGTCCCACTTGTTGTTGATTCTTCACAAAAAAATACAGTTTTATATCTTTATGTTTGAAGCCTGAAATGTGGCAAAAGGTCGCAAAGTTCAAGGGGGTCGAATACTTTCGCAAGGCACTGTACATGGTCAAATAAGGGCCTTACACATTAGCTGGCATTATACACACCTGCTAGAGTCTTCTATTTACAGCATTGTGTCAACTGAATTCAGTTGACGCCGTTTGTATTTCTGCTGCCATAGAACTCCTCTTCAAACTCCTCCTTGTTGGGATGGGAAGTGGGGCTGTCGGTGGCTGGGAGGTTGGAGGGCCCTGGGCTAGAGTGCTCCCCAGAGGCCAGAGGGTACAACTGCACTCCGGGTACCATGTAACAGCGCGCTGCTCATCGTGGCGTGTCCCTCAACGTCCCTGACTGTGTGCTCTTCACTCATTGGGGACTCACATCTTTCCTGCTTAATTCTACAAGTTGCCATTGGCGTGCCACCTGGCAACATGTCTGGATGGTTAATGTTGGGGTTCAACGGTTCGAGGCCCAGATCCTCGGGGGTGGCCGCCTGGGAATCGCAGTGTGGAGAGTTGGCCTTTATTAGGAGATCCATACCGTGCTCCACAATGTTCTGGATCTGAAGGTAGTCAACCATGTACATGAGCACGAGCTGCTCGCTGGCGGCCATGGTCAAATCAAATACAATTTATTTATATAGCCCTTCTTACATCAGCTGATATATCAAAGTACTGTACAGAAACCCAGCCTAAAACCCCAAACAGCAAGCAATGCAGGTGTAGAAGCACGGTGGCTAGGAAAACTCCCTAGAAAGGCCAAAACCTAGGAAGAAACCTAGAGAGGAATCAGGCTATGAGGGGTGGCCAGTCCTCTTCTGGCTGTGCCGGGTGGAGATTATAACAGAACATGGCCAAAATATTCAAATGACCAGCATAGTCAAATAATCACAGTGAACAGGTCAGGGTTCCATAGCCGCAGGCAGAACAGTTGAAACTGGAGCAGCAGCATGGCCAGGTGGACTGGGGACAACAAGGAGTCATCATGCCAGGTAGTCCTGAGGCATGGTCCTAGGGCTCAGGTCTTCCGAGAGAGAGAAAGAAAGAGAAAGAAAGAAAGAATTAGAGAGAGCATACTTAAATTCACACAGGACACTGGATAAGACAGGATAAATACTCCAGATATAACAGACTGACCCTAGCCCCCAGACACAAACTACTGCAGCATAAATACTGGAGGCTGAGACAGCTTGCCCGTGTAACAGAAGTAGAGGATCTGCTGGAAACATGATGGGATTACCAAGGAGGGTAGTTCAAACACGTTCTGGGAGCTGCCGCTGAACAGGTTTCTAAAGTAGAGGCTACTGGCGGCCAGCACAGAGTGGTGGCCATTGACCCTGACGGCCACATCACAGTAGTGGTCCTGCATGCGCTGCTCATTTAGATTTTCCAGCAGGAAGCTGCCGAAGTTGGGGATCTCCACATGCAGGAGCTGGGACATTATGACTACAGAGGGTCTTCACTGGAGACAGGTCTTGCTGAAAGGGCATTTATTTGCAGACAGATAGAGACAGCAAGAGAAAGAGGAGATGGAGAAAATAAGTTATCCACATTCAGACAAAACATGAATGTTAATATGCTATTTACAAATAACATTCTGAGTTCACAGTATTTTTGCAACTACTTACTACCAACAAAATCAGCAAATGTCAGTTAGCTAAAATAAAATTTCCTGAACTTAATCCTGAATATAAGATCTGAGTTTTGAACTACTCTGCATAAGCTTTCAGGTGTCCAATAGACTAAATGGAATCTGAACAGTCAGCAAAAACACTCATCCTCCTATCACAATGCCTCTAACATGTATGGCACAGTCCTCTCTAAACAAGTCAAACATAAATTCAGATAGAAGATACATTTGCCCACCAGAAAGAACAGAAGCGCTCTGATTCTCTCCTTCTCCAATCAAGATTTAGGTGGTGGAAGAGGGTGAGGTTCTCTGTGCACAATCAATACAACGTCTAGCGTATGTGTCACAGGGAAAGGGGGGCAGGCTATAGACACAGATAGAGGAAGGGTGGGTGTGAGACAGAGGAGGAGTTATTTATAGACATGGAGAGAGCTAATGCGGACAACTGCCCTGCAGAGGGTGACTGTGTACTATAGAGCCGTGAAAGGAATATATGTATAATATAACTAATCTGTTTCAGGGATGAGTAAGAAGTTAGATTGATTGTTACCGAGACCGTCTAAAATACAATAGACAAATAAAGACCTCCAACATATGTATTGTCATGCACACTGTGGTATAACACTGCAGACTCATGTTCTTAACAGTAGATGATCTGCACTGTGTGATCACACTCAGCCTGTGTGCCATGACCTGGGCAAATGCATGCCAATGCAATGCAGTGCCTGTCCCAACTTGGCATGTTGAGTATATAGTGTGCGTACTGCGTCTACATACCAACTAGGAGCCAGACACACAGGGTACTGCACACAAATAAGTAGACTACGCATCTGTGAATAAAGAAGGGGCTGGATGTGCCTGTTATTTCTTATAATATGGCAAGTATGACTGGTAGGTTATCGAGGATAGCTGGTTATTATCCGATACTGATAGGATTATTGTCTTAAGGCTATATTGAAATGGATATATTTTCAACCAGGAATGTGGAAGGGCATGCTTTGAAAAGACAGCTTCTGAGCATGTAGCCAGCATTAATCTAAATGACCCTTGTAACACAAGATACTAGATAGCGCTGGGGCATATGAGGGCATGTGGGACTGGTTCTTTAAGGACATTGTCAATGGGTTTGCAGATGTGATGTTAGTAGTAAGCTGATCATAAAAACAACACGTATTTTTGTTAAACTGCACCCCTCCAAACATAGGCTAGAGCGGTAAACAGGATTTTAAAACATTAAAGGCATAATATCGAATTTAAACAGCCACTTTGTTTGTAAATAGGGCTGAGAAAATGTAACCACTCTCAGATTCATAGACGGATTTATGGTTGCAGCAAGGACTGTCAGTCCATGAGATCAACATGATAGTTTTTAACTTGAGGTAATTATGAAAGTGCTATTGTGTGTCAGCAGCAGATTTCTTACAGTGGTCACAACAGAAGATCACCATAGACTAACACAGAGCTACCAATAATATTGATTGCACATAAAAAAATCATCAAGAGATGGTGAGGAAATTGTAGACAATATGATTGTGAAGATCAAGGTGCCTATCAAGGTTGTTACAATATTAAAGATCTTGAGCATTAAAGATTTTTGAAAATCTCCTAATACCACTGCATTGTACACAATGAAATGAAATGCAATTTACTCAAAGGAAAAGGAAAAATAATTAGGTATTACACAGACAATTTACACACTCAAAGTAAATCTTAGCCATAAAAATTAATATTTTGAATAAGTTAAAGGTGAAAGATGGGCGACACCTGGAGGGGGGGTGGAGACAATGACAAAGACAAGTGAAACATATCAGGGCGTGACAGGTATAGGGCAATCTACTCTGGGGTGTTCCAGGAAGAAAGATCAATAAATTAGCCAGTGAACTATCCTAAATAATCTGAATAACTTAATATTTTCAAGAAATATAGACTTGAAATTGGCATGGTGTAATTACTTACTGACTTTATTGTCCCCATGGTGAAATTTTGTTGCAGTGTCATGTACACGTTTAAAGTGCCATTTTTTAAATACAAAACAACATTGACAGTACAACTTTCATAAGTTACATACCAATAATACATATTTTATAATTGACTTGGCAACTAACTATCCATATTCAAGTTTAGCTTAAATCAGAAAATCAAGAGATATATTTCACCCCGTATCAAATTTAAGTTACTAAACTTACTAACTTACAAAACCAGATAGGTGAAAGGTATGACCACAAGATGAGGCAGTAAATACAAGAAACAAGACAACAAGCTGGTGTGCGATAAACAGATGGTGGAAGTGCACGGAATTGCTGAAGTCGCTCTGGATAAGAGCGTCTGCTAAATTACTTAAATGTAAATGTAATGTTTTAACAGAGATAAAAAATTATCAGAAGTGAATGGTGATTTTGAAAATGTGGACAAACAGTTTGAATCAGTGGAAAAGAAAATAGTAAAAACTTCCATCCTGAACCTTGACACCAGACTCGAGGCAGCGGAGGTCCGAATGGGTGAGTTGGAAGACAAGTGTACTCTTGAAAGACTGCTCTCTTTCACTCTCAAAAACCAACAATATCTTCACAGCAAATGTCAAGATTTGGAATCGAGGGAAAATGTGAGAATATATGGAGTACCAAAAATAATGGAAAATGAGATATGCAGAAATTAATTGAGCCCTTCATAAAATAACTATTGCGTCTCCCACCCGAGATGGACATGGGAGTTAGGTTCACCCCACAGGGCACTAGGTTCACCCCCCCTCCTCTCAACCCCCCTTTTTGTAATTAAAAACACATGAATGAAAATATGATTTAACCTCTCTGGGATCGTTCGGGACGCTAGCGTTCCACCTCGCCAACAGCCAGTGAAATTGCAGGGTGCCAAATTCAAAACAACAGAAATCTCATAATTAAAATTCCTCAACCATACAAGTATTTTACACCATTTTAAAGATACACTTCTCATTAATCCAACCACAGTGTCCGATTTCAAAAAGGCTTTTTGGCGAAAGCAGAACGTATCATTATGTTAGGTCAGCAACTAACCACAGAAAGCATTCAGCCATTTTCCAACCAAAGAGAGGTGTCACAAAAAGCAGAAATATAGATACAATTAATCACTAACCTTTGACGATCTTCATCAGATGACACTCCAAGGACTCAATGTTACACAATACATGTATGTTTTAAAAGCGTCTGCTAAATGGCATTTATTATTATTATTATTATTGTTCGATCAAGTTCATATTTATATCCAAAAACCTCAGTTTACATTGGTGCCATGTTCAGAAATGCCTCCAAAACATCCAGAGAAATTGCAGAGAAGCCACATCAAATAACAGAAATACTCATCATAAACTTTGATGAAAGATACATGTTTTACATAGAATTAAAGATAAACTTGTTCTTAATGCAACCGCTGTGTCAGATTTCAAAAAAGCTTTACGGCAAAAGCACAATATTCAATAATCTGAGAACAGCGTTCAGCCACAAAAGCAATCCATACAGTTACCCGCCAAATTGTGGAGTCAACAAAAGTCATAAATAACATTATAAATCTTCACTTACCTTTGCTGATCTTTGTCGGAATTTTGTTCGATTACGTCCATATTTATGTCCAAATACCTCGGTTTTGTTGGCACGTTTAGTTCACTATTCCAAAGGCACAATTGCATGAGCGCAAAATCCAGACGAAAAGTCAAAAGAGTTCCATTACAGTTTGTATAAACATGTCAAACGATGTTTAAAATCAAACCTTAGGGCCTTTTTATAATAAATCTTCAATAATATTCCAACGGACAATAGCGTATTCATTACAGAGGGAAAAGAACGGGGTGCCCGCGTGACCGCGCAGTAAACAGCTAGTCCACTTGTTGAAACAGCTCTTATTCGACACCCTTCCACAGATGTCAAATACTGTTGACATCTGCTGGAAGCCTTGGGAAGTGCAATCTGGCCCCATAGACACAGAATATTGGATAGGCAATCACTTAAATGAAACTACAAACCTCAGATTTCCCACTTCCTGGTTGGATTTGTCTCAGGTTTTCACCTGCCATATGAGTTCTGACATCATTCAAACAGTTTTAGAAACTTCAGAGTGTTTTCTATCCAATACTACTAATAATATGCATATATTAGCATCTGGGACAGAGTAGCAGGCAGTTTACTCTGGGCACCTTATTCATCCAAGCTACTCAATACTGCCCCCCTGTCACCAAGAAGTTAAGGCATTGAGTAGCACTTAAAATATTATAATTTGGTGGCACTACAGCTCACATTGCCTAATTAATTGCACTATAACTGTGACAAATGCTGCCCACAAACGACCTATATATAGCTGTCCCAACAGCAGTCCCAACATCTTACCACTGCTACACCTGGCTATCAGCGGAACCTTGTCTGGCAGCGAAACAGTTCATTCACTCATTCATTGACTTACTTAAACAAATGTGGTTTGTAATGACAATTGAGATGTACAAATTAGGGCATAAGGGGACAACAAGCGGATAAGAGGCAATCCATAATTTAGATTAAGACATTTATGAGCGAGCTAGGACGGGCGTAGTCTATAATTATTTGTTTAGCACTTTTGAAATGTACAGCAACAGCAACAGAATTCAGAACATGGGCTTTTCTTACAGTGTTCTCCCTGTACACCAAGTCAAAACCGTAGGATAAATAAAGGGGGCATACAAGCAGACAATGAAAGTTCTTACAATATTCAATGATTACATTTCTCTTAAACAGGTTATAGGCTACATGTGCACCACCAAGTCAGAACATTAGGCGAAATTAAGAGGGGTACATAGACAAAATGATTAGGGTGAGGCACATGGGCTTCTAACATCTTACTACACAACATACACTTAGTATTACTTTCTTAGCTACAGAATACATATGTCCCTGGCATATTACATCATTTATGCAGCAGCATACAATACATTTTTGGACACACCTTGTTGTGCTGTGCTCACTTGAACAGGAAGGTGGCGCAGCGGTCCTTCACGGGCAAATGTTGTAATCAGAGTCTGGCATTCTCTGGATTGATGGTGCTTTCAAAACAACGGGGAACTCAGAAAAAGGATGAATCATGAGGATGTCATTGATCTTCAGGTCGTAGCTCTCGAAAGAGGCCAGAGGTCAGAACTTCCCAGCTGTCTTGAACTCACTGAAGTCAAGTTTTCACAGTTCTGAGTTAACAGTTGTTTTGAACGCGGCACAAATCATGCTTCATTGACAGCATGGCCAATGTTGAATGTTTATCATTTAATCTCAGATTTGGAACCACACAGCCACTCCACTTAATAGCAGGCAAGTGATTGCTTTGCAATACTTCCAAACCACTTTTTGAATTTGCATTTCCAACTTGTTGTGTAATGTTTATGTCTAAAGGCCGATGAGCACTGATACGTTTTATCTATAATTTCTCTTAATAATTTCTGTTCACATGACAAGGATTAAAAATAATTTTACTTGATTCATGATGATGCTGACTGCTAGCTAAGATTTTGAAAGTCTGATGTTGACATGATCAGTCCAATCAAAGCCACAGTCGTTGCCAAAGGTTTTGAGAATTACAAAAATATGAATTTTCAGTCTGATTCAACTTCATCAGTCAGCATTATAGTTCGGACATCAGAATTTTCATCATCATCAATATTACTGCCACCCATATCCTATTTATCCTCAACATCTGCCTTATCATCATCATCATTTCAGTCTGCCTCAGTTTGTATGATGGCAATTTCCATATACTCCAGAATGTTATGAAGAGTGATCAGATGAATTGCAATTAACTGCAAAGTCTCTCTTTGCCATGCAAATGAACTGAATCCCCCAAAAACATTTCCACTGCATTGCAGCCCTGCCACAAAAGGACCAACTGACATCATGTCAGTGATTCTCTCTTTAACACAGGTGTGAGTGTTGATGAGGACAAGGCTGGAGATCACTCTGTCATGCTGATTGAGTTCGAATAACAGACTGGCAGCTTCAAAAGGAAGGTGGTGCATGGAATCATTGTTCTTCCTCTGTCAAATATGGTTACCTGCAAGGAAACACGCACTGTCATCATTTCTTCGCACAAAAAGGGCTTCACAGACAAGGATATTGCTGCCAGTAAGATTGCACCTAAATCAACCATTTATCGGATCATCAAGAACTTCAAGGAGCGCGGTTCAATTGTTGTGAAGAATGCTTCAGAGCACCCAAGAAAGTCCAGCAAGCGCCAGGACCTTCTCCTAAAGTTGATTCCGCTGCGGGATCGCGGCACCACCAGTACAGAGCTTGCTCAGGAATGGCAGCAAGCAGGTGTGAGTGCATCTGCATGCACAGTGATGCAAAGACTTTTGGAGGATGGCCTGGTGTCAAGAAGGGCAACAAAGTAGCCACTTCTCTCCAGGAAAAACATCAGGGACAGACTGATATTCTGTGAAATGTACAGGGCTTGGACTGCTGAGGACTGGGGTAAAGTCATTTTCTCTGATTAATCCCCTTTCCGATTGTTTGGGGCATCCGGAACAAAGCTTGTCCAGAGAAGACAAGGTGATACCATCAGTCCTGTGTCATGCCAACAGTAAAGCATCCTGAGACCATTCATGTGTGGGGTTGCTTCTCAGCCAAGGGAGTGGGCTCACTCACAATTTTGCTTAAGAACACAGCCATGAATAAAGAATGGTACCATCACTCCCTCTCAGAGCAACTTTTCCCAACCATCCAGGAACAGTTTGGTGATGAACAATGCCTTTTCCAGCATGATGGAGCACCTTGCCATAAGGCAAAAGTGATAACTAAGTTGCTCGGGGAACAAAACATAGATATTTTGGGTCCATGGCCAGGAAGCTCCCCAGACCTTAATCCCATTGAGAACTTGAGAACTCAGGAAGCGAGTGGACAAACAAAAACCCACAAATTATGACAATCTCCAAGCATTGATTATGCAAGAATTGGCTGCCATCAGTCAGGATGTGAACCAGAAGTTAATTGACAGCATGCCAGGGCGGATTGCAGAGGTCTTGAAAAAGAAGGGTCAACACTGCAAATATTGACTCTTTGCATCAACTTAATGTAATTGTTAATAAAGGCCTTTGACATGTATGAAATGCTTGTAATTATACTTCAGTATCCCATAGTGACATCTGACAAATATATCTAAAGACACTGAAGCAGCAAACTTTGTGAAAATGTATATTTGTGTCATTCTCAAAACTTTTGGCCACGACTGTACATCAGGTATAACGTGATTTGATGTAATTTTATCTGTGGCCAATGACCTTGAGCCGTCTTGGATGGGCACTTCTAATGTAACTTTATGGCAGCACCCAAGGGGCTAGAGTGTTCTAGCTCTACCCTTAGACTTGACGGTGATGTAGTGTTCCAATGAGTGACAGAACATTGAGCCAATCACTGAGCAACACTCTGTATGTTCTGCTGGCTTGCCCTTCCACTACAGAAAGCACTGAGCTAGGCTGAATACCTACAATTTGGAGCTGCCTTTCTCATGAAAACAAAAAAGAGACCATGTTTATATGTGGCTTTATTAACTCTAAGTTTTAGAACACCTACTCATTCAATGGTGTTTCTTTGTTTATACTATTTTATACATTGTAGAATAATAGTGACGACATCAAAACTATGAAATAACGCATTTTAAGAATGTGAAATGTCAGAATAGAGAGAATGATTGATTAATTTCAGCTTTTATTTCTTTCATCACATTCCCACTGGGTCAGAAGTTTACATACACTCAATCAGTATTTGGTAGCATTGCCTTTAAATTGTTTTAACTTGGGTAAATCGTTTCGGGTAGCCTTCCACAAGCTACCCACAATAAATTGGGTGACTTTTGCCCATTCCTCCTGACAGAGCTGGTTCGTAGACCTCCTTGCTCAAACATGCTTTTTCGGTTCTTCTCACACATTTTCTATAGGGTTGAGGTCATGGCTTTGTGATGGCCACTCCAATACCTTGACTTTGTTGTCCTTAAGCCATTTTGCCATCATTGTCCATTTGGAAGACCCATTTTCAACCAAGCTTTAACTTCCTGACTGATGTCCTGAGATTTTGCTTCAATATATCCACATCATTTATTTTGTGGATATTTTGTGAAGTGCACCAGTCCCTCCTGCAGCAAAGCACCCCCACAGCATGATGCTGCCACCCCTGTTCTTCACGGTTGGGAAGAAGCCTCCCCTTTTTCCTCCAAATATAACGATGGTCATTATGGCCAAACAGTTCTATTTTTGTTTCATCAGACCAGAGGACATTTCTCCAAAAAGTAGGATCTTTGTCCCCATGTGCATTTACAAATCGTAGTCTGGCTTTTTTGTGGCAGTTTTGGAGCAGTGGCTTCTTCCTTGCTGAGCGACTTTTCGGGTTATGTCAACATAGGACTTGTTTTACTGTGGATATAGATACTTTTGTACCTGTTTCCTCCAGCATCTACACAAGGTCCTTTGCTGTTGTTCTGGGATTCATTTGCACTTTTCCCAACAAAGGAGACAGAACGCGTCTCCTTCCTGAGCAGTATGACAGCTGCGTGGTCCCATGGTGTTTATACTTGCGTACTTTCGTAGATGTCAAAACCGACTTGCCAAAATAAATTTGTGGAGTGGTTGAAAAACAAGTTTTAATGACTCCAACTTAAGAGTATGTAAACTTCTGACTTCAACTGGAGGTAAACATCCAACCAATGCCTTGAGGACAGCACTGAAGCTCTTGGAGCCACTTGCCCCTAGCCACTACACCCCTATATCCTATAACCACTGATGGCTCGATGGCGCCGACAGAGATGGTCGCCTCGCTTCTAATCGTAAGGAAATTATGCAGCATTTTGTTTTTTGGAGTATTATTTCTTACATTGTTAGCCCAGAAAATCTCAAGTGTTATTACATACAGCCAGGAAGAACTATTGGATATCAGAGCGACATCAATTTACCAACATTACAACCAGGAATATGACTTTCCCGGAACGGATCCTTTGTTCGCACCACCACCCAGGACATTGGATCTGATTCCAGAGGCCGGCCCAAATAAATGTTTATTTGAGTTGAAACAATATCACCGCAGAAGAGGTAGGTGTGCATACCATCCACCGCTGCTGAGTATATTACTCGCTAATGTCCAGTCTCTAGATAAAAGATGGCATTGACAGAGATGGTCGCCTCGCTTCGAGTCCTTAGGAAACTATGCAGTATTTTGTTTTTTTATGGATTATTTCTTACATTGTTACCTCAGGAAATCCTAAGTCTTATTACATACAGCCGGGAAGAACTATTGGATATAAGAGCGACATCAATTTACCAACATTAAGACCAGGAATACTACTCTCCCGAAGCGGAACCTCTGTTTGGACCACCACCCAGGACAATGGATCTAATCCCAGAAGCCGAACCAAAACAATGGCGCCGCAGAAGGGGCCGTCTGGTCAGGCTCCATAGGCGTGCACATCGCCCACCGCTCCCTAGTATACTACTCGCCAATGTCCAGTCTCTTGAAAACAATGGATATGAAATTCGAGCAAGGATTGTCTTCCAGAGACATCAGAGATTGTAACATTCTCTGTTTCACGGAAACATGGTTCTCTTGGGATATGTTGTCGGAATCGGTTCAGCCACCAGGCTTCTCTGTCGAGGAGTGGGGGTGTATGCTTCATGATTAACAACTCAAGGTGTAATCATAACAACATAAGGAACTCAAGTCCTTCTGCTCACCCTACCTAGAATTCCTCACAATCAAATGCCGGCAATATTATCTCCCATGATAATTCTGGTCAGTTATCGTTATAGTTGTGTCAGCATACACCAAGACACTCAAGGAACTTCACTGGACTCTATGCAAACTGGAAACCATATATCCTGAGGCTGTATTTATTGTTGCTGGGAATTTTAACAAAGCAAATTTGAGAACAAGGCTATCTAAATTCTATCAGCATATTTATTGTAGCACTCGTGGGGGCAATACACTGGATCACCGCTACTCTAACCTCTGCGATGCGTACAAGGCCCTCCCTTTGGCAAATCCGACCACGACTCCATTTGCTCCTACCGTCCTATAGGCACAATCACCCGACCTCAACCCAACTTAGATGGTTGGATCTGTTGGATCGTGGAGTGAAGCAGCCAACAAGTGCTCAGCATATGTGAGAACTCCTAAAAGACTGTGGGAAAAGCATTCCAGGTGAAGCTGGTTGTGAGAAAGCCAAGAGTGTGCAAAGCTGTCATCAAGGCAAAGGGTAGCTACTTTGAAATACACTTTTTTTGTTACTACATGATTCCATGTGTTCTCATAGTTTTGATGTCTTCACTATTATTTTTCAATGTGGACAATTGTAAAAATAAAGAAAAACACTTGAATGAGTAGGTGTGTCCAAACTTTTGACTGGTACTGTATAAAAAATCTAAAAATAGATTTTTATATATTTTCCTTTACTATTTTTCCTTTACCATACCACCTCTCCCCTAATTGGAGTAAACTAATGGACAACAACATTTAGGCTTTTTACTTCCAGCTTATACTCTACATACTATATACATTTTACGGACACAGTACATTTTACATTGTAAAATGGGTGGTTCGAGCACTGAATGCTGATTGGCAGACTGTCACGACTTCCGCCGAAGTTGGTTCCTCCCTGGTTTGGGCGACGTTCGGCGTCGCCGGTCATCGTCGATCCATCTTTCATTTTCAATTTGTTTTGTCTTGTCTTCTCACACACCTGGTTTCAATACCATCATTACATGTTGTGTATTTAACCCTCTGTTCCCCCCATGTCCTTGTCCGGAATTGTTTATTGTAAGTGCTTGGCGCGTTATTCTCGTGTGCGACGGGTTTTGTAACCATTGTATTGATTGTTCTGTTTATGGTGATTTTTATAAAACTGTGCCGTTGTAACACAGTTTTTGCTCTCCTGCGCCTGACTTCTCTGCCGCCAGTATGCACCCCTTACAGAATTCCGGACCAAACTTATGGTGTCAGTAGGAGGAGGTACCCCATCTGGGAGCACGCAGCAATGCTCCACCATCTTGGCACCGCCAAGGACCGTGTTGTCCAGACAATGGACCGCTGGGAGAGACAGGGAGTTCTACCAGCACCTCCACCAGCACAACCGGTGTCTCCACTACGCACCCCTCCTTCTCCTGGTCCCAGTGGGATTTGTCTCTCCCTTCCCCAGCGATGGGACGGATGTGAACTGCCAGGGGTTCCTGTGTGAACTGCCAGGTGTTCGCACTCGTCTCGTGCCTCACTGGGAAAGCCCTGGAGTGAGCCATGCCGTGTGGAGAGAGGGATATGCGGTGTTGGACCAGTTTGAGGAGTTCACCCGCCGTTTCTGGGCAGTCTTCAACCACCCGCCCGAGGGTAGAGCGGCAGGTGGGCGGCAGGTGAACGCCTCTTCCTGAGGCAGGGGACGAGGAGCGCCCAGGAGTTCGCCCTTGAGTTTCGGAACCTGGCTGCCGGCGCGGGATGGAACGGCAGGGCCCTGATTGACCATTATTGCTGCAGTCTGCGCAAGGACGTCCGTCGGGAGTTGGCCTGCAGAGACAACACCCTCACATTCGACCAGCTGCTGGACCTGTCCATCCGGCTGGATAACCTGCTGGCTACCTACGGACGTTCAGAATGGGGTATGTTGGTTCCATCCCCCCCGCACCCCCTCTCCGATACCCATGGAGCTGGGAGGGGCGCAGGGAGACCGGAGGGGGTTCCAGCTCGTGCACCATATGTGGCCGCAGAGGTCACACTGAAGATTGGTGCCGGGTTGGCTCCTCTGGGTATCGAGGCAGCAGGCAGGGCGCTCTGGCGTCACCCCAGGTGAGTTGGCACCATTCTCACCCAGAGCACATATGTTTTTTTATGTCACTTTTCCCCGCATTCCCAGCATAAAGCGCTCGTCGATTCAGACATGGCTGGGAATTTTATAGATAAATCGTTCGCCCATAGTTTAGGGACCCCCATTGTTCCATTGGCTGTGCCTTTCTCTGTTCATGCCTTAGATAGTCAACCATTAGGGTTGATTGGGGAGGCCACCGCTCCTCTGGGCATGGTGACGGAGGGAGGTCACAAGGAGAGAATTAGTCTTTTCCTTATTGACTCTCCTGTGTGTCCCGTGGTGCTAGGCCTACTCTGGTTAGTTTGTCATGACCCCAACAGAGGGCTCTCACGGAGTGGTCGCGAGATTGCTCGGGGAGGTGTTTAGGGGTTTCCGTTGGTGCTACCACGGTGGAAAGTCCAGACTAGGTCTCCACTGTGCGTATTCCCACTGAATATGCCGATTTGGCTCTCGCCATCTCCAAAAAGAAGGTGACTCAATTACCACCTCATTGACGGGGCGATTGTGCCATAGATCTCCTGTTAGATGCTGCACTTCCCAGGAGTCACGTGTATCCCCTCTCACAGGCGGAGACGGCGGCTATGGAAACAAATGTCTCCTAATCCCTGCGTCAGGGGTACATTCTGTCCTCCACTTCACCCGCATCCTCGAGTTTCTTTTTTGTGAAGAAGAAGGAGGGAGGTCTGCGCCCGTGTATTGATTATTGAGGTCTGCACCAGATCACTGTGAGGTATAGTTATACACTACCGCTCATAGCCACAGCGATTGAGTCAATGCACGGGGTGCGCTTCTTCACCAAACTAGATCTCAGGAGCGCTTACAACCTGTTGCGTATCTGTGAGGGAGACGAGTGGAAGACTGCTTTCAGTACCACCTAAGGGCACTATGAGTACCTCGTCATGTTGTTCGGGTTGATGAATGCGCCATCAGTCTTCCAAGCCTTTGTAGATGAGATTTTCCAGGACCTGCACGGGCAGGGTGTAGTAGTGTATATTGATGACATTCTGATGTACTCCGCTACACTCGCACATGTGTCCCTGGTGCGCAGGGTGCTTGGTCGCCTGTTGGAGCATGACCATAACGTCAAGGCTGAGAAATGCCCGTTAGGGTACCGCAGTTCCACCTCAGGGGTGGAGATGGAGAGTGACCACATTTCAGCCGTGCGTAATTGGCCGACTCCAACCACGATGAAGGAGGTGCATCGGTTCTTAGGGTTTGCCAACTACTACCGGGGGTTAATCCGGGGTTTTGGTTAGGTAGCGGCTCCCATTACCTCACTGCTGAACGGGGGCCCGGTACGTTTGCTGTGGTTGGCTGAGGCGTACAGGGCTTTTGGTCACCTGAGGGCTCTGTTAACCTCGGCTCCCGTGCTGGCCCATCCGGATCCCTCTTCGGCCTTCATATTGGAGGTTGATGCGGCCGAGGCTGGAATAGCAGCTATGCTTTCTCAGCTCTCGGGTACGCCACCGAAGCTCCGCCCCTGTACCTTCTTCTCGAAGAAGCTCAGCCCGGCGGAGCGAAACTATGATGTGGGGGACCGGGAGCTGTTGGCTGTCGTCAAGGCTTTGAAGGTGTGGAGACATTGGTTTGAGGGGGTTAAACACCCTTTTCTCATCTAGACTGACCTCCACAATCTGGAGTACATCCGGGTAGCGAGGAGACTGAACCCTCACCAGGCAAGGTGAGCCATGTTTTTCACATGTTTTGTGTTGACCCTTTCCTACAGACCAGGCTCCCAGAACATGAAGGCAGACGCATTGTCCTGGCTGTATGACACAGAGGAGGGGCCCATGGACCCCACTTCCATACTCCCCGCCTCCTGCCTGGTGGCTCCGGTAGTGAGGGAGCTGGACGTGGACATTGAGCAAGCGTTACGTGCAGAGCCCGCTCCCGTCCAGTGTCCCGCTGGGCGTCTGTACGTCCCGTCTGCTGTTCGTGACCGGTTGATCTATTGGGACCACACGTCACCCTCCTCTGGTCATCCTGGGATCGGTCGGACAGTGCACTGTTTGAGCGGGAGGTACTGGTGTCCTACCTTGGCTAAGGACGTGATGGTTTATGTTTCCTCCTGCTCGGTGTGTCCCCAGTGCAAGGCTCCTAGGCACCTGCCTAAAGGGAAGCTACACCCCTTACCCGTTCCATCTCCCCCTCACAAGGTAACACCGCGATCCTGGTCGTTGTGGATCGGTTCTCTAAGTCCTGTCGTCTCCTCCCTCTGCCCGGTCTTCCGTGGCGGATGAGATAGCAAAAGCTCAGGTTGCCCAGCCCGGCGGTGATACAATCTTCGGCAAAATCATTCGCAAGGAGATTCCTGCAAAAATATTATTTGAAGACCTACAGACTGCGGAGGTCTTGTTTACGCAAGTCTTCCCGCACTACGGGGTACCTGGGGATAGAGTGTCTGATCGAGGTCCCCAGTTCACGTCTAGGTGTCTGGAAGGCATTCATGGAACGTCTGAGGTTTCACCCCAAGAGTAATGGGCAGGTGGAGAGAGTAAACCAGGGTGTGGGCAGGTTTCTGTGGTCTTATTTTCAGAACCAGCAGGGGGAGTGGGTGGCGTTCGTACCCTGGGCCGAGATGGCACAGAACTCGCTTCGCCACTCCTCCACTAACCTCCCTCCCTTCCAGTGCGTACTGGGGTACCAGCTGGTTGTGGCGCCTTGGCATCAGAGTCCGACCGAGGCTCCTGCGGAAGACGACTGGTTCAGGCACGCTGAGGAGATATGGAAAGCTGTCCGTGTTCATCTTCTGCGGGCCGTGCTGCGCCAAAAAGAGAATGCAGACCGGCACCGCAGTGAGGTTTCTGGCTCTCGACCCCGAAACCCGAAACCTGCCCCTCCGCCTGCCCTGCCGGAAGCTGAGTCCGCGGTTTGTGGGTCCATTTAAAGTCCTGAGGAGAATGAACAAAGTTTGTTATAGGTTACAGCTTCCCCCCGATTACCGTATTAACCCCTAGTTCCATGTGTATCTCCTCAGGCCGGTGGTGGCTGGCCCGTTCCAGGAGTCTGAGGTGCGGGAGGTTCCTCCGCTCTTTCTGGGGGCCCCGGCGTACTCTGTTCGCTCCATACTGGATTCAAGGCTTGGGGCGAGGGGCCTTCAGTATCTTGTGGAGTGGGAGGGGTACGGTCTGGAGGCTAGGTGCTGGGTTCCAGTCGAAGACGTGTTGGACCCTTCAATACTGCAAGAGTTACACCGTCTTCGTCCGGATCGCCCTGCACCTTGCCCTCAGGGTCGTCCTCAAGGCCGGTGTCGGCTGGTGCCGCGCATCAAGGGTGGGTACTGTCACGACTTCCGCCGAAGTTGTTTCCTCTCCTGGTTCGGGCGGCATTCGGCGGTCGGCGTCGCCGGTCTTCTAGCCATCGTCGATCCACTTTTCATTTGTTTTGTCTTGTTTTGTCTTGTCTTTCCACACACCTGGTTTCAATTCCATCATTATATGTTATGTAATTAACCCTCTGTTCCCCCTAAGTCCTTGTCCGGAATTGTTTATTGTAAGTGCTTGTGCACGTTATTCTGTGCGATGGGTTTTGTACCCATTGTATTGATTGTTCTGTTTACAGTGATTTTTATTAAACTGCGCCGTTGTAACAGTTTTTGCTCTCCTGCGCCTGACTTCTCTGCCGCCAGTACGCACCCCTTACACAGACAGCTGTGGTATACCACATGTATGACAAAACATGTATTTTTACAGTTCTATGTTGGTAACCAGTTTATAATAGCATTAAGGTACCTCAGGGATTTGTGGTATATTGCCAATATACCACGGCAAAGGGCTGTGGGTCATCGGCTAAGGACTGTGGGTCATCAAACATGCCGCATTAAAAACAACTGGGAACTGGGAAATTTCAGACGTCCTACTTCAGTGCAGAAAAGGCAGGAAAAAAACTAGCTCCGACTGGGTAAAAATAGTTTAGAATGGTCATCAGAACTCATAATTCCAACTCGGGAACTCAGGCCTCTTTGTATTTTTCTGAGTTTCCAATTGTCTTGAACGCACCAAAAGCATCCCACTTAGCAAAAACCCTGTAAAAACCCAGGGGCACAAACAGGAAGTCCATCAGGTCAGAAGTCAAAAACAGTCTCAGGCCCAGTCTCCTCAGCCGGGTGACCACTTTGTTGTTGTTTGAATCTCAGATTGGCCTCATGATGATGCAGTTTCCTTCTTCTCCAGTAAAAGACTGATCAATAGTGTCTGGCTCTGGTGCATATTAATGAACTTTGTTCTAACCATCTCACTATTTATTTTGTTGGAAAACCTGTTGTTCTTGAATGTGTCCAAAATCCAGGCTGTAAGTAAACAAAATGTGAACATTGTGCAAGAGGGTGTACACTTTTTGGCACTGCACTGTACATATGGTTTCAGGAGCCTTGTTGCACATTATTGTGTTATGTTTCCTCAGCAATGGTTAATTGAGGTTATGTGCTTATTGCTTGATAGACCGACAATCAGGGAGGAATGCTCAATAAAAATATGTACACGTAGGGTCAAATTAATTCCAATATGAGTGATTTATTTAAATTCTTCAATGATCATAGATAATCAATACATGTAATTGTAACTGAATTCAAAACATTTGAGAATGTATTGGCAATTAATAAGATATATTTTATTGAGGGAACAGTAACCTTCTTTCTCAGGTTCAAAAGGATGGTGTCATGTACATGTGTTTGAGAACTGATATAGTGTCCTCTAGGAGAAGACTGAAAATCTCCTCAGACAGTTTGATCTTCACAGTAATCTGGTCAGCGCTGTAGTCCACCCACTGAAGTTCTTCTTTGTGAAGCTCTTGGATCTGAGGATTCAATGTGATCATGAACTTGAACATTGTTGCTGGAAGTTCTGCATGCTTTCACCCACTACAACCTAGCTAGGCTTATTGATGCTCATATATTCTAAATATCTTTCATGTAGGCCTACTAATAAACTGTTCCCACCAAGACATTTGAACAAAATTATTATCACATACCAGAATGTAGTCTACTCTGTCTCGCTTTGTACTCCTGTATTTGCACAACGTCAGGAGAATCTCTTTCATCTGAAGGTCCGTCCGTTCCAAGTTGAGCTCTTTCTGCACCTCAGATTTAACAGCAGCCTGCAAAATATGACATTACATTTCAAATTATGACATTTTTGCTCTTATGCTCTTCAGAAGTTCAACAGGGGATGATTACTGCACAAAGTCAACACCAAGTGGGTTATTGTTATTTTTCTATATAATTCCATATAATATACATAACACACAAAATATGGTAATTGCATAGGTTCCATGTTCATTTTCATATTTATTTAGACAGGAGATTGTATATAGCAGACATAAGGCTACTTGTTACCTTCAGGTCGGTGAGAAAGATTCTACTTGATAGGAGACTTGAGAGTATATTTTTTGTCTGCCACATAGATCTTGTAATCCCAAAGTGATTGGTCAACACCCCATGAAGAATCTCAGAGGTGAGTTGGTGCATGATCTAGAGTAAGATACAGTTGGCTAATGACCTCAAACATACATAATATTAGCATCCTGATCTGTGAATTCATCCAGGTTAACAATCATCCAATAATTGCACACAAACTCTCACCCGTCCGTAAACTCTGACACTCTCTTCGTCAATGATATAGCCTGGTGCTTCTGGGTTGTAAATCATGGTACTCTTTGCTTGGCCTAAGAGGGTTTCCAAGGCAGTATCAACCAGTCTGTACACTATGTCACAGTCGTGGGGCTGGATTTGAACCTTCTCAGGAGCTGCAGAGCAGAGAGTATCGTGCCACTGTTCTATGAAACACAGCTTATTTGCTGTGCTGTCATCTTTCTTCTTTACTGTCTGAAAATCATAGAAAACTATCACATAAACGATAATTCAAAAGAAAAAGACAAGTAATAGGCCTACACATTGCATATTCATGTACAGTATACAAACTCTTTCTATTTATTTCATTTTTATTTAACCTTTATTTAACTAGGCAAGTCAGTTAAGAACAAATTCTTAATTACAATGATGGACCACCAAAAGGCCTCCTGCGGGGACGGGGTCCTGGGATTAAAAATAATAAATAAATAAAATATAAATATAGTACAAAACACACATCACAACAAGAGATACAACTATTACTGCATTACTAAACAAAAAATGTCCTTCGATAGGCGCTAAACAGAAAATGGAAGGTTTTGAATAGACATAGGGTACACCTATCTTTGCCCTGATAATTTCTGACAGTCTGCAATTGAGTGCCGCCCATGCTACTGCATCTCAATTTAAAATTAGTGCACCCTCATTTTACAAGCGGGGGATGCCAGGTTTGTGTTAGCAATCTGCCTGCTTCACTGAGCTCATTGGCAGTTCTTAATAAACAGAGAAGGTGCATACCAGCTACTATGATGGAGTCTGAACAGCCATAAAGCCAAGGGTGGGGATTAACTGCCACCTGCAGTGCTGGAATGTTAGATCATGAGTTTTATGGTGAAAGCCCTTAACGACACTCCCCATTATAAAACAAGCTTTGTGGCAAGTGAACCTTCTATGCATCTCTATGGTTTGAAATCATCATTGTGGTGGTTCCCTGCTGAAAAAAACAGCATGGACCACTCTTTGTTGTGTTTTCACTGGTGACTAGCCTTCGCTGTATGTTTGCTAGTGACCAGCAGAATATGCTGGTCACCCACAAGACGTTATGCTGGTTTGCAATAGTGATGGGTCGTTCGCGAACGAGTCGGCTCTAAGAGCCGGCTCTTGTAGTTGTCGGTTGGGAGCCGGCTCGCATAACAGAAGAGCCAAATCAATTTATAAAAATAAGTAAAAAATAAGATATGAATAATCAAAAGATTTAAATGAATAGAATTAACAAATTCAATGAACGAAAAAAAATATAAAATTATATAGGCCTAAATGTTCAATCGCACACACATTCGTTCTGACTGTCTGCTCAGACTAACAGCCTCACCTGTTGTTCCTGTCAATCAGACATGCAGTGTCAACCAATGAATCAAAGATGCACGAGGGAGGGCCGAGCCAACTCACTCACAGTCACACACTTAGCAGCCGAGGAGAGAGGAAGGACAGCTGTGAAAACAACAGCTGGAAAATGAGTTGGAAGCACAGTAGAATTTAATTGCTTTCTAATAATGTAAACAATGTTAGAGCACAGTGTAGAATTTCCCAAAACAAAATCTCATATGAAGCCGGTTCTACGCACAACCTACTCCGGCATAAGCGAACTGTGCACCCAACTGTGAAGCTAGCTGTAGCGGCGCCTCGAGAAACTAGCGAGCCTGCTAGTGATAGTGGTGGAGCCAGCACCTCCAATGGAATATAATCACGTGCTATCAGAAACCGCTGCATTTCACCCCAGGTTTAAGAAGTTAGCCTTCTATTAGCCTTCAGTGGAGCCAGAGCAATTGATGAGGCTCTTCAAGGAATAAACGCAGCAGCAGGGAGGGACAGCCACAGTAGTCAACTGGCTCAGGCACCAGGACAACAGGAAGAAGAGGGATCCGATGGAGCAGAAGCACCAGCAGTAGTGCCACAAACGTGTAGCATAAAATGAATGAATTAATTAATTAATAAATCAATGTACATGCAAAAACACAGATTTTGAAACAATCTGCAATAGAGCATGCTGGGAAGTATGATAGCTAGAGCAGTGGTCACCGGAACACTCTGAGTCAAAATGAAAGCTGAGATCTCCCGCTAAGATTTATTTATTTAAAAAAAAATGTTTACTGTCAGGACCCGGTTACTAACCCGGGTCTCCGGAGTGAGAAACAGTCACTTAACCAACTGAGCCACGAATAGTCGGCAGAACCCAGAAGATGAGGCAGACACAGCAGTACTTGAGACGGTGTATTTAATGAAGTAAAAAGTGAAGTTCTTCAGGAAAACATGTAACTCCACAACCTCAAAAGGAATCCTACAAGAACAAAGGTAATCCTCCAAGACAAAAAAGGTAAATCCACAAGGTGGAAGGTAAAGCACAAAAAGCCTCAAAAGATACTCAAAAAAACAAACAAACAAGAACAAAAAACAGATTTCCACAAGAGAGTCCACCGGGATCAACAAGAGTTCTCAGAGTACTAGGGCTGGGTGCTAACATACAAACACAGAGCAAAGAACAGAGGAAAACAAAGGGTTTAAATACAATCAGGGGAAATGAGGCACAGGTGCAAATAATAATGAGGATCAAGGGAAAACAAAAGGTCAAAAGGCACAATGGGGGCATCTAGTGACCAAAAACCGGAACAACCCTGGCCAAATCCTGACAGTTTACATGATATATAAGCCTATGTATAAGCCTATGCAACACTAACCTATTAAACTGTACTGTACTGTGGCAATGAAGTTTGCTGTAACCTATAGACCTAATACATTATCACTTCATATTGGCTTTGCTTGAATTGCCCTGCCAATGCAATGTCGTTTGGACCATTTTTTTTTATTTTACATTTTTTGTTGTTGAGGTAAGCTATATGATCACACAGTAATAGATCAGTTGTTGTATTACTTGTGAGGCACAGCTGAGTGAGCATACATTTAAATAATTTCCTTTTGATTTTACTGGAATGATGGTGCCTGAATCTGATGGTCATTCTCAGTGAAGAGAGAGCAGCAGACAGGGTCCACCTCTCAATTTCCCTCTGCTCTTCCCTTTCCTCCTCTGACACTGACCAAAAAAGGACACCGTATTCCAGCTGATAGCAAAACTCGAGTCACATCGCATTATTTCTGCCTCATGCACAAATCCATGTTGTTAATAAAATAAAATGTTATTATATAATCTAAAAAAAATACCCAAGTTGCTAATAATAACAATGCAATACTCATTCATTACAGCTGCAGTGATCGTTGTAGCGCGTAAGAGCACGCATTTTATGGCTTACAGAAGTGTTGACACATACATGTCCGGCGCCGACTGAGATGGCCGCCTCGCTTCGCGTTCCTAGGAAACTATGCAGTTTTTTGTTTTTTTTACGTGTTATTTCTTACATTAGTACCCCAGGTCATCTTAGGTTTCATTACATACAGTCGAGAAGAACTACTGAATATAAGATCAGCGTCAACTCACCATCAGTACGACCAAGAATATGTTTTCCCGCGACGCGGATCCTGTGTTCTGCCTTACAAACAGGACAACGGAATGGATCGCATGCAGCGACCCAAGGAAACGACTCCGAAAAAGAGGGAAACGCGGCAGTGTTCTGGTCAGACTCCGGAAAAGGGCACATCGCGCACCACTTCCCAGTATTCTTCTTGCCAATGTCCAGTCTCTCGACAACAAGGTTGATGAAATCCGAGCAAGGGTGGCATTCCAGAGGGACATCAGAGACTGCAACGTTCTCTGCTTTACGGAGACATGGCTTACTGGGAAAACGCTATCCAGGGCGGTGCAGCCAACGGGTTTCTCCACGCATCGCGCCGACAGAAACAAACATCTCTCTGGTAAGAAGAGTGGAGGGGGCGTATGCCTCATGACTAACGGGACATGGTGGAAGAAAACATACAGAAAACATACAGGAACTCAAATCCTTCTGTTCACCTGATTTAGAATTCCTCACAATCAAATGTAGACCGCATTATCTTCCAAGAGAATTCTCTTCGATTATAATCACAGCCGTATATATCCCCCCCCAAGCAGACACATCGATGGCTCTGAACCAACTTTATTTAACTCTTTGCAAACTGGAAAACATTTATCCGGAGGCTGCATTCATTGTAGCTGGGGATTTTAACAAAGCCAATCTGAAAACAAGACTCCCTAAATTTTATCAGCATATCGATTGCGCAACCAGGGGTGGTAAAACCTTGGATCATTGTTACTCTAACTTCCGCGACGCATATAAGACCCTGCCCCGCCCCCCTTTCGGAAAAGCTGACCACGACTCCATTTTGCTGATCCCTGCCTACAGACAGAAATTAAAACAAGAGGCTCCCACGCTGAGGTCTGTCCAACGCTGGTCAGACCAAGCTGACTCCACACTCCAAGACTGCTTCCATCACGTGGACTGGGACATGTTTCGTATTGCGTCAGATGGGAATATTGACGAATACGCTGATTCGGTGTGCGAGTTCATTAGAACGTGCGTCGAAGATGTCGTTCCCATAGCAACGATAAAAACATTCCCTAACCAGAAACCGTGGATTGATGGCAGCATTCGCGTGAAACTGAAAGCGCGAACCACTGCTTTTAATCAGGGCAAGGTGTCTGGCAACATGACTGAATACAAACAGTGCAGCTATTCCCTCCGTAAGGCTATCAAACAAGCTAAGCGTCAGTACAGAGACAAAGTGGAATCTCAATTCAATGGCTCAGACACAAGAGGCATGTGGCAGGGTCTACAGTCAATCACGGACTACAAGATGAAATCCAGCCCAGTCACGGACCAGGATGTCTTGCTCCCAGGCAGACTAAATAATTTTTTTGCCCGCTTTGAGGACAATACAGTGCCACTGACACGGCCTGCAACGGAAACATGCAGTCTCTCCTTCACTGCAGCCGAGGTGAGTAAGACATTTAAACGTGTTAACCCTCGCAAGGCTGCAGGCCCAGACGGCATCCCCAGCCGCGCCCTCCGAGCATGCGCAGACCAGCTGGCCGGTGTGTTTACGGACATATTCAATCAATCCCTATACCAGTCTGCTGTTCCCACATGCTTCAAGAGGGCCACCATTGTTCCTGTTCCCAAGAAAGCTAAGGTAACTGAGCTAAACGACTACCGCCCGTAGCACTCACTTCCGTCATCATGAAGTGCTTTGAGAGACTAGTCAAGGACCATATCACCTCCACCCTACCTGACACCCTAGACCCACTCCAATTTGCTTACCGCCCAAATAGGTCCACAGACGATGCAATCTCAACCACACTGCACACTGCCCTAACCCACCTGGACAAGAGGAATACCTATGTGAGAATGCTGTTCATCGACTACAGCTCGGCATTCAACACCATAGTACCCTCCAAGCTCGTCATCAAGCTCGAGACCCTGGGTCTCGACCCCGCCCTGTGCAACTGGGTACTGGACTTCCTGACGGGCCGCCCCCAGGTGGTGAGGGTAGGCAACAACATCTCCTCCCCGCTGATCCTCAACACGGGGCCCCACAAGGGTGCGTTCTGAGCCCTCTCCTGTACTCCCTGTTCACCCACGACTGCGTGGCCACGCACGCCTCCAACTCAATCATCAAGTTTGCGGACGACACAACAGTGGTAGGCTTGATTACCAACAACGACGAGACGGCCTACAGGGAGGAGGTGAGGGCCCTTGGAGTGTGGTGTCAGGAAAATAACCTCACACTCAACGTCAACAAAACTAAGGAGATGATTGTGGACTTCAGGAAACAGCAGAGGGAACACCCCTATCCACATCGATGGAACAGTAGTGGAGAGGGTAGCTAGTTTTAAGTTCCTCGGCATACACATCACAGACAAACTGAATTGGTCCACTCACACTGACAGCGTCGTGAAGAAGGCGCAGCAGCGCCTATTCAACCTCAGGAGGCTGAAGAAATTCGGCTTGTCACCAAAAGCACTCACAAACTTCTACAGATGCACAATCGAGAGCATCCTGGCGGGCTGTATCACCGCCTGGTACGGCAACTGCTCCGCCCTCAACCGTAAGGCTCTCCAGAGGGTAGTGAGGACTGCACAACGCATCACCGGGGCAAACTACCTGCCCTCCAGGACACCTACACCACCCGTTGTTACAGGAAGGCCATAAAGATCATCAAGGACATCAACCACCCGAACCACTGCCTGTTCACCCCGCTATCATCCAGAAGGCGAGGTCAGTACAGGTGCATCAAAGCTGGGACCGAGAGACTGAAAAACAGCTTCTATCTCAAGGCCATCAGACTGTTAAATAGCCACCACTAACATTGAGTGGCTGCTGCCAACACACTGTCATTGACACTGACCCAACTCCAGCCATTTTAATAATGGGAATTGATGGGAAATTATGTAAATATATCACTAGCCACTTTAAACAATGCTACCTTATATAATGTTACTTACCCTACATTATTCATCTCATATGCATATGTATATACTGTACTCTACAACATCGACTGCATCCTTATGTAACACATGTATCACTAGCCACTTTAACTATGCCACTTTGTTTACTTTGTCTACACACTCATCTCATATGTATATACTGTACTCGATACCATCTACTGTATGCTGCTCTGTACCATCACTCATTCATATATCCTTATGTACATGTTCCTTATCCCCTTACACTGTGTATAAGACAGTAGTTTTGGAATTGTTAGTTAGATTACTTGTTGGTTATCACTGCATTGTCGGAACTAGAAGCACAAGCATTTCGCTACACTCGCATTAACATCTGCTAACCATGTGTATGTGACAAATAAAATTTGATTTGATTTGATTTGATTTGATGATTTGCTGAGTAAAAACTTAAACTTAAACTCACTGATAAAAACAGCAGCTTTTTGCTGTATTTGTTGATAGTCTCTCTAGTCATTGTTTTAAAAGTTTTTAAATCGCACAGTATCAACTTTGCTTTAGCTTTCATTTACACCTGCTACATTACAGCAGACATGTCAATCTGAGCCATCCGATTGACCAGTGGTAGGCCTATAGTGCATGTGATTTGCTTTCTGGCCCACCGGGAGGGCATTGTTTGTATCTTCAAACGCATGAAATGGTTCAAAATGGAAATACTTTACCAACCTGGTGCGCAGGACAGCTGAATCAGGTGCACCTATTTACTGAAATGTTTTGCGATCAACCGGTTGGTGACCACTGAGCTGGACTGGACCACTGGACCAGAATACACAACAACGAACAAAATGTTATTTGTCAGGGGTGAGGGTGATATGCGTTTTTGCATTACAGAAAGGGTTCTTTACTGCTGAGAACCATCTGTCTGTTAAGAATCATCCTGTTCTTTCCCTCTCCACCATGTTTTCCTTTTTATGCCATGAAATGCTACACTGTTACAGTTTTTCTCAATTGCTAAAACACTAAAACCCATTGGCTGAACAAAGTTTTCAGTTGCCTGGACTCATTTAGCTAATTATGCAGTCTGTTGTCCATATCTTAAACCATTTCACATGGTAAAACACAATTTGCAGATCTCACTTAGACTTTTCAGCAAAACTCTAAACATATTCTCATTCTCAAAACACATTCTGCACTCTAATGCACATGTCTTCCATACTGGTAAACACAAGTGGCAATCAAATACAAATAGAGAACACATGTCATTGCTTGAACACAACCACTCAAAATTGATTTAAACTGTTTCAAATGATGCGACACAACCAATATAAGCCAGTTCAGAGAGCGAACAGGTTGTTGAAGGAGAAAGTCTGAGAATGGATAGAATAAACAATGTGAGAGGACGAGGACGTATGCAAGGTGGGCGACGAGGAAGAAGGCGAAGAGGAAGACAAAGAGTGGAAATATCTGATGAAATTCGAGCAACAGTTATAGACCATGTTCTTGTCCATGGACTGACAATGAGGGAAGCAGGACTTAAGAGTACAACCCAATTTGAGCCGATTTTCTGTGTCCACCATAGTAAGGACATTCAGAGAAGAGAACAGGTACAGTATACTACTGTATTTTTGTAATTGCAAATGTACTATACTATAAGCAGCTGTTTCAATAGACATTTGTAAAGTTAATGGGCCGCAGCCCGTCTAGTGTTCAACCTTCCCAAGTTCTCTCACGTCACCCCGCTCCTCCGCTCTCTCCACTGGCTTCCAGTTGAAGCTCGCATCCGCTACAAGACCATGGTGCTTGCCTACGGAGCTGTGAGGGGAACGGCACCTCAGTACCTCCAGGCTCTGATCAGGCCCTACACCCAAATAAGGGCACTGCGTTCATCCACCTCTGGCCTGCTCGCCTCCCTACCACTGAGGAAGTACAGTTCCCGCTCAGCTCAGTCAAAACTGTTCGCTGCTCTGGCTCCCCAATGGTGGAACAAACTCCCTCACGACGCCAGGACAGCGGAGTCAATCACCACCTTCCGGAGACACCTGAAACCCCACCTCTTTAAGGAATACCTAGGATAGGATAAAGTCATCCTTCTCACCCCCCTTAAAATATTTAGATGCACTATTGTAAAGTGGTTGTTCCACTGGATGTCATAAGGTGAATGCACCAATTTGTAAGTCGCTCTGGATAAGAGCGTCTGCTAAATGACTTAAATGTAATGTAAATGTTAATCACTGTATGTATTGTACTGCATAAATATGTTTTGTAACTGCACAACTACTTTTTGTAGAATTGCAAGACTGTCACATGCAGGTGGAAGGACAGCTATATTCACTCGGGAGCAAGAGGCCGTTATAGTTGGCATGATCCTTCAAGATAATGCAATACAACTCAGAGAAATCCAGGAACGAGTGATACAAGACAACACACACTTCCAGGGAATCAACAGTGTGAGCATTTCCACAACTGACCGTGTCCTCCATCGTAACAGGATGTGAATGAAACAAGTATACAGAGTACCTTTTGAACGCAACTCACCAAGGGTGAAAGAACTGCAAGCTCAGCATGTGCAAGTAAGTGTAATCCAGATTGTCTACAGTACTAACACATACTATGTGAATGACATTACTCTTCAGTACATACAATGTATGTGAATCAGAAGCCTAATTGTACTCTACAGTATAGCACTGTCTCTGTATGACTTACAAAATCCTACATACAGTATATTGTATTTCTACACAGACAATATTTGACTTGGAATCCTTGGACAGACCCAATGAGTTCATCTTTGTCGATGAAGTCAGAAGAGGACTGGCCACCCCACATAGCCTGGTTCCTCTCTAGGTTTCTTCCTAGGTTTTGGCCTTTCTAGGGAGTTTTTCCTAGCCACCGTGCTTCTACACCTGCATTGCTTGCTGTTTGGGGTTTTTAGGCTGGGTTTCTGTACAGCACTTTGAGATATCAGCTGATGTACGAAGGGCTATATAAATAAATGTGATTTGAAGCAGGCTTCAATCTAACAAAGAGGAGAAGGAGATGCCGAAACATGATTGGACAGTAGGCCATTGTTGAAGTCCCTGGTCAACGAGGTGGCAATGTCACAATCTGTGCTGCTATCAGCAACCGTGGTGTTCTACATCACCATGTTACACTCGGGCCATATAACACCCAGCACCTTCTAAGATTTATTGCCAATCTAAGATATCTATTTTTTAGCAGCAGGTTCAAGAGCAGCAGGGTAAAGAGCTAAATGAGAATCCCTGTTATGCAGGTGAATGAGGACCCAAAAGCGACTTGGCGAAAACAGAGTCTTTATTCCAGTAAAGGAAATAGGCAATACTCCTGGACAATCAGAGCAGAAAACAAAACATAAAAAACTAAATTCCACTCGTAGTGACGACCGTAGCAGACTCAGACACCTGCTCACACGCAGCATCTGAGGGAAACAAGACACGACAGGGCGAGACAAAGACACAGCACGGCGAACAATATACAAGGATCCGACAGGACAGAAACGGAAAACAAGGAGAGAAATAGGGACTCTAATCAGAGGGCAAGATAAGGAACAGGTGTGAAAAGACTAGATGATTGAGTAGGGGAATAGGAACAGCTGGGAGCAGGAACGGAACGATAGAGAGAAGAGAGAGAGGGAGGGAGAGAGAAAAAAAGGGAACGAACCTAATAAGACCAGCAGGGGGAAAACGAACAGAAGGGAAAGCAAAATGACAAGACAATATAAGACAAAACATGACAGTACCCCCCCACTCACCGAGCGCCTCCTGGCGCACTCGAGGAGGAATCCTGGCGGCAACGGAGGAAATCATCAATCAGCGAACGGTCCAGCACGTCCCGAGACGGAACCCAACTCCTCTCCTCAGGACCGTAACCCTCCCAATCCACTAAGTATTGGTGACCCCGTCCCCGAGAACGCATGTCCATGATCCTACGTACCTTGTAAATAGGTGCGCTCTCGACAAGGACGGGGGGAGACGAATGGGGGTGCGAAGAAAGGGCTTGACACAGGAGACATGGAAGACAGGATGGACGCGACGAAGATGTCGCGGAAGAAGCAGTCGCACAGCGACAGGATTGACGACCTGGGAGACACGGAACGGACCAATGAACCGCGGAGTCAACTTACGAGAAGCTGTCGTAAGGGGAAGGTTACGAGTGGAAAGCCACACTCTCTGGCCGCAACAATACCTAGGACTCTTAATCCTACGTTTATTGGCGGCTCTCACAGTCTGTGCCCTGTAACGGCAAAGTGCAGACCTCACCCTCCTCCAGGTGCGCTCACAACGTTGGACAAACGCTTGAGCGGAGGGAACGCTGGACTCGGCAAGCTGGGATGAGAACAGAGGAGGCTGGTAACCCAGACTACTCTGAAACGGAGATAACCCGGTAGCAGACGAAGGAAGCGAGTTGTGAGCGTATTCTGCCCAGGGAGCTGTTCTGCCCAAGACGCAGGGTTTCTAAAAGAAAGGCTGCGTAGTATGCGACCAATCGTCTGATTGGCCCTTTCTGCTTGACCGTTAGACTGGGGATGAAACCTGGAAGAGAGACTGACGGACGCACCAATCAAACGACAGAACTCCCTCCAAAACTGTGACGTGAATTGCGGACCTCTGTCTGAAACGGCGTCTAACGGGAGGCCATGAATTCTGAACACATTCTCGATGATGATTTGTGCCGTCTCCTTAGCGGAAGGAAGCTTAGCGAGGGGAATGAAATGTGCCGCCTTAGAGAACCTATCGACAACCGTAAGAATCACAGTCTTCCCCGCAGACAAAGGCAGACCGGTAATGAAGTCTAAGGCGATGTGAGACCATGGTCGAGAAGGAATGGGAAGCGGTCTGAGACGACCGGCAGGAGGAGAGTTACCTGACTTAGTCTGCGCGCAGTCCGAACAAGCAGCCACGAAACGGCGCGTGTCTCGCTCCTGAGTAGGCCACCAAAAGCGCTGGCGAATAGAAGCAAGAGTACCTCGAACGCCGGGATGACCAGCTAACTTGGCAGAGTGAGCCCACTGAAGAACAGCCAGACGAGTAGAAACAGGAACGAAAAGAAGGTTACTAGGACAAGCGCGCAGCGACGCAGTGTGCGTGAGTGCTTGCTTAACCTGTCTTTCAATTCCCCAGACTGTCAACCCGACAACACGCCCATAAGGAAGAATCCCCTCGGGATCAGTAGAAGCCACAGAAGAACTAAAGAGACGGGATAAGGCATCAGGCTTGGTGTTCTTACTACCCGGACGGTAAGAAATCACAAACTCGAAACGAGCGAAAAACAACGCCCAACGAGCTTGACGTGCATTAAGTCGTTTGGCAGAACGGATGTACTCAAGGTTCTTATGGTCTGTCCAAACGACAAAAGGAACGGTCGCCCCCTCCAACCACTGTCGCCATTCGCCTAGGGCTAAGCGGATGGCGAGCAGTTCGCGGTTACCCACATCATAGTTGCGTTCCGATGGCGACAGGCGATGAGAAAAATAAGCGCAAGGATGAACCTTATCGTCAGACTGGAAGCGCTGGGATAGAATGGCTCCCACGCCTACCTCTGAAGCGTCAACCTCGACAATGAATTGTTTAGTGACGTCAGGAGTAACGAGGATAGGAGCGGACGTAAAACGTTTCTTGAGAAGATCAAAAGCTCCCTGGGCGGAACCGGACCACTTAAAACACGTCTTGACAGAAGTAAGAGCTGTGAGAGGCGCAGCAACTTGACTGAAATTACGAATGAAACGCCGATAGAAATTAGCGAAACCTAGAAAGCGCTGCAACTCGACACGTGACCTTGGAACGGGCCAATCACTGACAGCCTGGACCTTAGCGGGATCCATCTGAATGCCTTCAGCGGAAATAACAGAACCGAGAAAAGTGACGGAGGAGACATGAAAAGAGCACTTCTCAGCCTTCACGTAGAGACAATTCTCTAAAAGGTGCTGGAGTACACGTCGAACGTGCTGAACATGAATCTCGAGTGACGGTGAAAAAATCAGGATATCGTCAAGGTAGACAAAAACAAAGATGTTCAGCATGTCTCTCAGAACATCATTAACTAATGCCTGAAAAACAGCTGGCGCATTAGCGAGACCAAACGGCAGAACCCGGTACTCAAAATGCCCTAACGGAGTGTTAAACGCCGTTTTCCACTCGTCCCCCTCTCTGATGCGCACGAGATGGTAAGCGTTACGAAGGTCCAACTTAGTAAAGAACCTGGCTCCCTGCAGAATCTCGAAGGCTGATGACATAAGGGGAAGCGGATAACGATTCTTAACCGTTATGTCATTCAGCCCTCGATAATCCACGCAGGGGCGCAGAGTACCGTCCTTCTTCTTAACAAAAAAAACCCCGCCCCGGCAGGGGAGGAAGAAGGCACTACGGTGCCGGCGTCAAGAGACACAGACAAATAATCCTCGAGAGCCTTACGTTCGGGAGCCGACAGAGAGTATAGTCTACCCCGAGGAGGAGTGGTCCCCGGAAGGAGATCAATACTACAATCATACGACCGGTGAGGAGGAAGGGAGTTGGCTCTGGACCGACTGAAGACCGTGCGCAGATCATGATATTCCTCCGGCACTCCTGTCAAATCGCCAGGTTCCTCCTGAGAAGTGGGGACAGAAGAAACGGGAGGGATAGCAGACATTAAACACTTCACATGACAAGAAACGTTCCAGGATAGGATAGAATTACTAGACCAATTAATAGAAGGATTATGACATACTAGCCAGGGATGACCCAAAACAACAGGTGTAAAAGGTGAACGAAAAATCTAAAAGGAAATAGTCTCACTGTGGTTACCAGATACTGTGAGGGTTAAAGGTAGTGTCTCATATCTGATACTGGGGAGATGACTACCATCTAAGGCGAACATGGGCGTAGGCTTCCCTAACTGTCTGAGAGGAATGTCATGTTTCCGAGCCCATGCTTCGTCCATAAAACAACCCTCAGCCCCAGAGTCTATCAAGGCACTGCATGTAGCACCCGAACCGGTCCAGCGTAGATGGACCGACATAGTAGTACAGGATCTTGATGGAGAGACCTGAGTAGTAGCGCTCACCAGTAGCCCTCCGCTTACTGATGAGCTCTGGCTTTTACTGGACATGAATTGACAAAATGTCCAGCAAGTCCGCAATAGAGACACAGGCGGTTGGTGATCCTCCGTTCCCTCTCCTTAGTCGAGATGCAAATACCTCCCAGCTGCATGGGCTCAGTCTCTGAGCCAGAGGAGGGAGATGGTTGCGATGCGGAGAGGGGAAACACCGTTAACGCGAGCTCTCTTCCACGAGCTTGGTGACGAAGATCTACCCGTCGTTCTATGCGGATGGCGAGTGCAATCAAAGAGTCCACACTGGAAGGAACCTCCCGGGAGAGAATCTCATCTTTAACCTCTGCGTGGAGTCCCTCCAGAAAACGAGCGAGCAGCGCCGGCTCGTTCCAGTCACTAGAGGCAGCAAGAGTGCGAAACTCTATAGAGTAATCCGTTATGGATCGATCACCTTGACATAGGGAAGCCAGGGCCCTAGAAGCCTCCCTACCAAAAACTGAACGATCAAAAACCCGAATCATCTCCTCTTTAAAGTTCAGGTAATTGTTAGAACAATCAGCCCTTGCCTCCCAGATAGCTGTGCCCCACTCTCGAGCCCGGCCAGTAAGGAGTGATATGACGTAAGCAACCCGAGCTCTCTCTCTAGAATATGTGTTGGGTTGGAGAGAGAACACAATATCACACTGGGTGAGAAAGGAGCGGCACTCCGTGGGCTGCCCGGAGTAACAAGGTGGGTTATTAACCCTAGGTTCCGGAGGCTCGGCAGACCAGGAAGTAGCAGGTGGCACGAGACGAAGACTCTGGAACTGTCCAGAGAGGTCGGAAACCTGAGCGGCCAGGTTCTCAACGGCATGACGAGCAGCAGACAATTCCTGCTCGTGTCTGCCGAGCATGGCTCCTTGGATCTCGACGGCAGTGTTACGAGAATCTGTAGTCGCTGGGTCCATTCTTGGTCGGATCCTTCTGTTATGCAGGTGAATGAGGACCCAAAAGCGATTTGGCGAAAACAGAGTCTTTATTCCAGTAAAGGAAATAGGCAATACTCCTGGACAATCAGAGCAGAAAACAAAACATAAAAAACTAAATTCCACTCGTAGTGACGAGGACAGACTGGAGACTCGACCATTAACTGTAGGTTGCCTCGGGAAGGCACCGACCGTAGCAGACTCAGACACCTGCTCACACACAGCATCTGAGGGAAACAAGACACGACAGGGCGAGACAAAGACACAGCACGGCGAACAATATACAAGGATCCGACAGGACAGAAACGGAAAACAAGGGGAGAAATAGGGACTCTAATCAGAGGGCAAGATAAGGAACAGGTGTGAAAAGACTAGATGATTGAGTAGGGGAATAGGAACAGCTGGGAGCAGGAACGGAACGATAGAGAGAAGAGAGAGAGGGAGGGAGAGAGAAAAAAGGGAACGAACCTAATAAGACCAGCAGGGGGAAAACGAACAGAAGGGAAAGCAAAATGACAAGACAATATAAGACAAAACATGACAATCTCATTCCCACCTATGTGATAGTGAGGGACAATGTCAGTTTCCACCGAGCTGCTCAGGTAAGGGAATGGTTTAACATCAATGGGCAGTTTATGAACTTGTACCTCCCTCCATAGTTGCCTTTCCTGAATCCGATTGAGGACTTTTTCTCCTCTTGGAGATGGAAAGTGTATGATAGACAACCCTACACCAGAGTAAATCTGCTGCAAGTCATGGATTTAGCCTGTGGTGATATAGGTGAGGAATCATGTCAGGGCTGGATACGGCACACACGTGGCTTCTTCCTCCGTTGCCTCAGGAGGGACAATATTGCTTGTGATGTCGACGAAGTGCTCTGGCCTGACCCAGCCCAACGACAAGAAGCACATTGATCACATGTTTACTCCTTTGATTTTTGTCCCTTTTAGTATTGTATACAATGGACAAATTGTATGGCCCTGAACATTGTTCTTACCATTTATTAACAGTACTGACTGCTCAATAGATTTTGACTGGTTACAGGCTCATATCAACAAAGAACAAGAATTACAGTATCACAGAGACAAAGGATAAGTTTGTGAGATGCAGGGTACAGTACTGTAAAAATATGGGTACAAGGAGGAGGAAGAACAAAAAACTAAATCGCAAAGAGCAAAACAGAGTAGTAATTTCTGATCAATTTTGAGCTACTATGATAGAACATGTTTTCGTTCATCAAAAGACAATGATCTTTTTTTTGAACAATGTGTTGTCAATTTTTTGGTGTATTGTTTACTGACTGCTTGAGAGTGTATATCATTTTGATCACTTTGCTTATGATTTGAGAGCAGTGTTTGATTTTGAACACAGGTAAAATTGTTTCGAGGCGAATGTTTCATTTTGCGAGAGGAGTCAGAGGTTATGGAAATAGTGCTTGAAGATGAGGTTTTGTGTTTAATGTTTTCAGGAAATGGAGCAAGGTTTCAGAAATTGTGTTTTAGCAATTGAGAAAGACTGTAAAAAGTTCCTGTCCTTTTTACGGTACACTAAAATTGTACTAGTTGCATTGAAAGTAAATTAAACACCAACACATTACTGAATAACACAGCTGAAAAAAAGTGTTATTGCTGTAGAAGGAAAATATACTGCTGAAAGCAGGTTACTTGAGACTATTCCTCACTTGAGATTTAAACTCATAACCTCTTGGTTGCTTCTGACCAGAATTTCCTGAAACATCATCAGGTCAGTCGGCATGACAGAGATATGTCACAGATTTAATGAAGAATACATTTATGCACTTCGATAAACATTGCTCAGAATCAAGTCAATAATTTTCAGATTATCTGACAACACCAATTTTAAAATAGCAGTGCTCAAGGACACTTGAAGTAAAGTGTGTATAAGGGCTTTGAGGATTTGAATTTGCAAGCTATGGGGTCGAAGTGCGTTAATGTTTCAGATGTACATCTTTATTACCAAGAATGTACAGTGCAGGTACAGTACAGTGTTGTTCCCTGGGGTACAAAAAGGTCAAAGGCACACATAGGAACTTTTTTAGGGTACATGTGCAGATAATCTACTACAATGGTAAATTTTTCGACACAGTATTGTGAATATAAAGCACAAAAATCTCTGCGCTTTGAAATATAGGTGAGGGCAATGTACCTGTGGGGATCACTAAATATTTTGGGGTGTGGTCTAATATTTGTCCATTTGTGCCAACCGTAGGTGGAACTGATGTTTAAAACCTCGGGGGCAGTATTTTCACATCTGGATGAAAAGTGTGCCCAAAGAAAACTGCCTGTCACTCAGTCCCAGAAGCTAGGATATGCATATAATTGGTAGAATTGGATGGAAAACACTCTAAAGTTTGTACAACTGTTAAAATAATGTCTGTCAGTATAACAGAGCTGATTTGGCAGGCGAAACCCGAGGACAAACCATCCAGGGAAAAAATAATTGAGGTCATAGTATTTCCCATTATTTTCTATGGGAAGCCCTATTTAATAGGAACCTGGTTTCAGTTCCTATGGCTTCCACTAGATGTCAACAGTCTTAGAAATTGGTTGATGTTTTTTTCCTTTTGAGAAATGAAGAAGTAGTGCTATTCTTTGTAAGTGTAACTCCATGTGGACTCTACTGTCTGGTGCGAGTGAACTGGAACGAGTTTCACTTTTTTTTTTATCCGGTATTGGAAACAGTTTTCAATTGTATTGATTATTTACATTTTAGGATACCTGAGGTTGGATTAGGAACATTGTTTGAAATGTTTGGACCAAGTTTACAGGTAACTTATTAGATACTTTGTTGTCATGTTGGACGAGTTGGAACCGGAGTATTTCTGAATCAAACGTGCCAAATAAATTGACATTTTGAGGATATAAAGTGGTACATTATCGACAAAAAGGGCCATTTGTGATGTTTCTGGGACATTTTGGAGTGCCAACAGAAGAAGATATTCAAAGGTATCGTTATTTCTTACTTTTGTGTCGCCACATGCCGATAATCGCATGGTCCGCTTTCGCCGTAAAGCCTTTTTGAAATCTGACACTGCGGCTGAATTAACTTCTTGCGACTAGCAATCCCGTATCCGGATGCCTCAAGTGCATTACCATAACGCAACTTTTCCTATTTATGAAAATCGCAAATGAAATGTAATAAATATATTCGAACACAAGCTTAGCCTTTTGTTAACAACACTGTCATCTCAGATTTTCAAAATATGCGTTACAGCCAACGCTAGACAAGCATTTGTGTAAGTTTATCATGGCATAATTCTAGGCTAGGCTCTGCTGGCAGCAGGCAACATTTTCACGAAAATAAGAAAAGCAACCAAATTAAATCATTTACCTTTGAAGAACTTCAGATGCTTTCACTCAGGAGACTCCCAGTTAGATAGCAAATGTTCCTTAACAAGAAGTTAAGCTTTATTTTGATGTATTACACTTATATTTTCGGTTATCTTGAATATTGACATTTCTGTAGTTTGAATTTGGACCACTACAATTTCACTGGATGTTGTCAAATCCATCCCGCTAAAGGGATTGGCACGCAAAGAGATCACTAACGGGTTATTAAACAAATCTTTCTGAACCAATGAGTCTATGCAGCCAATTGTTTTGAAATTATGGTTAATACGTGAGGCTTTGATTAACACGGTGTACATGAGTGACAACTGCTTTTCAAAATAATAATAATTTAGGATACAGGCATTGGCATACTGCTTTGAAGTACACTGCTTGACAATTGTGACATATGCCTTTGGATCTCTGGTATCAAATGTAACATCAGTAGTTATTTTGTCAAAGGTTGAGCACATCTTTTAACACAGTCAGTTCTGCAATCTTTGTAAGAGCATGTGACATTAAAGTGATGCACTGTTAAGAGGTTACTGCATTTCACAATAATTTAATGAAAGTTAGTTCCCTGGAATTTGCTGTGAATTTTGAGTTATCTAACTAGCAATCAGCTGTCAGTAAGTTATTGTAAAATTCAAAGTAACTTAATAGCCAGAAACTGCTAGTAACTCACTGGCAACTAACTCTCAGTGGTGATGGGAAACCGAGGCTTTCTGAAGGCTTCGGCGCTTTCAAGAAATTGTGCAGAAAAATGGTTCATAACTCTGTGCTTCATTATCTGTTCACAACGCACATCAGTGACATCTGCCTCTCAGGAATAAATAAAAGCTTGTGATTATCAGAAACATTTATTTTTCTCCACTGTTTTCATCAAAACTCTGTGGTGCAGTGATAAGTTGTTGGCTTTAGTAGCCTACAATCAATAGGAATACCAGGTTTTCATCTAACATCATGCTTCCCTTTTTGACATCAAGTTGACTTCTCAAAATAGATGGCATCATGAGGTAGGAAAATTATGTGGATATATTGAAGCAACATCTCAAGACATCAGTCAGGAAGTTAAAGCTTGGTCGCAAATGGGTCTTCAAAATGGACAATGACCCCAAGCATACTTTCAAAGTTGTAGCAAAATGGCTTAAGGACAACAAAGTCAAGCTATTGGAGAGGCCATCACAAAGCCCTGACCCCATCCTATAGAACATTTGTGGAGAGAACTGAAAAAGCTTGTGTGAGCATGGAGGCCTCCAAACCTGACTCAGATATTCCAGCTCTGTCAGGAGGAATGGGCCAAAATTCACCCACCTGATTGTGGGAAGCTTGTGGAAGGCTACTTGAAACGTTTTACCCAAGTTAAACAGTTTAAAGGCAATGCTACCAAATTCTAATTGAGCCTATGTTGTCTTCTGACCCAATGGGAATGTGATGAAATAAATAAAAGCTGAAATAAATCTCTGCTATTATTCTGAAATTTCATATTCTTAAAATAACACAGATATTTTTTACCAGGATTAAATGTCAGGAATCGTGAAAAACTGAGTTTAAATGTATTTGGCTAAGGTGCATGTAATCTTCTGACTTCAACTGTACCTACACGTATATTTATTTTGTAAGTACTGTGTCCAGTAGAGGTCATTGATTGAAAACAGCTTGGAATTGAAGAAAGCACCGGAACCATGGCGAAATCAGTGGGATCTCGCATTGTGCAACATATGGTTTGAAAAAGTATGTGATCTAAAGAAGCTTCAGAAGTCATTGAGGATGTTCTTCAAAGTTAACTGCTTAGCAATTACGACGCATGCCTCGGAGCTCCCAGTATCAAACGTAACGTCACTAACTGCCAGTAGCATATTGGTAGCATACATGGCAACCTCTTGCAAAGATTGTAGAACTAGGCATGGACAAATTATGTGCTTGTTCAACATAACAATAAAACCACGTAAGCTGGTACAACACTTCCATATATGGTTGGTATGAATATAAAATATTTTAGACCATGCCCCCAAATATGATCCCCCGCCAGCACATTGTCTACATTTTGAAGTGCAGTGAGGTAAACAACAGCAAGACATTTTACAACAATAACACCTTCATTCAACTGTAAAAATCCTGTATTTTTACTACAACTCAGTAGCCGGTAACTTACTGTAGCTGGTAACTTAACTTACCCAGCCAAACTGAGCAATCGGGGGAGAAGTGTCCTGGTCAGGGAGGTGACCAAGAGCCTGATGGTCACTGGCATAGCTCTAGAATTCCTCTGTGGAGATGGGAGAACCTTCCAGAAGGAGAACCATCTCTGCAGCACTCCACCAATCAGGCCTTTATGGTAGAGGGGCCAGACGCAAGCCACTTCTCAGTAAAAGGCACATGACAGCCCACTTTGGCACCTAAAGACCTAAAACAAGATTCTCTGGTCTGATGAAACCAAGAGTAAACTCTTTGGCCTGAATGCGAAGCGTCACGTCTGGAGGAAATCTGACACCATCCCTATGGTGAAGCGCGGTAGTGGCAGTATCATGCTGTGGGAATGTTTTTCAGGGGCAGGGACTGGTAAAACCGTCAGGATCGAGGGAAAGATAAACAGAGCAAAGTACAGAGAGATCCTTGATGAAAACCTGCTGCTGAGTGAACAGGACCTTAGACTGGGGCAAAGGTTCACCTTCCTACAGGACAACGACTCTAAGCACACAGCCAAGACATTGCAGGAGTGGCTTCGGGGACAAGTCTCCGAATGTCCTTGAGTGGCCCAGCCAGAGCCCGGTCATGAACCGGATCTAACATCTCTGTAGAGACCTGACAGAGCTTGAGAGGATCTGCAGAGAAGAATGGGAGAAACTCCCCAAATACAGGTGTGCCAAGCTTGTAACGTCATACCCAAGAAGACTTAAGGCTATAATCGTTGCCAAAGGTGCTTCAACAAAGTACTGACTAAAGCGTCTGAATACTTATGTAAATGTAACATTTCAGGGTTACATTTTTAATAAATTAGCAAAAATGTCTTAACTGTTTTTGCGTTGTCATTATGGGGTATTGTGTGTAGATTGATGAAGATTTTTTTTAAATCAGTTTTAGAATAAGGCTGTAAACGTAACAAAATGTGGAAAAAGTCAAGTGGTCGGAAAACTTCCCGAAAACACTTAAGCTGTAGAACCTGTCATTAGCTCTACATGGAGCCAGAGGGTTCTTCATGGGTTGGTTTAAATGGAACTCTAAATAGTTCCCCTACAGCAGGGTTGGGAAACTTTGATGGGGGGCTCCACAAAAAGTAGGAACTCATCATGAGTGGTGGCAGTGACTCATTGGTCTGTTTACCCACATACAGACCCACACATGCAGTCAAAGCCCTGACTTTTGCCATGTTAATATGATGTCTGAGTGAGCATGAACACAAAATAAGTGAGGGCCCCCAAATCGGTAATTCGGCCATGATTACTACAAGCCTAGATAGCTGCATAGAATAATTTATGCCTAATTGATTGAGTAATGCCTAATTGAGTAACGGTCAGTGACTGACATAAAAAAGTAGACACTGCTGATGCACATGGGGGGGTCTAAACTAATCCAATCTGTTAGTTGGCCTTATTATACCCATTAGTGAAATGGTTGTTCCAGTTTAGATGGTTTGGTAGTCTTTCTAACCTTGGCAGTCATTCTGAATGCAGTTTGTGGGAATAAACTCTGGCTGCTTTCCAATAGGAATGAAACATCCCTTTGCAAGCCAGTATAAAACATTACTTGATTCTGGTTTTGCTTTAGTTTATGATGGCCCCAATTCACAGTGTAGGCTGGTCACCAGCGAAAACACAGTGGAGGCTGGCCACCAGCGAAAACACAGTGGAGGCTGGCCACCAGCAAAAACACAGTGGAGGCTGGCCACCAGTGGATGCATAATACAGGCTTTTCACCAGTGAAAACACAACAAAAGCTGGTCTCTAAGTATAACCCGCTTGACCATGCTGGTCTCCCATCATAACCCGCTAGACCGTGCTGGTCAGCCAGAAAAAAAACAGCTAAATTATGCTGGTTAGACCAGCTTGACCAGAATCCGACCAGCATGAAACCGAATAGACAAGTATGGAAAAGCTTAACATTTATGCTGGTCTATGCTGTTTGTTTTGGGAAGGTGATGTAAAAAAAAAAAAAAATGTAAAACTTTACTCACATCAATTTGTTTGTTGTCCTCTTTGAGCAAGCCTTTCTCTCTGTTTCTCATCCTTATCTCTAGAGCATCCATTATAAGGTCTTGGATCAGCTCCTCAGTCAAACTTTCCACCCAAGAGTTTATGTCAAAACTAGAGCTCATGTTGTGTCCTGCTGTTTGGGGGCATGAATCAAAACCAATCTGCAAAATAGGACCAATAAATAGTTTGACGAGCAAGCATTTTTAAGGGATTTAAAGTAGGTCTGGCACTCTAAAGACACACATCAAATACCCCCAAGGTAAAAGTCGGTGATGACTTTGGTTTGCCTCAATTGTGCTATTACACGGTCTGATTAAGACAAAACTCACTTGAAATAATGATGATACAGGCATAGGGGTGGATGAACTTGATGCCTCAGGTGTCTTGTTACAACAATCAAGTTGAGGGTTTTGGCAACATTTCTCTTGTAATTGTCCCTCTTTATAGGTAATTTTAGTAGTTAAAGGATCATTGATTGGTTTATTTTGTCCCCCGTCTATGTTGCCTTCCAATGGTCCACCTGAGGCTTCATCTTCTTTCAATCCATCCTCTTGTGATTTCAAGCAGTTTGGTGGTTCTTCATCTGAGAAGGGATCCTCCTCAGCCTCAGTATCCAGATCACTGTCTTGTGTCCCTCGTAAAGGAGAGATGTCCTCCGCTCGGACCAGAACACCACAGTTCCTATCACATCTGAAATATTTCACCCCTCTAAAGGTCCCGTTGTGGTTTCCTTCTGGCCTGTCCAGCACCACACCTGCCCAAAGGCCACCAGCAAATGCTGCCGGCCCCTTGTATTTCAGCACACCAGGTCTGGAAAGGCAGACAAGAACCCTGTCGCCAATGTCAAAGTAGAAGAGTGAGTCTGTGACATCCTCTTCCGCTGGAACCAAGCTGGAGTTCTCAGTTCTGTCAAAAACATTCTGACCTTCCGCAAGGTCTTTGTTAGTTTCACCAGAGTTTATTGTGTTGTTTATATGTGGTCTCTTATCATCAGGGAGAGGAAGAACAAGCTCACTGTTAATGGATGGATCTTCTTTGAGACACAGATAATTTCCTTCGGAAGAAGGCGGGAATTCCTCTTCACTTGTGATCACCTCAAAAGCAGGTTGGGGAGGTAGCAGAGTGGAGCTAACACTCCCATATCCTGCACAGTGCACAACAGGTGGAGGGAGTTCGTAGCTTCCATAGGACAGAACCTCATCCACTGGGGAAAGTATTTCTGATATTCCCTCCTCAGAAACAGTTGTTTTTGACCACCCTGTAGTAACTGGTTTGGACATCTGTAAAACCAGTGGAATGCACAACTGAGCGAATGGCTTACTCAAAGAAGAGTGGTATATCCTTGCTGGATTTAGACATAAAGGCTGAGTTTGTGATCCATTTTTTGACCTTTTGGTGAAGTGTGGAATGCGTGTGTTTCCTCCGCCTCTCGTTCCATCTATAACAGCCTTCTCCTCGTCCTCAATGTAGGTCAGACAGTCACTGCTGGAAGAAACGGCATCTAATTCATCCCCTGTTTCAGAGACACTGTCATCACACAAGGGGCTTTCACGACTCATCTTTGTGTCACTATTGCCTGTGCTGTGGACAAAGGTTGCACTGAACAGACTTCCTCTGTTGGATACAAATATGTTGGTCTTCATTGTTTGTTCAGCTTCTTTAGGTTCTATTATGGTGCTGCCAGGGTGGGATACCAAACACTCCTCAGTCCCTGTACTGGTTAACTGGTGATTGGTCTCGCCATGATTGCTTAATGGCAATAGACCTTGTGATCTTTGGTCGTTCTGTACATTGAGAATTACTGGGTCACACATCGCCTCTATAGCGAAGTCCGCGTCGACAGCATCGCGATTAGCACAGGATGTCATTGGTAATTCCTGATTCTGTGCATTCCTCTGTCCCTCATACCTCTTCTGGCAGTCTTCAAAGAGCTCCTTGCTATTGGACAGGAAAGAAGATCCTGTCATGGAACTTACAGTGACTGTTTTTGCTTTCGGAGTGTTTGAGAATGATGGACATATGGAAACATTCTCAAGAGACGAGGTCACATTGAGTAAAGGGGGAAGTGTTTCTTTATTGCCATTCTTTTCAGGCGATCTCTTTTCCTCAGGGTAAGCAGGATGAGACTTGGGTGTCTGAATCTTCTCTTTAGTCAGACATCCTGTAAAAAATTAAATAATACAAATTCATTGTTCCATAGCATACACAACACAGCTTAATTTAAAAAGTCTGACAGGGAGATTAATTTTACAGATAAATATTCATGTTCACAATTGAATAATATTCTCATCAGATGCAATTGAATCAGTCAATCCAAAAACAGTAGCGCGAATTGAAAACGGTCTCTGCCTCCCTCCCTGTTTTGCCTTGGACTAAATATGCTGAGTCAGCCTGAGAGCATGAATATATATGCAGGACTGAAAAATCTTCTGGATATAGATTGTCATCTTTATGTAGCAGTATATTGTTAAAAATCAGGAAAATAAGAATCAATAGCTCCAATCAATACATTTAAAAGGTTGCATTTATTAGTTTCTGAAAAAAGGTATATCGTGAGACCGTGTAGTGTTACTGACACACATTCCTCCTCGGCAGCCTGTATAGCAATAATAATAATATTCTTTAGAAATGGCAGCAGGGAATGAATCTACAGCATATGTCAAAGATGCACTCCAATCAATCGTGGAAGTTGAGATTTTGAAAGCATCATGAATTATTCTGACCTTTTTTAACCACTTTGTAAGAAGATTATTGCAGTGCCTGCAAAGCCTGTTCCCATTCCACCTACCTGTTAGAATATCTTCCTGGATTTGCACACCTTGCTCCACTATCTCACACCGAGGGGATTTTCCTGCACAGAGCTCAACCCTGACACTTTGAGACCGAGGTAAGCCTTTGAGAGTATGACTATGAGAGGAGCTTCGCTCCTTAGCTATACGTAGGTCTTGCTTGGACAAGCGCTGTTCCTTAGAATTCCCGTCATAGTTCCATAGTTCCCCAGATGAAAAGAGTCTGCTCAACCCTGAGCCTGTCCAAAATCTGACAAGACAAAACACAGATAAATATTCTCTCTTCAGAGCAGAGCAGCCATGCTGAAATCCTTTGGACACTGATCCAGCCTGGGTCTGGTTAAAAAAATCTCATATAGACATATGGTCATATTAAGTATCAATATGGCTCAGACGTGGGACACTGCAACCCAGGATGCTCTTTGTCCTCAACCAGTCCCTATTACATAGATTGTCCTATTAAAAATATTGTCCTTTGAAATCTACCAAGCAGTGCATGCATATATAATACTGAGAAAAAATGTCCTCCACCTACCCTGGCCTGTTCATGACTGGCATACTGGCAGAACTGTTATTATGTCAGAGATGCTGCAGCTCAAGGCAAGACTGAGTTTCCCTGAGAGAGACTGCAGCCACACCCCTGGCTGCATTTCTTTCATTTCAGCCGTCTGACCCATCTTACTATCCTAACACCAGAAATGATCACATAGCACGGGGAGGATGCATCTTTCTCTGAAGCTTTTCCTTGCTCCTCTCTAGCTTGTTTCACTCCCACTTTCTCTCTCGCTTTCTCTGGCCAATCAGTTTCTCTCTTTATACACCCTCCCCTCTCCTATCCTCTCCACTCCTTCCTGTTCTCTCTCCCTCTCCCCCTCTCTCTCACTCTCTCTCTCTCTCTCTCTCTGAGTTTATACCCTGTCTGATGCACTGTAACAAAGCTTTTAACATCTTCTCTCAGTATACACACTGCTGACAATGTAAATCCACTAACAAGCACTTCAGGCTCAAAATCATCCTTGTTTTCCCCCTGAAATAATATACTGCAGTGGCTGTTGCACATACCTAGCAGACATGTCCACATTGGCAAGATGAGGGTCCAATGCAGGCTAAACTTTTGACCCCACTTAGGCTGCCCAAATTGGGCTGATGTGCTTCTGCTCATCGGCTCCACATTGGCCTCCAAGACATTGGCCCAGTTTGGGCAGCCCATTTCTGTTGATGGCAGCCCTCACATTACCTGAAATAAGCCAAATCTTTTCCCGGAAAACATGCCCACTTTGGCACGATGTAGGCCCAATGCATATTAAAACATTGAACCGAAGTAGGCTGCCCACACTGGACCAATGCACCTTTGCCAATCAGCTCCACATCGGCCCTAAGGCATGTGGCCTGATAATTTTTTACATTTACATTTAAGTCATTTAGCAGACGCTCTTATCCAGAGCGACTTACAAATTGGTGCATTCAACTTATGACATCCAGTGGAACGTCTATATTAGGTTAAGAGTCAGCAAAGCATGTTAATAAATTATTGAAAGCAGTAGTCTTCCTCAAATGAAGGGGATGATGACACAATCTTTGTGAGAGGGAGAGTATCTGATTTCATTGGTTAGCCCTGAGTTAGCCTGCCCCCGAGCAGGTTATTTCTGAATGTTGCCTTAGAAATTTGCCCTGGCTAAAAGGTGAGCCATTTTCATGTTACCGGTTACAAACAAAGTTACCTCTAACGGATCAAACATGAGTCATAGTATAGGGCTCAGAACGAAGCCCTCTATGTTGCCGTCTCCTCTGTCCCACCGCTAAAGCACTGTGCTGCTTGTTCATCCCCATCAAGCTGATTGTTGTGTCTGTGAATGCATCCATCCACACACAGAGAGACAGAGGAAACAAATGTAAATCAACCATACACTAACAGTATCTACAAACGATTAACAATCCAATCAGTAATTAAGAATTGATGATTCGTCATAATGAGATGGTAAGAACTTAATTATAGTTGTACTGTAGCATGAGATCATATAGACAGATGGAGACATGCTCACCTGTATTGTGCCTTACTGTGCCTACCTCTTTTATTCCCTTTTTTGTTTTTATTTTCTGGTGCCCACTCCTGAGAGGTTTCATCAGACTCCTTTGAACAACAAGGCAAGCCGGTCCAGTAAATTACAGTTGTTATATATATATATATATATATATATATATATATATATATATATATATATATAATATATATATATATGTAAACATTCATACACATAGCTCATATATAATACAGCGCCAAGCCAAACCGCCTGACTCAAGTCATTTCACATACCCCTGCTAAAACAGGAACTAGCTCACACAGCCAGCAATAAAACTACCCCCCTTAACACTATCCCCTCAGGTCTGTTGTCTTACCACCCCAGGAAACAAAGACATTCCATCGCAAGAACACATACACCCAGCCATAAAACTGACCCCCTCTGTTCTCTTCTTTCACGACCCCCTCTGCTCTCCTGTATCAGATTTCCTGACACACAAATACTTGCTTGCATGAACACACACACCTTACCACATCTCAGTCCAGGTCAAAGGGAGCTCAGAGAACAAGACTCTGCTATGCACCAATGGGGCCCGCTCTGGCTAGAGCAAGGTCCGCCTCCAACTCTTTGTGACCAGTCAGAGGACCAAAACGACAAGACTCCACCTACTTTATTATATGTATAACAATGAATGTAACCTTTGAATAAGGTCTCTTTTTCACCTGACCCCTCATCGGGTTATATGAACTAGATCCGTGCACGATGTAGAACAAGATATCTTTGACCAATAAACGGCCTTTTTGATACACCTGATTCCACTCTGTCCAGCGTCGTTGATCTGCATTCCCTCTCCAGTATGAAACACTAACAAAATGGTAGCATGAGGATGGTTATTCCTGGATTCGATCTATGATAAATTAGTGTGAGAGGACGAAACTGATCACGGCTCAAAATCAGACGGAAGAGTGACTTGTCCAGCTATTCGTCTTGCCTCAGGAAATCTGATCGGAGCGCTCTACTTGAAAGGTGAGCAGAGCCTGTTAAATCGAAATCTGCATATTGTATTATAGTCTAAACCAAATTTTGATCAGAAAGTACTGAGCGTGAGTATGAATCGTTGCCAAATTATTTTTTACATAAGAACCTAAGGCATTGATTAAAGATATCTTGTTTTGTATAAAGTTTTTTTTTTAAGATTCTTTTTTTTTTGATAAATTGGACTATACTGAGTTATTTTAATAGGAATGTGTGAATCGTGATTGACCAATATGTTAAATTCCTTCGGGACCCTGTTTGTTCTGAAATCTGCATAGAAAACTGTCCTAATTATATATTGGGTTGTGTATAGAGGTGAGGGAAAGCAGAGGCTGTGTTTTATCATGTAAAGGACACGATTATGAATGTTGGAAATTCTATGTGAATTTCGTATGAATGACTGTAGTATTGAGAAAACATATTAACCAGAGTTTGCGTTCCATGATTTTGAGACCGGGGAAATTAAATTGAGAGAAACGTTTGTCGCGGAGTAAACCGCTAGGTTGGGATACGTAACTGGGCTATTATGCACACGTGCTGATAAACAAAGCTTACTTTAGTAGTCGAATGGCCGTGCAACTTTGATTGACAGCCGCCGGGCTAAAACACTGATTTTCGCTTTTTTCATTCCTGTTGATATTGCCTAAAGTTTAAAATTATTCTGACAATTGCTATAGAATCGCTCAAATTTACTGATATAGGTTCATAAAGGCAGTTACTGAATTATTTACAGAAAGTGTTTAAATACGTCCCAGAACATTTTTTGAGTTCTTCTATATTTCCTACAGGGCCAGAATTACTCTGACGATTGTTATAGAACCGCATATATTCAATGATATATTGTTCTAAAAGGAAATCGCCGAATCATTTCTAGAAAATACTTAAATAAAATGACTGAACAAATTAAAATTACTGCTGGAGAGGCACACACGTAACTGCCGCTACATTACTAATCTGACCAAGGGTGGGGGCGCATATGGGACAACTTTGAGCTAGCGATACAGTACATTCACAGGTCTCGAACAGAGACGGGCTGAGTATACAAAGATAGAAATAAGCTACACAAAGGACTGACTAAAATCTAGATAAACGCATTATATTATACACATTATCAGACGAATTAGATAAAAATGTCTGCAGCCACCACGCCCAAACTCGGATTCAGTGAATATTTAGATCAGAGTATAATTCATGTAGCGGGAGGTAAAGAACAGTATGAGAAAGTGGAGAAAGTGTGGAAAGGATTACGGTTAAAATGGACGCAAGCAGGTTATTTTAGCGGGGGACCCCCTACAGGGGGGAATCTCCAAGATATGCAGAAAAAGCTACTGGAAGACGCAGGGAAAGCAACGGCAAGTGAGACAGAGAGGAACAAAGCTCATTGGTTCAAGAAGGAAGGGACTAGAGAGAGAAAGCGGGCAGAAGCAGAATTGAATGTAGGAACATGGGCTATAGAAGTCTGTAGGAGGATGCAGCCCAAAAACAAACCAGATATGACAAAGGAGGCAGTTCAACCTCCACCATACTCAATGGGGCATAACCAACGTGGGCATTCTCACAACCCGTTCAAAGGTAACCGTTTCCTCATCGGGACCCAGCCCGCGATAGCCCCAGTGCTAAGCGTACAGGCAGGCCAGCTGAATGGGGCTATGAGCTTCGGAATAACAGGAGGACAGATAGAGTGTGAGCCACTCCCCACCACCAGCACTCCACATACAGGTCACACCCCCCAGAAGCAAGATCACCAATGCAAGGAAGGAGCTTTCCCTGGTAACTCCGCCGCGCCCCACCTGATAGATCTCGGAGGTGCTGTGGGCTCCCTCACAAGCCCAGGAAATAGAGCTGCACATGGGCGTTTCCCCCTGGAGGCACAACGGTTAAACCCCAACTATTTCCATCTAAAGTGTTCCCCGCGTAGCCTCCAAGTTGAAGAAGGGTCCTATATCAGCCACGTGAGCCAGGCGACGGAAGATGATGAGGAAAGCAACAGAAAGATACCCACCAGTTTAGAAATAGACTGTGAAATATAACACTTAAGGAGAGAATTAAGTGAATCAATAGCCCAAGCCAAGGGCCTGAGGAATAATGAATGTAGAGGGATGGGTGAGTACCACATTGAAGGCATGATGAAGGGAAAGGTGACTGACGTAACCAACACCCAGGGGGCGACCGCAACCCGGAAGTCTGCCAGGGTGGCTGGACTAAGATCTCAAGGAGTGACCACCAGAGAAGACTGGGACCTGGAACGAGGTGAAGCCAACATGTATCCTCTATTGACAGCAGCTGATCCACGCTAGGTAGAGTACCAACCCTGGAAAATGACTGACCTGACCACAACTCCAAATGCAGACTCTTACATCAGGCCTGCAACTTTGCCTAGGGGACATGAAAGCACTACTAGCAAGAGCCACTGATCACGGAACTATGGAGGCCCTCATGACAGCAGCTGGCCTTGAATGGCGGGCCCCAACACTCCCCATAGACAACTTCTGTACTAGATTATGGGAAGTTCTACGGAGAGCATACCCTACAGAAAGAAATCATGCCACCTTATCCTCCTTTACAATCAACCCAGGTGAGCAACCTGCAGTATACCTGGACAGGGCTAAGACCACATGGAGATCGGTCCACGAAGAACCATTCGATCACACTGATACCACACTCAGCATGTGGAAGGAAATGGTGGTGAACGGGTTCTGGACATGTTAAAACCAAACTCAGAGGAACAGTGGGGTTGATTGCACTTCCTCTGACCCAATTCAATACGCATGTGCACCACCATGTATCCCAACACAACAAGGAAAGAGGGGGAGCTGAGAGCCAGGTCCAGTCCCTCCAAATTCAACTCTTGAAGCTTCAACTAAAAGAGGCACAGAAAGGTGAGAAACCTAAAAAACAAATGATTGCAGAAGAAACTCAAGACCAAGGGGAACAGCCAGATATCACTCAGATAATAGCACAGACTGTCTCTCAGATGATCCAACAGCAGGCAGCCTCACTCACTGCCACTAGGGGGGCCCAACCACCCCGATACCCTCCCCCACAGCAGTATATCATGCAACAACAACAGCCACAATGGGCTCAACGAGGTCCCTACACTGGACAACCCAGAAAGGGAAACTACCAGTGTTATAACTGCGGAATTCCCGGTCACTATGCAAGATATTGCATGAAACCACTCTCCCCGCACCAACTGCAATGGAGAGGAAGAGGAGGACCACCCCCTTTTCACTACAACCACCCAGGACCTCAGCAACAGCCAGCATACAACCACCCAGAATCTAGCCACATGCAGCAGGAGCACAACCAACCACAGTTTCAAGGCATGGCAGGGAACACCATGCCCTGGCCATAAAAATGCCCACCACCCACGGCAGGAGAAGAGAGACAACGCTTTCAACAGCACACTGAACCAACAATGATGTGCGAAGTTGAGGGTGTCCCCCATCAGTTCCTGGTAGACACAGGATGCACCTATTCTACTATCAAGTTCCCTCACATACTACTGAAAGTGGAGTGGAAGTATCCACCAACCCTCCCTCTTCAACACCGGATCGCCCAGCAAGAATTATGATGATGCCACTCCAGCCGACGCCCACGCTGTCTGACACCCAAGAAGTATACTGGCTAAAATGCCTACCCACAGGGCCTACCACCCCTCACATCCAGTTTAAGTTCAACCAACGGACAGCCCAAATCTACACTCTGCACCCATATAAGACTCCCCAAGCTGAGATCCATTGCACACTCAATGCAACAGAAACTGATGACTGCCCCTAAACTGAAGACTGGGACGAAGACATGATGCACCTGACCCCACCTATCAGGTGTTGTACCATTGTGTGTGGCCCAGAGGGGGTGGCAGCACCGGTAATCCTACGATCAAGGAACCTCCATGCACCCCTGGCCTGGACAGCTGAAGCATTTAACAGCCATAACACTCCTGAAAACAGATCTATCAGCGGCAGCAGCTCTGACTGCACCTGACTACAAGAACAAGTTCCATTTGGATGTTCCTGAAAAGGAAGGATTCACCTCATCCGTCCTATTCCAGAAACAAGAGGGGGAGAGAAGGGTCTTGATGTACTACTATTCCAAACTTGACCACATTGAGGTAGGACAGACAACATGCTCCAGATACGTTCCTGCAGTAGCAAAAACTATTGAAAAGACAGCTCACCTCGTGATGTTACCCCTGAATCAGCCATCATCCCTCAACCAGCACCTGCCCAATTTGCTGAAATCATCAGATTGACGCAGGCCCTCATCAGAGGAAAAGGAAAGACTGTGAATGTCTATACAGACTCAGCCTATGCCCATGGAGCAGTCCACACTGATGGACCCAGAACTTTTAAGAGAAGCACATAGCCACACACACGAAGGCAAACTAAAGACCCTCCAAAATGCCTCGCACATCTGGTGGCACCCTCACATAAAAATATGACTGACTTAGTTTATGACGATGATTTATTTTAAATGCAACATATGTGGCAGCCACAACCTAAAGAAACCATATCAAAACACCAATGGGCTCATACCCATTACATAATGCATGTTTTCAAGATATTAGTATAGATTACACCGACATGGGCCCCGAAAATGTATCTAAAGGCAAACGCTATCTCCTAGTTATGGTAGATAGGTTCTCCAAATGGGTAGAAGCAATACCAACAGCGAAGGGGGATGCTAGGTCAGTCGTTAAGTGGCTACCAACCAAACTAATACCCAGGGATGGCATCCCAAGACAAATCAAATTTGAAAAATGGCTCACATTGAACAAACACCTGAGACAGGTGGAAGAAAGATTTGGCATAACACACAGATTTGGTTCTGTGTACCACTCCCGGTCCCAAAATCTGGTGGAACGTTAACCCAAAAGCTGAAAGTTAAGATGGCTAAGAGTCATGCCTGGTCCACCAAGGGAGGGAGGTCATATGCCCGACCTTGATGTATAACAAATTGTAATGTCTAATTATGTGAAAAAACTGACGGTTCTCTCTGCAGCACTCTCTACCCAGGTTCACAAGGTCCAGGAGGGGGAGTGTGCCGGGGGACACGCAACCACTGAAGGTAAAGGTTGGGTGACTGGGTGAGGGTTAAAAGTCCACAAGAGAAAGTGGCTGGAACCCAGGTGGACTGGACCGTACGAAGTGAAGGAGGTTACTTCACACTCAGTCCAGGTCAAAGGTAAATCAGGCGCACCTTGGCACCACCTTACACATTGAAGTCAGAGCTGATTTGAGCGGCCTAAATTCGATTCCAAATGAAGACACTCCTTACTCAGGTGATGCGGCATCAAACTCTGCCTCATCTGAAAAAGAAACCTCGCCCAGATAGAGGGACATTACTCCCTCCCTGGGTGGGGCTGGGGATATCTGGCCCTTTGTTTGTGATATTCCTACTGATCTTTGGGGTGTCCCTGGGAACTTTCACATGGTTAATAGAACAACAAACACATACTAAAGCATCAACCCCTCTCACCCCAACCCCTATCCCTGATAACATTCCTAGCACCACTCCCTTCAATCTCACACGCACCAAACGTAGCACTACACCTACAGACCCACCATGCACACCAGACAAGGTTAGAAGCACCACCTTATGTATACCCACGAATGCAACCACCAACATTGCATTATAGTTTTCACGTCTAGTAGACGTGAAGAGGGGGATTTGTTATATATATATATATGTAAACATTCATACACATAGTGTTATGCGAGTGAATGAGGACCCAAAAGCGACTTGGCGAAAACAGAGTTTTTAATCCAGTAAGAAACTTTACAAAACAAAAAGCATAATACTACTCGTAAAGACGAGAACAGACTGGAGACTTGATCGAGAACTGCAGGTTGCCTCGGGAAGGCCCTTGAACCTAGCAGACTCAGACACCTGCTCACCACGCAGCATCTGAGGGAAACACGACACGACAGGGCAAAACATAGACACAGCACGGTGAATTATAGATGAGGATCCGACGGGGCAGGAACGGAAAACAAGGAGAGAAATAGGGACTCTAATCAGGGAAAAGGATCGGGAACAGGTGTGGGAAGACTAAATGATTGATTAGGGGAATAGGAACAGCTGGGAGCAGGAACGGAACGATAGAGAGAAGAGAGAGCGAGAGAGAGAGAGGGAGGGGGAGAGAGAGGGATAGAAAGAGGGAAAGAACCTAATAAGACCAGCAGAGGGAAACGAATAGAAGGGGAAGCACAGGGACAAGACATGATAATTAATGACAAAACATGACACATAGCTCATATATAATACAGCGCCAAGCCAAACCGCCTGACTCAAGTCATTTCACATACCCCTGCTAAAACAGGAACTAGCTCACACAGCCAGCAATAAAACTACCCCCCCTAACACTATCCCCTCAGCTCTGTTGTCTTACCACCCCAGGAAACAAAGACATTCCATCGCAAGAACACATACACCCAGCCATAAAACTGACCCCCTGTGTTCTTTTCTTTCACGACCCCCTCTGCTCTCCTGTATCAGATTTCCTGACACACAAATACTTGCTTGCATGAACACACACACCTTAACCACATCTCAGTCCAGGTCAAAGGGAGCTCAGAGAACAAGACTCTGCTATGCACCAATGGGGCCCGCTCTGGCTAGAGCAAGGTCCGCCTCCAACTCTTTGTGACCAGTCAGAGGACCAAAACGACAAGACTCCACCTACTTTATTATATGTATAACAATGAATGTAACCTTTGAATAAGGTCTCTTTTTCACCTGACCCCTCATCGGGTTATATGAACTAGATCCGTGCACGATGTAGAACAAGATATCTTTGACCAATAAACTGCCTTTTTGATACACCTGATTCCACTCTGTCCAGCGTCGTTGATCTGCATTCCCTCTCCAGTATGAAACACTAACACAGTCCAGCTGTCTCTAATAATGGTCACATTGTTGGACCATACACTACTATACAGTCTGCGACATTAGCAACACTGTTCACTACATTAGACTGTAACTGACAATAACAAATGGTTTGAAGTCTACATCATACCATAGTACAGTACACTCCACTCCATTGGGCCGTATTAGCCCGCAGTGTGTGTGTGTGTGTTGTGGGGGTTCTTCCACCAATACAGCTTTGCCCTGCTCATTGATGGCCATGAAAGTGTTGTGTAGCTCATTATACACAGCCTTCACACTGGGAGAGAAAAGGAGAAAAGGGGAAGTGAGAAAGGGGAGGGAGGGAGGGAGAGAGAGGCAAAATGAGAGATCAGGGCATGACAGAAATGACCATTGAGATATGAGATGAAGAAAGACAACCCACATCCACACAGACCATCCTAGTAACAGTTTGACTACAGGTGTAGCCTACCTCTCATTGTCTCAACTAGCTAGCTAGTTTTTCTATTCATCAAGGCCTGTTAAAATAGGAATTCAACTTGGCTGTTTACATTTACATTTTACATTTAAGTCATTTAGCAGACGCTCTTATCCAGAGCGACTTACAAATTGGTGCATTCACCTTATGACATCCAGTGGAACAGTCACTTTACAATAGTGCATCTAAATCTTAAAGGGGGGGGGTGAGAGGGATTACTTATCCTATCCTAGGTATTCCTTAAAGAGGTGGGGTTTCAGGTGTCTCCGGAAGGTGGTGATGGACTCCGCTGTCCTGGCATCGTGAGGGAGTTTGTTCCACCATTGGGGGCCAGAGCAGCGAACAGTTTTGACTGGGCTGAGCGGGAGCTGTACTTCCTCAGTGGTAGGGAGGCGAGCAGGCCAGAGGTGGATGAACGCAGTGCCCTTGTTTGGGTGTAGGGCCTGATCAGAGCCTGGAGGTACTGAGGTGCCGTTCCCCTCACAGCTCCGTAGGCAAGCACCATGGTCGTGTAGCAGATGCGAGCTTCAACTGGAAGCCAGTGGAGAGAACGGAGGAGCAGGGTGACGTGAGAGAACTTGGGAAGGTTGAACACCAGACGGGCTGCGGCGTTCTGGATGAGTTGAAGGGGTTTAATGGCACAGGCAGGGAGCCCAGCCAACAGCGAGTTGCAGTAATCCAGACGGGAGATGACAAGTGCCTGGATTAGGACCTGCGCCGCTTCCTGTGTGAGGCAGGGTCGTACTCTGCGGATGTTGTAGAGCATGAACCTACAGGAACGGGCCACCGCCTTGATGTTGGTTGAGAACGACAGGGTGTTGTCCAGGATCACGCCAAGGTTCTTAGCGCTCTGGGAGGAGGACACAATGGAGTTGTCAACCGTGATGGCGAGATCATGGAACGGGCAGTCCTTCCCCGGGAGGAAGAGCAGCTCCGTCTTGCCGAGGTTCAGCTTGAGGTGGTTTACAGATAGCGTTAGACCAGGGTTTCCCAAACTCGGTCCTGGTGCCCCTTGGGTGCACGTTTTGGGTGCACGTTTTGGTTTTTGCCCTAGCACTACACAGCAGATTCAAATAATCAAAGCTTGATTATGAGTTGGTTATTTGAATCAGCTGTGTAGTGCTAGGGCAAAAACCAAAACGGAGGGCCCCAGGACAGAAGTTGGGAAACCCTGCGTTAAACAACTAGCTAGGAATTGGAACTAAGACCTGAATGTCTCTCTGGTTGATAACGTTAATGAGCTAGGTCAAAGCAATGTATACCCAGATATTGGTATTTCTGACATAGTCATAAATAACTAGCTAGCAGGCTAAATAACTGGCTAGTTAACTAACGTCATAACCTTTAGGACCTAGACGTGTTTGCTGACAGGAAAAAATATTATTGACTACTAGCAGGAGGAATGTAAAGCTAACTAGCCAGAGCAGAGATCCAAGGTCGCCATTCTGTAAGCTAGCAAGAGCCCGGTTTCCCGATAGCGATGGAATGTAGGCTTACAAATTATTTGACACTGCATCTTTTCCACAACGGCTGCAAATGTAACATGCATTTCCCAAAACACAACGCAGAGTGAACACTTGTTAAGTGTTTCGTTGAGGCCTGTGTCCACACTGATAGGATCAAAAGAAAGGAAGCACTGCTCTGGGATCTCCCTCTTACATTAAAGTGGCAATCTCCAGTTGCTACATCCATTTATGGACTTATAAATTAATTATATGTACCCATTGATTCTTGAAGAATATGACCTATAGATGCCTCATGAGCTTAGTTCAATTCAGCTTCGGAGGTTTAAGTCACCGGCTTTCTAGGCTTCACTGAACTGGATTCAGTACCACCAACCCCAGAATGTCTTGTCTCATTACGCACACCTGGTTCCCATTCCCCCTGATTAGTATATTATATATGTGCCCTCTGTTCCCCAATGTCTTTGTCGGTTATTGTTCCGAAGGTCTTGTGAGTACCTGTGCTTTGTTGCTTCAGCTTTTGGTGCTACGTGTATTTTGCACTTATTATTTTCGGGTCTCGTCCCGTGTAGTGTTATTACAGGTCTCGTCCCGAGTAATCTTTAGAGGTTAAACCTTTCTCTTTTGTTTGGGTATTGTGTATTGTGTACATCCCTGTGTATTGTATATACGTGTTTGTTTTGGGCTTCTTCCCCCGTGCCCATATTCATGACATGTTGTATTTTGGGTGGAGTAATAAATCCCGCTATTAAGTATTCCTGCGCCTGTCTCCTATCCTTATATAACGTGACACTATCAGAAACCAAAATAGTTTTTTTTACTCAAATGTTTGTAAACAAATATTATAAACTCAGCAAAAAAAGAAACGTCCTCTCACTGTCAACTGCATTACCATGTCTAAATATTTGTATGAACATAACAAGATTCAACAACTGAGACATGAACTGAACAAGTTCCACAGACATGTGACTAACATGAAATGGAATAATGTGTCCCTGAACAAAGGGGGGGCGTCAAAAGTAAGAGTCAGTATCTCCTCATCATGGACTGCACCAGATTTGCTAGTTCTTGCTGTGAGATGTTGCCCCACTCTTCCACCAAGGCACCTGCAAGTTCCTGGACATTTCTGGGGGGAATGACCTAAGCCCTCACCCTCCGATCCAACAGGTCCCAGACGTGCTCAATGTGATGGAGGTACGGGCTCTTCGCTGGCCATGGCAGAACACTAATATTCTTGTCTTGCAGGAAATCACGCACAGAACGAGCAGTATGGCTGATGGCATTGTCATGCTGTAGGGTCATGTCAAGATGAGCCTGTAGGAAGGGTACCACATGAGGGAGGAGGATGTCTTCCCTGTAACGCACAGCGTTGAGATTGCCTGCAATGGCAACAAGCTCAGTCCGATGATGCTGTGACACACTGCCCCAGACCACGACGGACACTCCACCTCCAAACGTGAATCCAACCATCCCCCCTGGTGAGACAAAACTGCATCTCGTCAGTGAAGAGAACCTTTTCCCAGTCCTGTCTGGTCCAGTGACGGGTTTGATGGGTTTGTGCCCATAGGCGCCGTTGTTGCCGGTGATGTCTGGTGAGGACCTGCCTTACAGCAGGCCTACAAGCCATCAGTCCAGCCTCTATCAGCCTGTTGCGGACAGTCTGAGCACTGATGGAGGGATTGTGCATTCCTGGTGTAACTCGGGGAGTTGTTGTTGCCATGTCCCGCAGGTGTGATGTTCGGATGTACCGATCCTGTGCAGGTGTTGTTACACGTGGTCTGCCACTGCGAGGATGATCAGCTGTCCGTCTTGTCTCCCTGTAGTGCTGTCTTAGGCATCTCACAGTATGGACATTGCAATTTATTGCCCAATTGATGGCCACTGCAGTCCTCATGCCTCCTTGCAGCATGCCTAAGGCACATTCATGCAGATGAGCAGGGACCCTGGGCTTCTTTCCTTAGGTGTTTTTCAGAGTCAGTTGAAAGGCCTCTTTAGTGTCCAAAGTTTTCATACCTGTGACCTTAATTGCCTACCGTCTGTAAGCTGTTAATGTCTTAAGGGTAGGGGGCACTATTTTCACCTCCGGATGAAAAGCATGGCCAAAGTAAACTGCCTTTTACTCAGGCCCAGAAGCTAGGATATGCCTATAATTGGTAGATTTATATAGAAACACTCAAGTTTCCAGAACTGTTAATATAATGTCTGTGAGTATAACAAGATCAGTCCTGTTGGCAGGTGAGAACCTGAGAAAAATCCAACCAGGAAGTGGGATTGTTTTTATGTTTGTCGTTTTCCATTGACTGCCTATACAGATTCCATTGACTTAGGACTCAAATTGCACTACCTATGGCTTCCACTAGATGTCAACAGTCTTTAGTAATTTTTTCAGGCTTGTGTTCTGAAAAATAAGGGAGTAAGACCACTCTGAATGAGTGGACACTGCAGTGTCCAAGAGCTTTTTCATGCGCACGACCGAGAGAGTAGAGCTGTAATTTCATTTTTGGAAAAAAAACATTCCCCAAAAAAAACGTTCCCGTTTTAAACGGGATATTTTGTCAGGAAAAGATCCTAGAATATGCATATAATTGACAGCTTTGGATAGAAAACACTAACGTTTCCAAAACTGTAAAGATATTGTCTGTGAGTATAACAGAACTGATGTTGCAGGCGAAAGCCTGAGAAAAATCCAATCTGGAAGTGCTGCGTTCCAATGACTCCCTATTCAGCTGTGAATGTACCATCAACGAGCTTAGGCTTTCTACGTATTCCCCAAGGTGTCTACAGCATTGTGACGTAGTTTTATGAATTTCTGTTGAAGAATAGCCATAGGCGGCCACATTGCGTAAGTGGTCACATGGTGGCTCCGAGAGAGATTCTCGCGTAAAATACAGAGGTAGCCTTTATTCCAATCGGTCCTAGTGAAAAACGAATTGTCCCGACGGATATATTATCAAATAGATATTAGAAAAACACCTTGAGGATGGATTCGAAACAACATTTGCCATGTTTCTGTCGATATTATGGAGCTAATTTGGAATATTTTTTGGGTTGTGGTGACCGCAACCGGGCGATTTCTCAGCCAAATGTGAAGAACAAACTAAGCTATTTCGCCTACAAAAATAATATTTTTGGAAAAAATGAACTTTGGCTGTCTACCTGGGAGTTCATCAAAGGTAAACGATTTAATTTGATTGCTTTTCTGATTTCCATGACAAGGTTGCCTGGGATGGGATGTCACTACCGGTTAAAATAGTGCCCAATATATGTTTAATAATAATAATAATAATTTAGATGTTAAATTATTTCATTATTTATTCATTAATATATTTAATAAATTACTATATTACAAATTTCTACATTTTTTCACATGGTGATTTAAACAATGTGTATTGTGACAGATCTCTCATCAGGAAGTGCCACTAGAATAGTGGGCTCAGAGAACTAGGATCAACAGCACAACCAGGTGGGCTCAGGCCTGGCACGTCCAGAAGTCATCAGGCCAGGGTGTTCTCAGCGTGGTCTTAGGGCCACAGGCCCTCCGGCAGGGGAGACACAGGGTGGTTAGGGAGAGCATGCCTAAGACCACACAGTAGGCTAAACCTACAGTGTGTAATGGTTATTCATTCACCACTTCCTTGTTGATTTTCCTCGGGCTGGATGTTGCTGCCTCATCTGTACTCTTCATGTAAGCCAATCGGAAAATCGGAAAAGTAAATAGAGTAATATTAAAGATATTGTGAGAAATAAATAAGTACAGTACAATGACTTGCACGTTAAATCAACACCGGAATTTGAGGAATCCTTTCTCATTATTGTGATAAGATGCGTCTAGGTGATAGGTGTAGGAGTCAGGTGCAGGAGAGCAGGGATGTCTGAGAAGCGACCAACAGGAATGGCCAGAGTCGATAAAGACTATGCCCTCGTAACAGAGAACCCGTGTAAACACACGGAGGAACAAACACAGTTCAGACACTAAATACACTTACGTAACAGTGAAAACAAATAACGGTAAATACAACCAAGCACATCACATAAAAAGAATAATACACACAGAAATTAACGTAAATTAAACCAGGTGTGAAAAAAGAACCAAAGACAAAACAAACAGAAAAGGAAAAAGAGATCGGTGGTGGCTAGTAGACCGGCGACGCCGACTGCCGAGCGTCGCCCGAACAGGGAGAGGAGTGTCGTGTCTTTGGCTATGCCCGATTAAGTGATATGACATGCTATACTATAAAATAATTTCTCCGTAATTAATATCACCTGATTGAGCTAATCATGTAAATGTAATTAACTAGAGAGTCGGTGCACCACAAAATAATATTTATATATCTTCCGAATAAACTCTTAAAGACCTAGTAATATTTTACATCAATAGCAGTCAATATTAAACGTCATCTTAATTCAGTCTCTTCTGAAAGTTGTAAATTCTTGGTTATCTGCACGAACCCTGGCTAACAAGTTGAATCAGCAAAACAAAATTGTGTTTAATTATTTATTTACTAAATACCTAACTAATCACACAGAATTACACATACACATAATTAAATCATAACTTGATTACAAATGATGTCATAAAGGAAAACGTCCCTAGCGGGCGGAACAGATATGACAGCTTGTTACACAAAAGAAAAGGGGCTGGGTTTGAGTGAAAGAGCCGGAAGACTGAGGAACAAAGGGCGAAGCTGTGCTATCGTAAATACAGTATCTCATGCATTCTAAATTACCACCCATTTGGAAAATGAAAATGCAATAAATATTTACTCTGAACTGCGCTTCGGTTGGTTGGTGGTAGATGGACGGCCGTGTTGCCAAACCGAGTCCTTTGTCCTTTGAAGAATGTCTCTGGTGGTCAATTGAATAAGTTGTAGTAACGTTGTTGTGTGATTAGACGTGATACTCTGTCTGTTCCTTCCTAACCCTCGTTTGCAGCGGCTGTTGCTAACTCAACAGCTAGGAGGCATCACTTCGGTAGTGAATAAGAGTTAAAAGTTCATACCATTCGCAACCAAGCTCAATCTGATGTTGGCTTCGTTCTGAACCATTCTGACATTGGACCGTCGTCATCACATCCTCGAAACAGGAGGTTATATTGTCGTCAAGGCCTTATATAGGAAGGGAGAGGAGGGCGTGTTTGAAAAGTTTTATAGCCTATGTCGCTTCACAGGGGCGGGCCACTGATTGAGCAGAGCCCTAACCTTATGGAAACCCAAATCTCACATTTTAGAAGCTAAAATCACATTTCATCCCATCACGAATAATTTAATATTCAAACATTTAAATTGATCAACAATTCCATGTGAATCCGATAACTCTGATGTGTAGACTTTCCACTGTAGAGTTTATGTCATCTTATCATTGATGAGAATGTCTCAGATGACAACTGAACTGACATCATATTCATTAAGTACCACCGCATATGTTCAATTGGTCAGATTACCAAAATATAGTTAATTTCCCCCAACCTTCTGATGTTCCCAGAATCTCTATGTTAACCAAAGGTCTTGCAAATGTAACATCAGTAGGGTAGAGAGAGGAAAAAGGGGGGAAGAGGTATTTATGACTGTCATAAACTTACACCCCAGGTCAACATCATGACACCCCTTTAGAACTTGAACTTCATACTGTTCAACATTATATAAACTTGGAAATTACTTAAATGAACAATGATTAAAATATGCTAAACATTCACAGTTGATGATTAGATTTACAACTCCAAGACATATGGCTCTGTTCTATGATCACACTATGCACGCTCTTATTTTCATCTCTTGTCACACAACTAAGAATGACATTTCAGCTGGAAGTTTAACTTTCTCCATTTCCTTATGTTTCTTAAGAGAGTGATAGCACATGACTTGAAAATCAAAAAGAAACACAAAACATGACAAGAATGAATGTGTTAACCTATGCAAAAAAATAAAAAATTTGATAACATGACAATTCCCACTCTCTCTTCGCCTTACTCTATGCCTTTAGGTATACTTTTCTGCTGGGTTCCACAAAAATGAAGGCCCTAAACCTCATGCTTTCATCCAGTCTTCCACCTGTCAGGCCACAGGCTCCAACAGGTGTTCCCAAGCCATATAATTTTCACTTTGCTCCCCATCTCCTTCTTCCTCCATGGCCACCCGATATACATGTGAGGTGGCCTTAAGCAAGTACCAACATTCCCTCCTCTGGAACAATGATCACTCTCATGTTCCACGACACCTAGAAACATGTTGACTTGAACAGGGAAGAGAGAAAATACATGTTTAATAATTTCACACCCCCTTATGTGAATAAATCTGGGAAAAGACCCGTCCATCCGTTCTGTTCTATGCCAATGGGATGCTAGTGTCGTGACTTTACTTTCATTAATCTGACAACTGTTATTTATCTACTCAACTAACTGTTTAATTGTTACTCGATATAAATTAATCGTGACAATTAACTCATTAGGAATTTGGGGCACCACAAGAGCAGTTGTTTAATACGGCTGCGGTCCCTGTACAGGGACCAAAATCAGCGGAAATTTCAGAGCGCCCACGGTAGTACTCGATAAAACTCAAACTTTCATTAAAACACACATGCAAGGTACTCAATTAAAGCTACACTCGTTGTGAATCTAGCCAACATGTCAGATTTGTAAAATGCTTTTCGGTGAAAGCATGAGAAGCTATTATCTGATAGCATGCACCCCCCCGAAATACCTGAACGAGACGTAAACAAAAGAATTAGCGGTAGCCGGCGCTACACAAAACGCAGAAATAAAATATAAAACATTCATTACCTTTGACGAGCTTCTTTGTTGGCACTCCTATATGTCCCATAAACATCACTATTGGGTCTTTTTTTCGATTAAATCGGTCCATATATACCCAAAATGTCCATTTATAAAGACTGTGTGATCCAGGAAAAAACACCGTTTCAAAACGCAATGTCATTTTTTAAAATTAAAAAGGTTGCCTATAAACTTTTACAAAACACTTCAACCTACTTTTGTAAACCAACTTTAGGTATTAATAAACGTTAATAATCGATAAAATTGATCACGGGGCGATCTGTATTCGATAGCAGCAAGTCTTGAAATCATCGTCCATTTTTTCCCTTTCATAACTGCCTTCGGTTACCCCAAGACAGGAAGTGCCTATACGTCATCCCACCAAGGATTAACTAGCAAAGAAATGCCAGTACTGGCGACATCGTGTGGAAGCTGTAGGCATTGTAAACGGGACTCTATCTATTTTCTCTTGCCATAGACAATACATAGACTGGCGGATGAATATTTTTTGTGTGTTTTTTGTGAATAGTTTTCCTTGGGATTTTTACTCCTAAACACGTTCTGTTATTGCCACAGACATGATTTAACCAGTTTTAGAGACTTCAGAGTGTTTTCTATCCACACATACTAATCATATGTATATACTATATTCCTGGCATGAGTAGCAGGACGTAAAAATATTGCGCAATTTTTAACAAAAAGCTGCGAAAATTCGCAGCGTCCCTAACAGGTTTTAAAGTAGTAGAACATGAAGGACAAACAATACCTCATCAAGACACTATCAAACATGTATCAGTCTTTTCGCAACAGAGCCAGCCTTATGTGTGAGGGTGTGTGTGCATGATAGTGATATAAAATATGTCATAGTTTCCTTTTTCATGATCACAACCTTGTGAAACCCGAACGCTCCAAGATCCCCCCACAGTTCCCCAGTAGCTGTCCCTCAACCATTCGAGACCCCTCCCACAGTCATTCCTGAACCTGAGACCAGAAACAAGCTACCTGAAGGCAATACCAAAATAAATTGTCTATTGATTCTGTATCCTCACAACAAAATCTGCAGAGCTTCGATGATTTTATCCCCCAAATATTCAACATTTTGTTTGTGGAAAGAATTCTATATGATCATTTTAGCTGAAAAGCACAAAGTCTTGAATCTTGCATTGTTTTATATATATCAACTCATACACCCAGTACCATGGAATCGGTACATCAGAAATCTCTTCCCAACTATTTTGCAATCTGTATGGCACAGTTGTCAACATCCTGGTTATCAAATGAAACGGGAATACTTTCCTATTTATGCTATTTTTATTCCTCTGCCAGTTTTGATCCTTTATATTGGGAAGACAGACCAGTTCCCTACCTCCTCCCGCTGCCACCCATCTCCTCCTGAGCAGACCTTCCCGTACAATTCTGATTTCTCCATGAAGGACATAACTCTACCATTACAAGTTCCATAAATAGACAGGTATTTACCTCTCCATGATTGCAGGATCTTGTCTATTTTTACAAGTTTTCTATTGAAATTAATTGTGGAGAGCTTATTTATATAATTTGTGATATGAATACCGAGTATGTCTACTTCACCATCAGCCAATTTTATAGGTAAGCTGCAAGGAAATGTAAAAGTTGTATTTTTTAAGGATCCAACACGGAATATTGTACACCTATCATAATTTAGTCCAGAGAATACAGAAAAGTTATCTAGATCTTTTAATGAGACATTGCAGGGATCTAGCTTGCGGACTTAACATAAAACTTGAGTCATCGGCATACATGAGCACCTTTGTTTTTAAGTCTTGGATTTCTAATCCTCTAATGTTGTTATTGGATCTGATTTTAATAGCAAGCATTTCGATGGCCATAACAAATTGTTATGGTGACAGCGGACACCCTTGTTTAACTCCTCTTGACAATTCAAAACTCTCTGAGAAGTAGCCGTTATTTACTATTTTACACCTGGGGTTGCTATATATGATTTTTTTACCCATTTTGTAAGAGAATTACCGAAATTGAAACAATCCAGGCATTTGTGAATAAATTCCAGTCTTACTTTATCAAATGCCTTTACAAAATTTGCTATAAATACCATTCCTGGCTTCTTATGTTTCAGTGATGTTCAATTATTTCTAGTAGTTATCTCCAATGTACATTTACATTTTACATTTAAGTATCGTCCATGTAAAAAACTTGTCTGATCAGGATGAACAATACCTTGTAAAACCCATTTAATTAGTGCTATGCATTTTCCCAGTATTTTTGCATCACACCATTTTTTTTTAGATAGACCGGGTCTTGATACTTGCCATCTGGGTCTTGTTTTAATAATAGACCTTCCTGCTGAGTTCCTGCTGAATACCTGACAGACTACCATTTCTATAGGAGTAGTTAAAACAATCTAACAATGTGGCTTTTAGTATATCAAAAAATACTTGAATAAGGTATTCCATCAAGCCTTGGGGTTTTTCCAGACTGAAATGATTTAATAGCCTCAAAAAGTTATTCCTCCGTAATTTCGCCTTCGCAGTGATCTTTCTGAACATTTGTTAATTTCCATTTTTTATATTATTTGGAAAGAATTCCTTACCGTAATCTTCATTCAGTGGGAGGGGATGAGACGGAAAAGAGAACCTCAGCCTAAAATAATTAACTTCCTCTTTTAAAATATCATTCGGAGAATCATATGCTCCTACCTGGCACGCAGGCGTCCCATCTAGAGCTCTGGAAATGCAAATGCACTACGCTAAATGCTAATAGTATTAGTTAAAACTCAAACGTTCATTAAAATACACATGCAGGGTATTGAATTAAAGCTACACTCATTGTGAATCCAGGCAACAAGTCAGATTTTTAAAATGCTTTTCGGCGAAAGCATGAGAAGCTATTATCTGATAGCATGTAACACCCCAAAAGACCCGCAGGGGATGTAAACAAAATAATTAGCATAGTCGGCGCTACACAAACTGCACAAATAAAATATAAAACATTCATTACCTTTGACCATCTTCTTTGTTGGCACTCCTAGATGTCCCATAATCACTATTGGCTCTTTTTTTCGATTACATCGGTCCAAATATAGCCTAGATATCGATCTATGAAGACTGTGTGATAAACGGAAAAAAATTGCGTCTTATAACGTAACGTCATTTTTTTAAATAAAAAAAGTCGATGATAAACTTTCACAAAATACTTCGAAATACTTTTGTAATGCAACTTTAGGTATTAGTAAACGTTAATAAGCGATCAAATTAATCACGAGATGAAGTGTTTTCTATAGGGGTCCGTCTGGAAATAATGTCCGTGTATTTCTCAACCAAAATATCCGGTCGGAGACCTGAAGAAAAAGCCTGTCTCTTGTTCGTTTGACCAAGAAACAAAGAATTGGCAAATGACAAGACTGTTGACATCGTGTGGAAGCTGTAGGTACTGCAACCTCAGCCCTATTTAATGTCGTTCGCCCATAACAATTGGTTGAAGTGGCGGATGGATATATTTTTCCACTTTCAGTGATCAGATTTTCCTGCACTTTTCGATGAAACGCACGTTCTGTTATAGTCACAGCCGTGATTTAACCAGTTTTATAAACGTCTGAGTGTTTTCTATCCACACATACTAATTATATGCATATACTATATTCCTGTCCTGAGTAACAGGGCGATTTTGCGCGATTTTTAACAGAATGTTCGAAAAAGTAGGGGGTAGGAGTAACAGGTTAATAGCCTCAAAAAGTTATTCCTCTGTAATTTCGCCTTCGCAGTAATATTTCTGAACATTTGTTCATTTCCATTTTTTATATTATTTGGAAAGAATTCATTACCGTAATCTTCATTCAGTGGGAGAGGATGAGACGGAAAAGAGAACCTCAGCCTAAAATAATTTGCTTCCTCTTTTAAAATATCATTCGGAGAATCATAGATGAATCCATCTTCAGTAATGAGTTTCTGCAAATTATTTTTGTTAGCGTTCCTGTATTGAAGATTCCGAAAGAAGTTTAGGCATTTTTCTCCATATTCCATCCAGTTTGCTTTATTTTTGTAATAGATTACATTAGATCGTACTTGAATAAGTTCCTCAAGTTCTTTTTATTTTTCCTCCAACTTATTTTGTATCTCTGTAGTATCATTTGTAGCTATCTACCTGTACTATTAGTTCATGGATTTCCTTTGTTAGTCTTGTTTCTTTAGCCAGAATCTGCTTTTTTATTATTGATAAATGTTGAATTGAATGACCCCTGAAGGAACATTTAAAGGTATCCCAAACAATAAGGGGATTTGCTGAAACTATATTATACTGGAAAAAAATCAGTTAGAAATTATTTTGTCTTAGTTAAAAATAAGTTGTCCTCCAGTAAACTTTGATAAAATGTCCAATATCCCCGTCCATGTGGAAAATCTATAAGAGTTATGTGAATGCCAATTAGATGATGATCCGATCGCATTCTGTCTCCGATTAAAACTTCCTATAAAAATGTGTGGGCAGAACTGAAAAAGTGTGTGCGAGCAAGGAGGCCTATAAACCTGACTCAGTTACACTAGCTCTGTCAGGAGGAATGGGCCCAAATTCACCCAACTTATTGTGGGAAGCTTGTGGAAGGCTACCTGAAATGTTTGACCCAGGTTAAACAATTTAAAGGCAATGCTACCAAATACTAATTGAGTGTAAACTTCTGACCCACTGGGAATGTGATGAAAGAAATAAAAGCTGAAATAAATAATTCTCTCTACTATTATTCTGACATTTCACATTCTTAAAATAAAGTGGTGATCCTAACTGACCTAAAACAGAGCATTTTTACTAGAATTAAATGTCAGGAATTGTGAAAAACTGAGTTTAAATGTATTTGGCTAAAGTGTATGTAAACTTCCGACTTCAACTGTAGGAGTTGTACACTTCCTGAAGTATATGCACATCTCTTTGGTCTTGTTGGTATTGAGGACGAAGTGTGATTCCTCACACCACTCTACAAAGTTATCTAGGACCGGCCATGATGTTCCTCATCATCATGCAACAGGCTCATCAAGGCGGTGTCATCAGCGAACTTAACGAGGTGTCTGTCAGGATGGGAACTAGTACCACTATTATTGTACAAGATGTACAGGAGTGGGGACAAAACACATCCCTGAGGAAAGCCTGTGTTGGTATCGCGTATGTCTGACACGTGGGGACATATTTTGACTTGCTGTGAGCCCCCCATCTAAGGAGAAGTCCTGAATGAGTCTCTGTGCCAGAATGTAGGGCTGGATTGTGTACACTTTTCATATCTGGGGAACACACTATGAGTCATTTGAACTGTTGTACAATTCTATTACATACCCAAGATTGGCTCTTGTTGCTAATTGTTTAATAAGTACTTTGGCAAAGATCATGGACTTCTGAGTTATGTATTTCTTAGAATGTATTACAAGGCATTTGTCTGATACAGCATGGTTTACTTAATTAAAACCTAGGAAGCCTCAATATTCCACGTAAATATTGTAGATCTTTAACCTCTGATACAGGTCCCATCTCCCTTTCATTTGAAAAGAATTGGGTGCATTGAACTGTCAACATTTTGGCAGCTTTCATATATTTGGTTCTGATTGATCAAAGACTTGCAAATATGTTTTAAATTGAGCTTTAAAGCCCATTGTTTAAAGAAACAGTTTAGACTTGAACTGCATACACATAACCATTGGACTCAATGCCTTTATCTGTGATGGCAAATGTATCATATAATGCTGTTTAGGTGTAACATCGCGGTCTGGAAAAAGCTCTTTCCAACGCTTCAAATGATTTTCAATTAGTAACTTCAACATAAACACAGTCACAATGGAAAGAACAGGTGCAAATACTATCTGTACAATCTCTATTAGCTCAATTATCAGTCACATACATGCATTGACTTCCAAACTCTCCAAAACAAATGGCAATATCCTTAGCAGAACAAGCGTAAGTTTTAGTTTACTATCACTTGACGTTAATGTACTAACAGAAATTGGGGATGGCCAATCTCTAACATCTAGAGGGGAATAAGGGAAACCAAGAATAGCAGAATTCACTGAGTCCAGATAAATCTGTCCTGACACAACAAGATGATTCAAAACACATTTGATTTCCAATGGGGCTATGCCCTCCAGAATTACATGCATAATGTACTTACTGTAGGCAAAGCCCACACCCTCTTTGATCCCTGCTAGTTCATGTTGTGCCAGGGTGTCTCCACAGAGAGATACCATGGCACCATATATTGTTTTCTCTCCGGTAATAGTAAGCATTTTAACCCCACTGTACAATGCATCCATGTCTTCCATGATTCTATTCAAAATTACATCTACACCAGATTGGCAGAGGTCTGCTGATCTAGCCATGGCAAGTAGTCTGATAGCAGCCAGTTTAGACCTGTATTTTGGATTTATATTTCCTGGGGTGTAGTAAGTACACCATTAACAACTTGTTTTTTGATGCAAATGATCCTGGCGGATAACAGAATTCTATTTCATCCGTGTACAGAACAATCTGCAATGCCTTTGGTTTCTCTGAAAATAATGGATGTGGTTTTAGAAGAGCACCATCAACAATGTCATAAAAAAAACTTTCCCTGCACATCTGGGGAAACTTTTCAACCATAGACTAAATCCTTGGGTGCAATAAGAACTGTTCTCTAAAATAATTTGTCTTTGATGAAAATGTCTTTTGATGCTCCAAATTTCATCCTGCATACGGTTCGAGCATTTGGAATTTCCTCGGCGTCCAAACAGCTAAACTGCTTCTTAATAACACTGTCCTGTCTAAAAATGTTGTTGCAATGCCAGCAAAAGGGTCAATGAAATTGTCAAATATATTCATTGCACCAAGTTGACCTGATGTGCTTCCTGAATGCTTCTTTAGCACTGCCTCCATCTGCTTCCTGGGGTTGTCCAATAGTGATGATTGATACTGCTGTACCCCAGCAACAATGTCATGCATGCCTTTCTGGAAATGAGAGAGAGGGAGCGAGAGAGATGTCATTAATCAGGAAGGATGGATCACACCATCATGTATACCTATGATATTCAGATTTTCTTATGACATATTCATTAACATAAGGACATAAGGGATCAACAATAGTAAGGTGGACAACCTCGCTCTGAGAATGAACTCAACCATCACTGAACCACTACAAAATGCTCTGCATAATGTAACAAACCTAATGCTGTGCTCGGTTCAGAAAAAGAGACGATGCTTGGCTATGGCATTTGTCACAAAAGCAGTGGCATGTGTTGTCAGATCCTAAAAGAATGTTGACATTGAATGTAGTATCCTGAGGCTGGATATGACTAGTTCATGACAAGTATAATGTTTGTGACAGGAGAAGTGGTTGCGAAGACTATGAATGCTAGTAGTAAATCTTAGTACTTACATTTTTTTTGTCAATTTCAGTAGATTGCCACTAACTGAGTAACTTAGTTGTTGCACTGTGACAGCTCCATGTTTGTCAACGCCCCTTTGCCCTTCATCTGAATCAGATGTATGTAGTTGGTGTTCTAATAACCGTTAATTACATTAACGACCGTTACCTATCTTAAATTGTAACAAACTTCCACAAATAATATTTGAGTTAAATTATGAATGGTTGTCAGGAGACAACGGTAACGTGTAGACCTACACAAAGTAGCAGTAGCAAGCTAGTGTGTAGGAAAATGTATATGTGGTGCTTAGCAACAGTCCAGTCCCAGACCAGTTGGGGAACTATGTGTCCCAGTTCAGTTGTGGAACTATGCGTGTTGGAGCCAAATAAATTATTAAATAAATAAACAAATCATAATCTGTTGTAGCTTATTACTGTTAACTAATAAATTGCGCTTGTAGAACTGTTGTATGAAAACAATATCACTCTCAAGGTCGTGCTGTTATACTGAATATTATCATCTTCGGCCTGCGGCCTCGTACCTTCGACCAACTCACAGCCGTGCTGATATTCAGCACTCCCTCTCATGTGATATTGCTTAACTGAAGTACATTATCTAGCTACATAAGGGAGACCTATAACTAAAAAGTCAAAGACGGTCCAAATCTTTGAGTCATCTAACAACACCATGAATGAAGATGAACTGGATGACACATATCCACATATATGTGATCCATATCCATGGATCATATATCAACCTCCATATTAAAAGGGAAAGTTCATTTGTTTATACCCGTCTACCTTTCTCCTTAGCAAGCTAATGTTAGCTAACGTTAATTTGAATTGGAAAGTTGGCAAACCAAGTTAGCATGCTAATTTTAACTAGGTAACGTTGACTGTTAGCCGTTAATAACTGCACGAATGGCCATTTGTTGAAAAAACTTTAACTTTGGTTAGATTGAGAGTGCTTTATTGCCAGAAATGGTGTTAATGAGGTGTAAATGTGCCCTAATGATTGACACCGTTGATTATTGAGCTTCGCCGTCTTTGGCGCCCTTTCAAATGACAATAGAGAATAAATCATGTATTTTTAATGTGATTTATAACACAAACAATTTGTTGTTTGTTAGGAATCTGTGAAGAAGCAGCTTTTGAAAAGGAATCAGAATGTGACAACCCCCAAAAAGAAGCAGGGAGCGACCCCTTCAAGAAAGTAGGCCACAAAGCCTTAGATTTCAGAGCAGACAGGAGATGTCCATTGATGAGACTGACCACCTCCTCAACCCTGATCTTAGAGAGCTCCCCACAATCTAGATGCAGCACCCCAGATGTTGAACAGTTGGGTGGTAAGTGCACAAATTGAAATAGTGGATAGTGTTTCAGTATAAATGCAACTTCTACTACTCTAAATGAGGGACTAGAAACAAAGTGACTATTTAGTCTTCAATGTTTCCTGTGGAATGAGAGGTTTTGAGGGTGGGGGTAGTACCAGCGGGATGGGATCACTGGTCTTAATTTCAGTCTGCATTTTTTTATTTTACATTTACATTTACATTACATTTAAGTCGTTTAGCAGATGCTCTTATCCAGAGCGACTTACAAATTGGTGCATTCACCTTATGACATCCATTTTAATTGGTCAACTTTGTTATGAAAGCCTACAGCCTTACTGAGAGCCTACAGAACCAGGCGAGACATTATAAAACTCTACAGGAGATGTACAAAACCAAGGCCAGACCCAACCAGAAGGATGTTTTCCAGCTCCTGGACCTTGAATTCCAACCAAGACGGCCTTCATCAACTCTGATGCTACTAAGGAGCAGGACAGACCAAGATACTTCAAGCGTATCCCTGCTTCAGAGAACTGGATCATGTAATCAAATGAACTTATTTTAAATAGGCCTATTCTTCTTTAGCCTGGTTAACACCAGACCGAATCTCAAATTAGTTACGTGTGGGAACTGAGCAGCGTGAGAAGCCATAGCAGGGATGGGGGCAAATGTAAAACAGTGAGCTCGCAAGAATTAGGTCTGGTAGTAACCAGGCTAATGCTTCCTACGCCTCCAGATAGATATATAGATAGTGTCTGTCTGTCTGTCCGTCCGTCCGTCCGTCCGTCCGTCCGTCCGTCCGTCCGTCCGTCCGTCCGTCCGTCCGTCCGTCCGTCCGTCCGTCCGTCCGTCCGTGTGTGTGTGTGTGTGTGTGAACTCCGGCAAATGCTCAATCGAGGGAACTCCCGCTTCATACCTAAACTGAAGACCTGCTGGGGGACCTTTTACAACAAGGCACAGTTTTATGGAGAGTTCAAAAAGGTCATGAAGCCACCGCTGCTGGACAAAGGTCTCTGGCTTTGTTGACATTGGAGAATCCCATAAAATAGATAAATAACTTGCGGCAATAAATCAAATGAAACTATTTTTGTTTTTAACAGTGATGCACTCAATCACCATGATGAAGGCTTTACCAAATATGTTCCCATCACCTGTGGCTCCACCGAAGAAGTTAGGACATTGTCACGACTCCCACCGAAGGTGGCTCCCCTGCCTGTTCGGGTGGCCCTCGGCGGTCGTCGTCGCTGGTCTACTAGCTGCCACCGATCCCCTTTTCCTTTTCTGTTTGTTTGGTCTTATTGGTTGCACCTGTTTCTTATTTTGTTTTTTGATTCAGTCTATTTAAGCCTGTTTAGGCCTGCCTGTTTTTGTGCGAGCTTGTTTTTCTGTTAGTCAGGTTGTGCTTGTTGTGTTCCTGTCTGTTTGTGCCCTGTGTTGGGTTGGACCATTTTGTGCCGATTTTCGCTGTTATCTTGGGCGTTCGCTTTGGAAACCTAATAATGTTATGCAGGTGAATGAGGACCCAAAAGCGACTTGGCGAAAACAGAGTCTTTATTCCAGTAAAGGATATAGGCAATACTCCTGGACAGTCAGAGCAGAAAACAAAACATAAAAAACTTAATTCCACTCGTAGTGACGAGGACAGACTGGAGACTCGACCATTAACTGTAGGTTGCCTCGGGAAGGCACCGACCGTAGCAGACTCAGACACCTGCTCACACGCAGCATCTGAGGGAAACAAGACACGACAGGGCGAGACAAAGACACAGCACGGCGAACATAATACAAGGATCCGACAGGACAGAAACGGAAAACAAGGGGAGAAATAGGGACTCAAATCAGAGGGCAAGATAGGGAACAGGTGTGAAAAGACTAGATGATTGAGTAGGAGAATGAGGAACAGCTGGGAGGAGGAACGGAACGATAGAGAGAGGAGAGAGAGGGAGGGGAGAGAGAGGGATAGAAAAAGGGAACGAACCTAATAAGACCAGCAGGGGGAAACAAACAGAAGGGAAAGCATAATGACAAGACAATATAAGACAAAACATGACAGTACCCCCCCCCACTCACCGAGCGCCTCCTGGCGCACTCGAGGAGGAACACTGGCGGCAACGGAGGAAATCATAGATCACAAACGGTCCAGCACGTCCCGAGAAAGAACCCAACTCCTCTCCTCAGGACCGTAACGGAAAACGATAAAAAGGGAAACTAGGGTACTACTCTAAAAAAAAATGAGACACGGGTAGAGAACTGAAAGCTTTAGAGCAAACAGGACCAAACAGGCCAGGAGAGTAACAACTAGGGACAGACTGAGACACAGCAAGGGCAGGAACAAGAACAGGAGAGATGCGGTGGCAGGGAACAGACTGAGACCCAGCAAGACCAGGAGCAGAAGCAGAAAAAAAATTACCAGACTTATTCTGCGCGCAGTCCGAACACGCAGCCACGAAACGGCGCGTGTCACGCTCCTGAGTAGGCCACCAAAACCGCTGGCGAATAGAAGCAAGCGTACCCCGAACGTCGGGGTGGCCAGCTAACTTGGCAGAGTGCGCCCACTGAAGAACAGCCAGACGAGTAGAGACAGGAACGAAAAGAAGGTTACTAGGACAAGCGTGCGGCGACGGAGTGTGAGTGAGTGCTTGCTTAACCTGTCTCTCAATTCCCCAGACAGTCAACCCGACAACACGCCCAACAGGAAGGATCCCCTCGGGATCGGTAGAAGCCACAGAAGAACTAAAGAGACGGGATAAAGCATGAGGCTTGGTGTTCTTAGTACCCGGGCAATAAGAAATAACGAACTCGAAACGAGCGAAAAACAACGCCCAACGAGCATGACGCGCATTCAGTCGTTTGGCAGAACGGATGTACTCAAGGTTCCTTTGGTCAGTCCAAACGACAAAAGGAACGGTCGCCCCCTCCAACCACTGTCGCCATTTGCCTAGGGCTAAACGGATGGCGAGCAGTTCACGGTTAGCCACATCATAGTTACGTTCCGACGGTGACAGGCGATGAGAAAAATACGCGCAAGGGTGGACCCCATCGTCAGTATCGGAGCGCTGGGACAGAATGGCTCCCACGCCCACCCCCGACGCGTCAACCTCGACAATAAACTGTTTAGTGACGTCAGGTGCAACAAGGATAGGAGCGGATGCAAAACGCTTCTTGAGGAGATCAGAACAACAATCATACGACCGGTGAGGAGGAAGGGAGTTGGCTCTGGACCGACTGAAGACCGCGCGCAGACCATGACACTCCTCCGGCACTCCTGCCAAATCACCAGGCTCCTCCTGCGAAGAGGGAGCAGAACAAACAGGAGGAATAGCAGACATTAAACACTTCACATGACAAGAAACGCTCCAGGAAAGGATAGAATTACTAGACCAATCAAAAGAAGGATCATGACACACTAGCCAGGGATGACCCAAAACAACAGGTGCAAAAGGCGAACAAAAAAACAAAAAAGAAATGGTCCCACTATGGTCACCAGACACAGCGAGGGCCAAAGGTAGGGTTTCACATAACATACTGGGGAGAGGACCACCATCCAAGGCAAACATGACCGTGGGCTCCCCCAACTGTCCGAGAGGAACGTCATGTTCCCGAGCCCAGGCTTCGTCCACAAAACAGCCCTCCGCCCCAGAGTCTATTAATGCACTGCAGGAAGCTGCCGATCCGGTCCAGCGTAGATGGACCGGTAAGGTAGTACAGGTACTTGACGGAGAGGACCGCCTAGTAGCGCTTATCAGTCGCCCTCCGCTTACTGATGAGCTCCGGCCCCTAACTGGACATGAAATGACAAAATGACCAGCGGAACCGCAACAGAGACAGAGGCGGCCGGTGACTCTCCGCTCCCTCTCCTCAGTCGAAATGCGAATACCCCCCAGCTGCATGGGCTCAACACCCGAGTCAGTGGGGAAAGATGGTAGTGTCGGAGAGAGGGGAGACACAGTTAACGCGAGCTCTCTTCTACGAGCTCGGTGACGAAGATCCACCCGTCGCTCAACGCGAATAGCGAGTTCAATCAAAGAATCCACGCTGGATGGAACCTCCCGAGAGAGAATCTCATCCTTAACCTTAGCGTGGAGTCCCTCCAGAAAACGAGCGAGCAACGCCCGCTCGTTCCAGCCACCGGAGGCAGCAAGGGTGCGAAACTCCACAGAGCAATCCGCCATGGATCGACCACCCTGACATAGGGAAGACAGGGACCAGGAAGCCTCCTTCCCAAAAACTGAACGATCAAAAACCCCTATCATCTCCTCTTCAAAGTTCAGACAATCGTTAGCACACTCAGCGCCTGCCTCCCAGATAGCCGTGCCCCACTGCCGAGCCCGACCAGTAAGGAGCGATATGACGTAGGCAATCCGAGCTCTCTCTCCCGAGCACGTGCTGGGCTGGAGAGAGAACACCACATCACACTGGGTGAGAAAGGAGCGGCACCCAGTGGGCTGCCCAGAGCAACACGGTGGGCCATCAACCCTAGGTTCCGGAGACTCGGAAGACCAGGAAGTAGCTGGTGGCACGAGACGAAGACCCCGACACTGTCCTGAGAGGTCGGAGACCTGAGCGGCCAGGGTCCCAACGGCATGCCGAGCAGCAGACAACTCCTGCTCGTGTCTGCCGAGCATCGCTCCCTGGAACTCGAGAGTAGAGTAGAGAGAATCCATAGTCGCTGGGTCCATTCTTGGTCGGATCCTTCTGTTATGCAGGTGAATGAGGACCCAAAAGCGACTTGGCGAAAACAGAGTCTTTATTCCAGTAAAGGATATAGGCAATACTCCTGGACAGTCAGAGCAGAAAACAAAACATAAAAAACTTAATTCCACTCGTAGTGACGAGGACAGACTGGAGACTCGACCATTAACTGTAGGTTGCCTCGGGAAGGCACCGACTGTAGCAGACTCAGACACCTGCTCACACGCAGCATCTGAGGGAAACAAGACACGACAGGGCGAGACAAAGACACAGCACGGCGAACATAATACAAGGATCCGACAGGACAGAAACGGAAAACAAGGGGAGAAATAGGGACTCAAATCAGAGGGCAAGATAGGGAACAGGTGTGAAAAGACTAGATGATTGAGTAGGAGAATGAGGAACAGCTGGGAGGAGGAACGGAACGATAGAGAGAGGAGAGAGAGGGAGGGGGAGAGAGAGGGATAGAAAAAGGGAACGAACCTAATAAGACCAGCAGGGGGAAACGAACAGAAGGGAAAGCATAATGACAAGACAATATAAGACAAAACATGACAAATAAAGTCGGTTTCCCCAGTATCATCTGCTCTCTGCATTTGACTCCGCACCCACCACTCCAGGCCTGGTGACAGACATGCAAGTTAGGCTATGCTTCACATTCTGAAGTAAGAAATGTGTGCATGTATAAGAAATGTCATTACTTAACCATAACATACAAAGAGTGTGAATTGTCTTTGTGGTCATATTTGTTTTCTCTTTGTGTTTGTGTCAGTCTGCAGAAGACCCCAACACCTTTCTTCAGGCGAGACCACTCTTCAGCCCTGTCGTGATTGTCTGCGAAACAAACTCCGTACTGGCCATTGAAACCATGCCTGTGGTGACCTTCCCAAAAGAGGACATCTATGCCAGAGTGACGTATCTCATGGCATGTTATTACGCCTTTCACCTCACATATCCCAAGTGTATGGCGACACTCCTCTTTGTGCTGCAGACATAAGTCCTCTCGGACGCCATTTACGACCGGGACAAGACTTCTTCATATAAAAAGACTATGGCCAAGTGTAAAAAGTTCATTACTGTCACGTTCTGACCTTTATTTCCTGTGTTTTGTATTTAGTTAGTATGGTCAGGGCGTGAGTTGGGTGGGCAGTCTATGTTTGTTTTTCTAGGTTTTGGGAATTTCTATGTTTCGGCCTAGTATGGTTCTCAATCAGAGGCAGGTGTCATTAGTTGTCTCTGATTGAGAATCATACTTAGGTAGCCTGGGTTTCACTGTGTGTTTGTGGGTGATTGTTTCTGTCTCTGTGATTGCACCAGATAGGACTGTTTTGAGTTTTCACATTTATTGTTTTTTGTAGTCAGTTGTTCATGTGTACCTTAACGTATTAAAAAGAACCATGGACACTTACCACGCCGCGTATTGGTCCTCTGATCCGTTTCGCCTCTCCTCTTCGGAAGAAGAGGAGGAAATTCATTACAATTACTGACTAGGGTTGCAACATTTCTTAATTTCCGGTCCCGATAACAGAACTGTGTGCATTGGCCCACACGAGAACCAATAACCTTTTTTTTTACCTTTATTTAACCAGGCAACTCAGTTAAGAACAAATTCTTATTTTCAATGACGGCCTAGGAACAGTGGGTTAACTGCCTGTTCAGGGGCAGAACGACAGATTAGATTAGATTTTTACGCGCTTCAGCACTTGGCGGTCCCATTCTGTGAGCTTGTGTGGCCTACTACTTCACAGCTGAGCCGTTGTTGCTCCGAGATGAATCCACTTGAGTGATTGTGGCTGAAATAATCGTATCCACTAATTTGAAGGGGTGTTCACATAATTTTGTATATATACTGTAAGTATTCAGACCCTTTGCTATGAGACTCGAAATTGAGCTTAGGTGCGTCTTGTTTTCATTGATCATTATTGAGATGGTTCTACAACTTGATTGGATTCCACCTGTGGTAAATTCAATTGATTGGACATGATTTGGAAAGGCACACACAGTTGATGTCAGAGCAAAAACCAAACCATGAGCTCGAAGCAATTGTCCGTAGAGCTCTGAGACAGGATTTTGTTGAGGCACAGATTTGGGGAAGGTTACCAAAACATTTCTGTAGCATCGAAGGTCCCCAACAACACATTCTTTAATGGAAGAAGTTTGGAAGCACCAAGACTTCCTAGAGTTGGCTGCCTGACCAAACTTAGCAATCGGGGGAGAAGGGCCTTGGTCAGGGTGGTGACCAAGAACCCAATGGTCACTCTCACAGAGCTCTAGAGTTCCTCTGTGGAGATGGGAGAACCTTCCAGAAGGACAACCATCTCTGCAGCAGTCCACCAATAAGGCATTCATGGTAGAGTGGTCAGATGGAAGCCACCTCTCAGTAAAAGGCACAACAGGCATAACAGCCCTCTTAGAGTTTGCCAAAAGGCATCTAAAGGACTCTCAGTCCATGAAAAACAAGATTCTCTGGTCTGATGAAACCAAGATTGAACTATTTGGCCTGAATGCCAAGTGTCAAGTCTGGAAGAAACCTGGCACCATCCCTATGGTGAAGCATGGTTGTGGCAGCCTCATGCTGTGGGAATGTTTTTCAGCAGCTGGGACTGGGAGCCTAGTTAGCATTGAGGGAAAAATGAACGGAGCAAAGTATAGAGAAATCCCTGTTGAAAACCTCTCCAGAGCACTCGACCTCAGACTGGGTCAAAGGTTTTACCATCCAACAGGACAACAACCCAACGCACACAGATGACTTAGGAGTGGCTTCGGAACAAGTCTCTGAATGTCCTTGTGTGGCCCAGCCAGAGCCCGGACTTGTTCCCGATCGAACATCTTTGGAGAGTCCGAAAAATAGCTGTGAAGCAACACTCCCCGTCCAACCTGAGATCTTGAGAGGATCTGCAGAGAAGAATGGGAGAATTCCCCAAATACGGGTGTGCCAAGCTTGTAGGATCATACCCAAGATGATTTGAGGCTGTAATTGCTGCCAGGTGGATCAACAACTTACTGAGTAAAGGGTCTCAATACTTATGTAAATTTTATATTTCAGTCTTTTAATAAATAAGTAAACAATTCTAACAGTTTTTGCTTTGTCATTATGGGTTATTGTGTGGGCCGAAGCTCTAACCACTTGGCTAACTGCCTCCCCAAATGTCAAGCGGCACTTCAGAACAAACTTGCTTTAGATTTATTTGGGGTCTATCTGTTGTTCCATGTTGTGAATCTGTTATTCTATGCATTTGTATGGGCTAATAGCAGTAAGGCTATTATTATTTGATACTTCAAGGGGTCTTAAAATGTAAAAATCAAATAGCTAAAAGATCCCCCCCCCCATCATCTGCCTTAGACTCTTATGGGTAAATTAAATATTTTCTGATGTATTTTTAGGGGGAAAGGGATTGGAAAACTTGGAAGACTACGAAACTCAAGGTAGTCAAGATATTTTGAATGTACAACACTGTTTTACCATTATTATAAAGCACCGTTTGTCCCAATGATGAACTGTTATATTTTTGTAAGTTTAATGTTAGTTTCCCCCCCAATAAAAGCTCCATGAGATATTATACAACAGTCCTGTAATTGAACTTGAAAGGATGTGTGGATAGGTCTGGAGGTGGCAATGGTAAGATTACATATTCATTTATCCCAAATGGCACCCTATTTCCTACAAAATGCACTTATTTTGATCCCTACGGACCCTGGTCAAAAATGGGGCCACTGCAGAGGGAATAGGGTGCTATTTGGTACACAAACTCAGTGATCTGAGAGGAGCACCGTTTTTAAAAAATTTGTCTCTGTGAGAAGAGTGTTAAATAATATTCATGACCGGGTTAGTCATTACTTACCTCCGTTTGTACCGACTCAAGTGATTTTATCAATCAATAGGGAATGCAGAACAATACAGAAGATGATTCTGCCTGACATAATCACAGGCTTAAATAAATTGATTAGCACACCCGCTATCTTTAAATAGATCTAGATGATGATGTTGATTGGAAGAAGCAGAGCTCTATCCATCTTTTTGATCTGCTGATAACTGAAATCCATCTGTATTTCTATCAGGCCCTGGCTCTCTCCCGAGACCACAGGTTTTGGGGATGGGGCCCAAGAATGTAAGACAACTCAGACTGAACTATTATTAGTCAATGGGCTGTGAAAATATACTGAACAAAAATATAAAACGCAATACACAACAATTTCAATGATTTTACTGAGTTACAGTTTATATAAGGAAATCAGTCAGTTGAAATAAATTAATTAGGCCCTTATCTATGCATTTCACATTCCTGGGCATGGCCGCCACCACGGGTGGGCCTGGGAGGGCATAGGCCCACCCACTTGGGCTCTAGGCCCAACCAGTGGGGAACAGGGCCCAGCCAATCAAAATGAGTTTTTCCCCACAAAAGGACATTATTACAGACATGAATTCTCCTCAGTTTCATCAGCTGTCCGGGTGGATGGTCTCATATGGTCCCTCAGCTGAAGAAGGTGGAAGTCCTGGCCTGGCGTAGTTACACGTGGTCTGCGGTTGTGAGGTCGGTTGGACATACTACCAAATTCTTTAAAACAGCGTTGGAGGCGACTTATGGTAGAGAAATAACATAAAATTATTTGGCAACAGCTATGGTGGACACTCCTGCAGTCACCATGCCAATTGCATGCTCCCTCAAAACTTGAGACATCTGTGGCATTGTGTTGTGTGACAAAATGGCACATTTGATTAGTATTGCCCAACACATGTATTAATATTTTGTGTCACTGAACCACAGGATTCTTTGTTCTGAACCAGAGGTGTTTGCTGCTAAGACAACTGAGAACAGTAGGCCTTGCTTTAATCTGATTAACACTTTGTTACTTGTAGCATTTAATGTAATGTTCTCCAGCTATGTTTTTCACAGCTTGCAGCCGCTCCAGCACAGCACTGATAAGAAAATATTCATTGTTTGCTTTGTCTCCCAAGGGACCCAAGTCACTTAATAAAGAAAAATGATTCCTTCTTCTTGATTCACCTACTATTTTGAAAATACTTGAGTTGGGCAAGCAAGGCGGAAGGAAATCTTTGCTCCTGTTACCGGATGGGCCATTAACTTGAAACTGGCCAAATACCCTGAAAACAAATCTAATAAATAAAGGGGAAATAGATTATGGTTGCAGGACATTGTTCACGGAGACGACAAAGTGTGTTTCATAAATTGTCAAAGAATAATTGTTTTAACCTAAATCATTTAATAAAGACATTTATAGTATATTATGGGGAATGGGAATGAGAGGGATACTCACACCGTGTTGGAAAGGGATCACAGCAGTGATTGAATGAGGTATGAGGCATGAGTTGAGGTGTTCAGAGGCTTGACCAGTGCAGGACAGGATTTGACATGGCTTCAGTTCATGTCAGGAGAAAGTTGACAAAGGTAGTGGAGTGGAGTAGTCATCACCTCTTATTAATAATCAGGGAACAGGAGAGGACTTAGCTGTAAATACAAATAGCAGATACATTCCATTACAGCTGCGCCATCGTAGGGTTTGAACAACGAGTTTCTCTATGAACTTAAACTCAGACATCACAAAATTCATAAAGTCAAACAAACTGCGCATCTCGCCCACTTGACACATCAAAGTATCCCAAGAAACGTTCATGAATAAAGCCCTGATCATCCACATACCTGATGATAACTGACAACTGCAAGGTCCCAGAGCGGTGGGGAAATTTTTACCTCCTGGGGCGTGGAGTTTTTCCTTATATGTTAACCTAACTAGAAAAACTCTGGACCCTATACAGTTTGACAGTGATTAATCAGTTGTAAAAAAGTTTTATATGGGCTATGATGGGACCCTGGGGGAGTGAAAACCCTGTCAAACTGCAGTTACCTTATATTTAGACTAGATTAGGAGGGGGATTTCCTCTACCCAGACAACAATTGATAGACAATAGAGCTCACAGAGCTGAGCTTGCTTTATGCAGGCCTACGCAACTGTAGGCCTTACAAAACATTTACTCACATCGTCATCACTATTATGTTGATTCAATCATTCAAGTTAATCATTATGGATTAAAACGTATAGGCAGCCTAGCCAGCCCAATTTTGAATATAAACCAAATTTGATCACATTCACATTTTCTCCTGACACACAAATGGACTATAAATACATAACGTTACCAATTACTTTACCCTGAACAGATGGACAGGGCGCATAGGATATATTTCTGCTGCTCTTATTAGTAGCCTACAGTTGATCAGACTGAAAAATTGTCTAATTTTCATCCCATACAGCATGTCAGATTTCCAATGTTTAGGTGTAGCCTAGGCTGCTGCAACATTTCTATCATGAGTTTTTGCTTGTGTCTGTCCAGAGTGATTGTGTCATCATCTTTGCTAAATAAATACCAGAGGAAAGTGGAAAGTCTACTTCAGCACACGTGGAAAAATGCTCTGCATCAAACTCTTTAATCTTTTAATGGATGATGCAATGGAAGCTATCAAATCATTCGGAATTGTTTGACATCCCAGAAAAGACAGTCGAAAGTTTGATAAGTTCAGCAAGTAAAGCATCGTAACCCCTGCAAGCGCCTTGTAGTTGCCCTTGTCTGCGGAACTTTCCATCTCGCTGTGTCCTCAAATTAAATTATTGCCTGCCCAAAAACGCAGGCGAGTCCAGCAATACAGATGGCTTGATGAAAGGCTCCCTGTTAATTAACCAGCTATACTTTCGATACCAGGTGGTATTGAACACCCTCACCTTTTCATCCTTCATGAAACTGATCTTAGGCAGAGATCGACGCTCGCTTTTAATTCATACCTTTTCCATGTACCCCAGAGAATGAAAGGGGTTCTTCAACAAAAAGTCCACAACATTTTCAGCAGCATTGGCCATTCTACCATTCTGGCACAGAAAACTGCACTCACGCTGGAAGTTTGAAGGCAAATTGATATAATTTGCACTACCTGGACACAAAAATAAAGTTATAAAATCAAGAAAACTATTTATAATATACCTCCTCAGTCTACTGTAATTTGAAAAAAATTAAGAGTTTAATAATATCCCAAAAATGCTTAATTATCACTTTTCACTCTAAATCTCTAACCAACAACATCACCAAGCTTCTCAACACATAAAACCCCCATAATGCCCTGTGGCACAATCACAATACATCTCAATGGGATCATTCTCTGATCCTAATTCTATGATTGGATGGACAACATTCTCTGATCCTAATTCTATGATTGGACGTCCTCCGGAAGTGATCATAATTACCATGTATGTCTATGGAAGGGGGTGTGTAACTGTTTTCTTGACTTGAAGGAGAGGCGGACCAAAGCGCAGCATGGTTATTCTGATTCATGTTTAATTCAAAGATAAACACAACACCACAAGAACCGTGCAAACCCAAAACAGCCCTATCTGGTGCAAACACAGAGACAGGAACAATCGCCCACAAGAGACCTAAAGAATATGGCTGCCTAAATATGGTTCCCAATCAGAGACAACGATAAACACCTGCCTCCGATTGAGAACCACTCTAGGCAACCATAGACTTACCTAGAGTACTACTCTAACCACAATCCCATCACTACAAACAACCCCAAACAAAACAAACCACATAAATCCCCATGTCACACCCTGGCCTCAACAAAATACTAACGAAAACACAGAATACTAAGGCCAGGGCGTGACAGGGTGAGACCTATGAGCCTCCCAGGTTTTGAATTAAAGTCAATGTAGCCAGAGGAGGAGGATGGAAGCTAGCTTTTCCTCCGGCTACACCATGGTGCTACCCCAGACAGTGCTGTTAAAGTTACTGTAGACCTTCATTGTAGACCTTCATTGCAAAACATTTTTATTTAAATCAATTTTCTGGTAACATATGAATATATTTAATATAGTTTAATCTAAAAAAGATAACTTTTTAAATGTTTCACAATTTTTATTTTTATGAAATTTCACTGAGGAGGATGGTCCTCCCCTTCCTCTGAGGAGCCTCCCCTGATGGATCCTCATTCGCTGCTGACTCTTCCTTGTATCATCATTAGCAGAGCCTATTTCCTCTAGGTGACTCATTAGAGACTAAATTAACATCACCCTCCCAATTGTTCTTAAAGGGGAATTTCCCCCTGGGGGAATCTGGTCTTGTTTTCATAATTTCTGAGGCATTTCTAGGACAGTGAGATGTAATTGCCCAGGAGGAAGGCAGGTCAGTGATCCAAAAATGAATGTAGTCCTGCTTCGTGGCATTTCACGAAGGCTATTTTTTATACTGATCGCACTATATGTTTTCGTGGGTGTTAATATGGTCGTCCTTGTTCGATAGATCTATTGGACGTATTTCAGAGGTGTTCCTATCGGCGGATTAATTGATAAATATACAAGCAGACACAATTTTTCCAGTCTCTGAAAGACTACAACTTGTGTTGGGCTTTTGTTTGGCTTACATTTTAAAGTGATACATCTGAATCAAAGTGTAATTCGGTTAAAGTGGAATTGCCCTGAAGTAATCACTAGCAATTTTCTATGCAATTGTGCAATAGTTTAAAAAAAAATATTAACAACATTGCAGCTTGCTACTACATCTTCCAGATTAATCCCCACAAATTAATTTCTCATAAATAATAAAACATACTCACCATAACAATGCAACATGTTCACAAATGGGAACCTCATTAACATTTCACAACATACAGCTGCTGTGATTACATTTGATATGTCAAAATAAGTGAAGTATAATATACTTTGTGTAATCTTTCAAACAGTGTAAAAAAATAAAAGTTGTTTCAGTTTAGCATGACAAAGTGCTGAGTGGATAGTGCAAATGACATACTGATCATTTTGGCAGTTAATGAGTGGTTAGGAAACTAAATTACAATGGTTTTAAGATATTAATTGTAAATGACATCTTCTCATAATGACTGAATTCATTGTATTCATTTTGTTAAAAGTTAGTATACACATTAGAGAGCCATAAACACCAACTGCATAATACTTCTCTGAATACAGTAACACACATAGTGATAACCCTACCAACCCTCCACATCCACAATAAATGGCTCTTTGACTTCTATCTTCCCACTGTTGACAATGACACACTCTGTGTAGGGCAGGTTCCGGTCATTTGTGTCTTGGAGCTCGATGGTATGAACCACAGACTGAAAAAATAACATTAGAATATGTATTAGTGTTGAATTGGACCACTATGTATCACCTGTGTGTGTGTGTGTGTGTGTGTGTGTGTGTGTGTGTGTGTGTGTGTGTGTGTGTGTGTGTGTGTGTGTGTGTGTGTGTGTGTGTGTGTGTGTGTGTGTGTGTGTGTGTGTGTGTGTGTGTGTGTGTGTGTGTGTGTGTGTGTGACAGATGATTTTCCCATGCCTGTGGCCACAAAAACAATTCAAACTCTAACAGCAAATTGTGAGCCTCCAGTAGTGTGCCTCCACTTACCATGCCCTCCAAGATTTTCCCAAACACCACGTGCTTCCCGTCCAGCCAAGGAGCCCTGGACGCAGTGATGAAGAACTGAGAGCCGTTGGTGTCTGGGCCCGCGTTGGCCATGCTGACCCAACCTGCTCCCATGTGCTTCAGCTTGAAGTTCTCATCAGCAAATTGGTTCCCGTAAATGCTTCTACCTGTGCCAGCAAATGAGTAAACAGCATTTAGGGACTGTGTGACAGATGGAGACGGATGGGACTGGAGACTATGGGCCCATGTCAAAAGTAGTGCACTCTATAGGGAATAGGGTGCCCTCTAGGACAGACCCACAGAGAACTTTAAGGGAGTGCACATAACCACCTTTTCTGCTCTGTTGATGCTCTATGAAAAAAACACTTTACAAATTAAATGAATAATTATTATTGTTACTATTCCCAACATTCAACATTAGATCAAAGGTCTAAGACAGGTCAAACTCTACGTGATCATACTTAAATCTTTCTTACCTCCATTTCCATCTCCAGCTGTGAAGTCACCTCCTTGGATCATGAAGTCCTTGATCACCCGGTGAAATGTACTTCCTTTGTAGCCGTATCCTTTCTGCAAAAACAACGATTTTGGAAATGGAAATGAGCATCGCTTATCCATTTGCAATTGTGCAAGAAATATGCTGGTGATCTATTAGCTAGCAACCGTGTGTTAGAATCAAATACTGTAAATTGCACCATATTCCCAACATAGCGGACTACTTTTGACAAGAGCTCCTATGGGCCCTGGTAAAAAGTACACCATTTAGGGAATAGGGTGCCATTTGAGATGAAGACAGCGTGTTCAGTTTACTCTGCCAAAGCAACATCATGTCAGCTCTTAAGACCTATGATCTATGGATGGATATTGGTATTCAGATGCTTTCCTTTGTGTTGTTTACCCACACAACAATAACAGGTTTCACAGGCTTACCTCCCCTGTGGCAAGAGCCACAAAGTTATTCACAGTCAGGGGAACAACTTCTCCAAACAGGCCAATCACAATCCGGCCAACTTCATGACCTGCCACGGTGATGTCAAAGAACACCTGTGATAGGGAGACAAACACAAAACATACCAGCTTCAATTATGTATTCATATACTGTAGACTGATACAGATTAGAGTTTGTTGAGATGTGAAACAGAAGTGATCATATTTGTGTCCTATGATATTTGATATATTGCTGAACTGGAGAAAATGTCTCATCTAGTTGCACAGGCTTAAAGTCACTTTATCTTAATGGTGGTGGGCACTGGTGGCATTTGAGAGTAGAAAAATCTGAACCTTTGACGTTTTCCTAAATAGTCCCAATTTTTATTTATACACTTATGGATTGTAATTACTTATTGTACAAATTTGAATAGCTAAGATATCCCATAAACATAAGCCTACAAGCTGCATTTCTAAAGGATATTTTACTAAATGGTGCAATGGGGAATGAGTGTAGCATATTATGTGGAATAGCTTGGCTTTTATAGTCCGACTCATTCCATTCAATGCCTTGCCCATTTGGCAGTAGCCAGGCTACTTGTATATAAAAAAAATAGGCTATGTTGAGTTTAATCTCCGGTTAACTATTCCTAGCTCCCGAGGCTCCTATGTCGATATGTGTAGGCTAACAAGCCGTTTAACGTAAGAATGTGATAAATACCGTGTGCTGTTATTGCGCTATATCTGTTATTAACATGTAGGTTCTCGTGCTATGTATTAAACAATGCAGCTGTTATTTGAAGGCTTCCATCGAATTCCCCCGTGAGGCAAGCCTGTGTTTGTGTATTCTCCGACGTCACATAAAATAACACGATATAGCACGATCCTCTACTAACCTTTTCGGTCACTTTAGGTCCAACCCTTCCTCTAATACATCCGACGTTTTCTGTAAACGCAAAAGCCAAGAAAACGAAGCAGGACATCATTTGCGGCTCCATCTTGCAGAAACAAAACAAATACTAATCTCAGTGTATCAAATATGTCAGAAAAAAAATATTTTTACCATCCATCCTTCCTGCATGATTACAACCCCACTCCAAATTGGGCCGTGTTTTAGCGGAGAGGTTGGCTTTAGAATGGAGCCCAACCTTTGCTTCAACTCAGTGATAAATTAGATAGATGCACCTAGCGCTCCTCAAATAGCCTCCCTTCCGACAATGCATTCTCTATCATTTCGTGTTAAAACAGGTTTACCAATCCAACAAAACCTTTAGAGGGTCTTGTGTCCCGATCAGACACTGCGCCCTCTGGCAAATGTTGGAGACATAACATATCCAGCATCTGAAGCCGACTCGGCTGTATAATCTTGTTGTCGTTGGCTATTGTTTTATTTGCCCGTATACAAACAAATGTGAATAGGTTACAGCATTCAGGACATGGGTAGGCAATTATTAGACTTTTTTAAAATAACCTTTATTTAACTATGCAAATCAGTTATGAACAAATTCTTATTTACAATGATGGCCTACCATGTACAATGATGCAATGTCTTAGATGCAGAGTCTTAGATCACTACGCCACTCTGGAGCCCTTCAATTGACTGAGCCAAAAACTATTTTATTCCAGTGGCCAAGACTTCTGAAGGACTATTTAATATATTTAATGTATAGTTGAAGTTGGAAGTTTACATGCACTTAGGATGGAGTCATTCAAACTCGTTTTTCAACCATTCCACATATTTCTTGATAACAAACCATAGTCGATTAGGACATTACTTTGTGCATGACACAAGTAATTTTTCCAACAATTCTTCACAGACAGATTATTTCACTTATAATTCACTGTATCACAATTCCAGTGGGTCAGAAGTGTACATACACTAAATCGACTGTGTCTTTAAACAGCTTGGAAAATTCCAGAAAATTATGTTATGGCTTTAGAAACTTCTGATAGGGTAATTGACACCATTTGAGTCAATTGGAGGTGTACCAGTGGATGTATTTCAAGGCCTACCTTCAAACTCAGGGCCTCTTTGCTTGACATCATGGGAAAATCTAAAGAAATCAGCCAAGACCTCAGAAAAAAAATTGTAGACCTCCACAAGTCTGGTTCATCCTTGGGAGCAATTTCCAAACATCTGAAGGCACCATGTTCATCTGTACAAACAATGGTACTCAAGTATAAATACCATGGGACCACGCAGCCGTCATACCGCTCAGGAAGGAGATGCCCTCTGTCTCTATTCTGCCCTTGAGTTGCGTTCCCATGCAAAACTAGACAGATAGCTAACAACTAAGTCTTCAATAAAACTCCCAAGGCGTGACTTTTCTTGAATGAATATATTGAAACGTTTATGTTGTGAAACTGCAAAATACAGAAAAGAATATACTTTAGTGTTCAATTCACACCGACATACTGTAGATGTACATTAAACATTTGAAGTTGCATAAATACAAAGCACGCGCTAAGGTACCATATAGCTAATTGTTAACCATATGGTAATTGCTCCTTTCATTACTCTAATAATGTATAACCATCTATGTAGAATAACAAAGCATATTACACTAAAAACAGTAACAAAACTACAGTATTGTATATTTTACAATTCGTTTGCATGACGCATGAGCAAAGTAATACAGCTAACGACATACACAAAAGGCATTGCAATTTGAGTAAATGCAACCAACATTGATATGTAAGAAACTCTATCAATAACAAGATTATCATCATTAGCTAAATGCTTGAATCGAACTTACAAACAAATATTTTTCCAAGGCTGAAGCGTGACAAGAAATAACTACATTGAAAGACCTGCACCGTAGCGTTGTTTGTAGCTGCTTCTTTGCATGCAAAACAAATTCTGAACTTCCCGTTTGCGTTGTCTTTCTAAGTACCAGAAAGCGCCACTAGGGGGCAAATAACACCATTGAACACAATGAAAATCCAATTTAACCATTGTAATAAATAATCTGTTATCGTCTCCTAGAGATGAACGTACTTTGGTGAAAAAAGTGCAAATCAATCTCAGAACAACTGCAAAGGATCTTGTGAAGATGCTGGAGGAAACCGGTCAAAAGTATCTATATCAACAGTAAAATGAGTCCTATATCGACATAACCTGAAAGGCAGCTCAGCAAGGAAGGAGCCACTGCTCCAAAACCGCTCAAAAAAAGCCAGACTACGGTTTGCAACTGCACATGGGGACAAAGATCGTACTTTTTGGAGAAATGTCCTCTCGTCTGATGAAACAACATTTTAACTGTTTGGCCATAATGACCGTCGTTATGTTTGGTGTAACAAGGGGAGGCTTGCAAGCCGAAGAACACCATCCCAAACGTATCGTACGGGGGTGGAAGCATCATGTTGTGGGGGTGCTTTGCTGCAGGAGGGTCTGGTGCACTTCACAAAATAGATGGCATCATGAGGCAGGAAAATATATATTATTTATTGTAAGTTTAAATTTGTAATTTTTATTTATTGCATATATAAAAAATATGATGGTGTGTATTGCCATCTCACTTTAATAATCATTTTTTTTTCATTACAAAACTCTAAACTGCATTTGCTGTAGGCTGCTTTTAGAGTAATTTGTGGATATATTGAGTGGCCATCACAAAGCCCTGACCTCAATCCTATAGAAGATTTTTGGGCAGAACTGAAAAAGTGTGTGCGAGCAAGGAGGCCTACACACCTGACTCAGTTACACCAGCTCTGTCAGGAGTAATGGGCCAAAATTTACCCAACTTATTGTGGGAAGCTTGTGGAAGGCTACCCGAAATGTTTGACCCAAGTTAAGCAATGTAAAAGGCAATGCTACCAAATACTAATTGAGTGTATGTAAACTTCTGACCCACTGGGAATGTGATATAAGAATTAAAAGCTGAAACAAATCATTATGTCTACTAGTATTCTGACATTTCACATTGTTAAAATGAAGTGATGATCCCAACTGACCTAAGACAGGGAATTTTTACTAGGATTAAACTTCAGGAATTGTGAAAAACTGAGCTTAAATGTATTTGGCTAAGGTGTATGTAAACTTCTGACTTCAACTGTAATTACAGAGCAGCAGTAAGATAACAATAGTGAGGTTTATACAGGGGGTACCGGTACAGAGTCAATGTGCAGGGGCACCGGTTAGTCGAGGTAATTGAGGTAATATGTACATGCAGGCCGGTAGTCATTACGGATCGGTAGTCATTTAGGCAAGTTACCTTGGTGTTCTTGGGCACATGGACTATGGTGGTCTGCTTGAAACATGTTGGTGTTACAGACTCAGACAGGTAGAGTTTGAAAATATCAGTTAAGACACTTGCCAGTTGGTCAGCGCATGCTCGGAGTACACGTCCTGGTAATCCGTCTGGCCCCGCAGCCTTGTGAATGTTGACCCGTTTAAAGGTCTTACTCCCATCGGCTGCGGAGAGCGTGATCACACAGGCGTCCGGAACAGCTGATGCTCTCATGCATGTTTCAGTGTTACTTGCCTCAAAGCGAGCATAGAAGTTATTTAGCTCATCTGGTATGCTCATGTCACTGGGCAGCTCTCGGCTTTGCTTCTCTTTGTACTCTTTAAGAGTTTGCAAGCCCTGCCACATCCTACGAGGGTCGGAGCCAATGTATTACAATTCGTTCTTAGTCCTGTATTGACACTTTGCCTGTTTGGTGGCTTGTCGGATGGCATAGCGGGATTTTTTATAGTCCCATTCCTTGAAAGTGGCAGCTCTACCCTTTAACTCAGTGTAGATGTTTCCTGTACTCCATGGCTTCTGGTTAGGGTATGTACATACATAAACTGTGGGGATGACGCCAATGACTGATGTGGTGTAGTCCTCAAGAATCTTGGAACATATTCCAGTCTGTGCTAGCAAACCAGTCCTGTAGTTTAGCATATGCTTCATCTGACCATTTTTTTTATTGACCGAGTCCCTGGCGCTTCCTACTTTAATTTTTGCTTGTAAGCAGGAATCAGGAGGATAGAATTATGGTCAGATTTGCCAGGTGGAGGGCAAGGGGAGAGCTTTGTATGCGTATCTGTGTGTGGAGTAAAGGTGGTGTAGAGTTTTTTTCCCTCTGGTTGCACATTTAACATGCTGATAGAAATTTGTTAAAACGAATGTAATTTTCCCTGCATTAAAGTCCCCGGCCACTAGGAGCACCGCCTCTGCATGAGCGTTTTCCTATTTGCTTAATGGTGGTATACAGCTCATTGAGTTCGATCTTAGTGCCGGTCTATGGTGGTATATAGACAGCTAGAAAAAATACAGATGAAACTCTCTTGGTAGATAGTGTGGTCTACAGCACATATGTCAGAGTCAAGGCCCGCGGGCCACATCCGGCCCGCGAGAAGGTTTTTTACGGCCCCTGGGATGATCTTGATTTATTATTAGAACTGGCCCGCAGACCGCAGCAAGCCGGCAGCCCGCAGATCTTTTACACGCACCAATACTACATTTCCCACAATGCAACGGTGACGCACCGAGCAGTAGGCTGCTTCATTTCAATATTTATTGGCACAGCAGTTGTCAGCATCACAGTAAATTTAACTTTCAGATACCCATCAAAAATGGCAAAACGGAAGGTGGACACTGAGAACCGGGGGTTTCAAACAAGGTGGGAGTCGGAGTATTTGTTCACGGAGGTAGCTGGAAAACCTGTGTGTCTTCTGTGTGGAGAAAGTGTGGCGGTACTGAAAGAGTATAATCTGAGACGACATTATGAAACGAAACACGCGGACAACAACAAGAATATGGACCTGGAACAAAGGCTACAAAAGGCAGAGGAATTAAAACGAGGCCTCAAATCTCGACAGGCTCTGTTCAAAAAAGCCAAATCACAAGGCCAGGCTGCTGTCAAGGCCAGTTTTATTTTGGCAGAAGAGATCGCTAAATCAGCCCGGCCATTTACGGAGGGGGATTTCATCAAAAACTGCATGATTAAAGTTTGTGACGAAGTTTGCCCAGAAAAAAGGCAACTCTTTTTAAATGTGAGTCTGAGCAGAAACACCATTGCCGAGAGAGTAGACCAGTTGTCCATCAATCTAAAAGAGCAGCTTGTGAAAAAGGGAAAAGATTTCATTGCATATTCCTTGGCTGTGGATGAGAGCACCGACATTTCTGACATTGCCCAGTTGTCAATTTTCATCCGCGGAGTGGACTCCAGCCTAAGCGTGACAGAGGAGTTTTTGGCTTTACGTCCTATGCATGGCACAACTACGGGGCATGATTTGTATGAAGAGGTGTCAAGATGTGTAAATGAGATGGAGCTGCCTTGGGAAAAACTTGTGGGTTTGACAACCGACGGAGCACCTGCGATGTGTGGACACAGGAGCGGACTGGTGGAGAAGATACGGGAAAAGATGCAAGAGGAAAACGCGACAGGTGAGCTGACAGCTTATCATTGTATCATACACCAGGAAGCGTTGTGCGGTAAAGCCTTGAAAATGGAGCATGTAATGAGCATCATCACGCGCACAGTTAACTTTATCAGAGCCAAAGGTTTGAATCACCGCCAGTTCAAGGCATTTCTGACGGAGTTAGAAACGGAGCATGGTGATTTGCCTTATCACACAGAGGTGCGATGGCTAAGCCAGGGAAAGGTGCTTCAAAGATGTTTCGAGCTTCGTGAGGAGATTTGTCTGTTCTTGGACAGCAAAGGGAAAGACACAACACAACTCCGAGACGAAATGTTTCTGTGTGAAATGGCTTTTCTGTGTGACATTACGAGTCATCTGAATGCAATGAACTTGCAGCTGCAGGGTCGGGATCGTGTCATCTCTGATATGTACAGTACAGTGAAGGCATTTAAAACCAAACTGACTCTGTGGGAGACGCAGATGCGGAAAGAAAATTTGAGCCACTTTCCCAGCTGCCAGACCATGAAAGAGAAGCTCTCTACCAGTGCGTTCCCGAGCGCACAGTTGGCTGATAAAATAGGTATGCTTGCCGCTGACTTTCGACGCCGATTTGCTGACTTTGAAGCACAAAAAGCAGGTTGGAACTGCTCGGTAACCCATTTGCTGTTGACGTGGAAAGCTCACCACCAAACCTCCAAATGGAGTTGATTGACCTCCAATGCAATGATGCACTGAGGGCAAAATATGCGGCAGTGGGTGCTGCGGAGTTCGCCCGTTTCCTCCCCGACACAATGCCCCAGCTGCGCATCCAGGCTGCTCAAACGTTGTCTATGTTTGGCAGCACATACCTGTGTGAACAACTGTTTTCTTTGATGAACTTGAACAAAACATCACACAGAAGTCGACTTACTGCTGAACACCTCCACTCAATTCTGAGGATTTCCTCAGCTCAGAGCCTTACCCCGAACATTGATGAACTTGTGGAAAAGATGGGACACCACCAAGTATCACCCTCAACCTCAAACAAGTGAACATTACTGTGCAATCACATATTTAGAGTTTTTACTCAGTTCAAGTTTTAAAGTTAAAGTTTAATATTTGTTTTCACTGCATGTTACTTCTCCTTAAACAAAGTGTTGTTTTTGATTAATAGATTTTTGCACTTTATTTTATTGTATTTCAATCCAATTATATTTTTAAAATATTTCAGTTGAGTGGATGATAGAAAATTGCTATTATTGTTTTTTTCTTTGAAGTAAATTTAGCCCACTTTTGCTAAAATAGAAAATATAGGCTACTGATGGTGCCTTGAATACCGGTTTCTTTCATTTAATGTTCATGTTATGGGGATTTTTATATAAAGGAAATTTGTCTTTTGTGTCTGTTGAAAATTAAAGATTACTGACAGAGCCATAAGAAAATATTGCTTTATTTATCTGATCATATTGGAATATATTTGTTAGGTTTTCAGTAGGTTCAATTAGGTTCACTAGACTATATGCGTCATTTAAAAATGTTTCAATGAACATTCGAACAGTCCGGCCCTCGGCTTGTAGCTAAATTTTTTATTTGGCCCTCCGTCCATTTGACTTTGACACCCCTGGTCTACAGCTTATCATGAGATACTATACCTCAGGCAAGCAAAACCTCGAGACTTCCTTAGACATCGTGCACCAGCTGTTGTTTACAAATATACATAGACCGTCACCCTTTGTCTTACCAGAGGCAGCTGTTCTAGTGTATAACCCGCCAGCTGTATGTAATCCATGTCGTCGTTCAGCTTCGACTCGGTGAAACACAAGTTTTTACAGTTTTTAATGACAGTCCAATTCAAGGTGAGTAATTTCTGCTCTGATGTCTAGAAGCTCTTTTCGGTCTTTTCGGTCATAAGAGACGGTAGCAGCAACATTATGTACAAAAGAAGTTACAAACACTGCAACAAAAACAAACATAATAGCACTATTGGTTAAGAGCCAATAAAACGGCAGCCTTCCTCTCTGGCACCATCCACATGCATTTATGATGTTGAAGTTCAATAATGTAATACAATACTCAAAATATAATTCTGTAAATATTGAAAATATTGGGGATTTAAGATAGAGTTGGAGAGTTGGTGAAGTATTTAAGTATTTTATGATCTTGTTCTTTTCCCAACCATTTCTTTCACCTGAAGGTACTAATGAGCTACTATGGTGCATTCCATCTGGGGCTAAAGATGGTGAGTTCATAGTGGCCCTTTCCACCAGCGTCTGGTCTGGCTATAGGGGGTGGTGGGCTGAGGCTCTGCAGAGCACAAGTTGTTGTTCATCATGGACTGAAGGGTCACCCTGTGAGTATTTATATTTTAAGCTTGAAATTATTTGGACATGGGTTGTACACGACTCACTGGGGTTTATAATCTTTATTTATTTTTGATGTAGTGCTATGAAAATGTAATAATACACATACCGAACCTTATGTATGTTGCCTTGGTGGAGTCATTTACTGTTTCAATTTAATTGAATGCATGCAACCTATAATAATTTGATCTGAAGTTAATACCCTACTGTTATCACCCTAGACAGTTTACAATAGGAATTATTATTGGAGATGTCCTTCTCACCTAATATAAGGGATTTCTTCCATTGACGGAGAGGCGGACCAAAGCGCAGCGTGGTTGTTTTGATTCATGTTTTAATAAATCACTTCACATGAACCAACTAACAAACTAACAAAAACAAGAAACGTGAAAACCCAAAACAGCCCTATCTGGTGCAAAGACAGAGACAGGAACAATCACCCACAAACACACAGTGAAACCCAGGCTACCTAAGTATGTTTCTCAATCAGAGACAACTAATGACACCTGCCTCTGATTGAGAACCATACTAGGCTGAAACATAGAAATACCCAAATCATAGAAAAACAAACATAGTACTTGGACGATAGTTGGAGATTTATCCAGGGTTTTGGCCAGGTGGCGGCTCCCATTACCTCACTTCTGAAGGGGGGTCCCATACGGTTGCAGTGGTCGGCTGAGGCGGACAGGGCTTTTGGGCAGCTAAGAGCTCTGTTTACTTTGGCTCCCGTGCTGGTCCTTCCGGATCACACTTTGGCGTTCATAGTGGAGGTGGACACGTCCAAGGCTGGGATAGGGACCGTGCTCTCACAGCGCTCAGGTATGCAACCAAAACTCCGCCCCCGTACTTTCTTCTCGAAGAAGCTCAGCCCGGCGGAGCGTAACTATGATGTGGGACACGGGAGCTGTTGGCTGTGTTTAAAGCGTTGAAGGCACGGAGACATTGGCTTGAGGGGCTAAACACCCTTTCCTCATCTGGACTGACCACCGCAACCTGGAGTACATTCGGGCAGCGAGGAGACTGAATCCTCGTCAGGCAAGGTGGGCCATGTTCTTTACCCCAATTGTGTTTACCCTGTCCTATAGACCAGGTTCCCAGAATACGAAGGCAGATGCACTGTCCCGGCTATATGACACAGAGGAGCGGCCCATGGATCAGACTCCCATACTCCCGGCCTCTTGCCTGGTAGCGCCGGTCATGTGGGAGCTGGACGCGGACATTGAGCAGGTGTTGCATAAAGAGCCTGCTCCCCTCCAGTGTGCGGTCGGGCGTATGTACGTTCCGTTTGCTATCCATTACCAGTTAATCTATTGGGCCCACACGTCACCCTCCTCTGGTCATCCGGGGATCGGTGGGACGGTGCGCTGTCTGACTCGGAAGTACTGGTGGCCCACCTTGGCTAAGGACGTGAGGATCTCTGTTTCCTCCTGCTCGGTGTGTGCCCAGTGTAAGGCTCCGAGACACCTGCCCAGAGGTAAGCTACACCCCTTACCCGTTCCACAGCAACCTTGGTCACACCTGTCTGTGGATTTTTTAACTGATCTACCTCTTTCATAGGGAAACACTACAATCCTGTTAGTTGTGTATCGTTTCTCTAAGTCCTATCGTCTCCTCCCTCTGTCCAATCTTCCTATGGCTCTACAGACTGCGGAATACCTTTTTACTCACGTCTTCCGTCCTTCTGTAGCTCAGTTGGTAGAGCATGGCGCTTGTAACGCCAGGGTAGTGGGTTCGATCCCCGGGACCACCCATACGTAGAATGTATGCACACATGACTGTAAGTCGCTTTGGATAAAAGCGTCTGCTAAATGGCATATATTATTATTATATATTCTATGGAGTAACGTGCAGGAAGAGAGGGTCAACCAGGATGTGGGCAGGTTTCTGCGGTCCTATTGCCAGGACCGACCGGGGCCGAGATGGCACAGAACTCACTTCGCCACTCCTCCACTAACTTCTCCCCCTTTCAGTGCATATTGGGGTACCAGCCGTGGCATCAGGGTCAGACCGAGGCTCCTGCGGTGGACAACTGGTTCAGGCGTGCGGAGGAGACATGGGAGGTTGCCCATGTTCACCTCCAGTGAGCCGCGCTTCGCCAGAAAACCAGCGCAGACCGTTACCGCAGTGAGACCCCGGTGTCCGCACCGGAGGACCGGGTCTGGCTCTCGACCCAGTTCAGGCACTGCGTCCAGTCCCGCTCCATGGCCGGAGCCTTCCTTTGTGCCAGTGCCCTGTACAGGCACGGCGTCCAGTACCGCTCCATGGCCGGAGTCTTCCTCTGCGCCGGTGCACAGGGCGTTCATCCCGGCTTCATGGCCGGATCCGCGGCCTGAGCGGGTGCCACGTCCCACTGGAGCTGCCACTGAAGCTAGTTGCCCACCCTATCCCACCCCATCTAGGTTCAGGTTTTGCGGTCGGAGTCCACACCTTTGGGGGGGGTTACTGTCACGCCCTGACCATAGAGAGCCCTCGGGGTTCCCTATGGTGTAATAGGTCAGAGCGTGACTAGGGGGGTTTCTAGATAGTGTATTTATATATTGGTGCATGTGTATGGTTCCCAATTGGAGGTAGCTGAATTTCGTTGCCTCTAATTGGGGATCATACTTAGTGTGTCCCTTTTCCCACCTGCATTGTGGGATATTGTTTTGTTTTATGCCTATGTGCGCTACGTATTGCACGTTCGTTAATTCTTTGTTGTTTTGAAGTTTCACTGTAATAAATATGTGGAACTCTGCTCACGCTGCGCCTTGGTCCACTCATTCTTACGACAAACGTGACACCCATTGAGCACATCTGGGACCTGTTGGATCGGAGGGTGAGGGCTAGCGCCAGATCTCCCAGGTAACAACATCGATCCAAAACCCATACTGTTATGCTGGTGAATGAGGACCCAAAAGCGACTTGGCGAAAACAGAGTCTTTATTCCAGTAAAGGATATAGGCAATACTCCTGGACAATCAGAGCAGAAAACAAAACATAAAAAACTTAATTCCACTCGTAGTGACGAGGACAGACTGGAGACTCGACCATTAACTGTAGGTTGCCTCGGGAAGGCACCGACCGTAGCAGACTCAGACACCTGCTCACACGCAGCATCTGAGGGAAACAAGACACGACAGGGCGAGACAAAGACACAGCACGGCGAACATCATACAAGGATCCGACAGGACAGAAACGGAAAACAAGGGGAGAAATAGGGACTCAAATCAGAGGACAAGATAGGGAACAGGTGTGAAAAGACTAAATGATTGAGTAGGAGAATGAGGAACAGCTGGGAGCAGGAACGGAACGATAGAGAGAGGAGAGAGAGGGAGGGAGAGAGAAAAAGGGAACGAACCTAATAAGACCAGCAGGGGGAAACGAACAGAAGGGAAAGCATAATGACAAGACAATATAAGACAAAACATGACACATACTCCCAACAAGAACTAATCAGAATTAGGCTTGGATTTACTACATTCTACGTGTTACGTTATGTTATGTTACATTTGAAAGCTGACCTCCGAGGCATGCTTCAAAATTCCTAAGCAGCTATCTTCGAAACAGTGTGCCAATGCCTGTATCTACTTTATCTGAAGTATGTCATCAATGACGTCCGAAACTTAATTTTATCATGTGCTTTTCAAACCATGTGTTGCAAAATGTGAGATCCCAAAGATTTCACCATTGTTCCGGTGTTCTACTGGACACCATACTTACAAATATAGTTAAAATTTCACACATACATTTTTAATCTGATTTGTAGATTAACAGGTAAAGGAGGGAACTATTGACCATTCATCTAGACAAGAGGAATACATATATAAGAATGCTGTTCATCGACTACAGCTCAGCATTTAACACCATAGTACCCTCCAAACTTGTCATTAAGCTCGAGACTCTGGGTCTCGACCCCTCCCTATGCTGCTGGGTCGTAGACTTTCTGATGGGCTGCCCACAGGTGCTGAGGGTAGAAAAAAACATCTCCACCCAGCTGATCCTCAACACTGGGGCCCCACAAGGGTGCGTTCTCAGCCATCTCCTGTACTCCCTGTTCACCCATGTCTGCGTGGCCATGCACGCCTCCCACTCAATCATCAAGTTTGCAGACGATACCACAGTAGTAGGCTTGATTACCAACAACGACCAGACAGCCTACAGGGAGGAGGAGAGGGTCCTCGGAGTGTGGTGTCAGGAAAATAACCTCGCACTCAACGTCAACAAAACAAAGGAGATGATTGTGGACTTCAGGAAACAGCAGAGGGAGCACCCCCCTATCCACATTGACGGGACAGTAGTGAAGGTGGGAAGTTTTAAGTTCCTTGGAGCACACATCACGGACAAATTGAAATGGTTCACCCACACAGACAGCGTGGTGAAGAAGGCACAACAGCGCCTCTTCTGTCAGGACCCGGTTACAAACCCGGGTCTCCGGAGTGAGAAACAGTCACTTAACCAACTGAGCCACGAATAGTCGGCAGAACCCAGAAGATGAGGCAGACACAGCAGTACTTGAGACGGTGTATTTAATGAAGTAAAAAGTGAAGTTCTTCAGGAAAACATGTAGTTAGTGAAAACAACTGCTTCCTGGAGCAGCTCGAAGGCTGTGGCCATAAGGGGTAGCGGGTAACGGTTACGGACGGTTATGGCATTGAGTCCCCGGTAGTCGATGCAAGGACGTAATCCACCGTCTTTCTTGGCCACAAAGAAAAACCCTGCTCCCGCCGGGGAGGTGGATGGACGCATGAGGCCTGCTTCCAGAGCGTCCTTGATGTAGGTATCCATAGCAGCTCGTTCGGGTGGAGATAGGGAAAAGATCCGACCCCTGGGGGGGCAAGTGCCCGGAAACAGTTCGATGGGGCAATCATAAGGTCTATGGGGTGGTAGCATGGTGGCCCTCTGTTTGCTAAATACCTGTTTGAGGTCATGGTAACACTCGGGAACTCGGGTCAGGTCGATGGATTCTAAAGACTCGGGAGTAGAACTCGGGGAATTCGGGAAAATACAAGTAGCTTGGCACGTAGGACCCCACTGCTTGATAGTGCCCACAGACCAGTCGATGTGAGGGTTATGGCTGTGAAGCAAGGGGTATCCAAGGACAAGAGGGAACTCGGAACAGGAGATCAAATGAAAGTTCATCAATTCCTGGTATTGTGAAACTGAAAGTCGCAAGGAGGTAGTGACATGAGTGACAAGTCCAGATCCCAAAGGGCTTCCATCCAATGTAGTAACCCTCATGGGGTCACTTAGAGGTTCAGAGGGAACACCATTCTCCTTCGCCCAGACACCATCCATGAAGTTACCTGCGGCTCCAGAGTCTACCAAGCCTTGAAGGTGAAGCTTGTGGTTGTCCCAGGAAAGGGTGACTGGAATGAGCAGACGGGAGTTGGACGGATGGGAGGAGGTTGTTTCCCGTTACAGTTCCCCCTTGTTATGCTGGTGAATGAGGACCCAAAAGCGACTTAACAGAAACAGAGTCTTTATTCCAGTCTTAAACAAAAACGATAATCCTGGATATTATCTTAGGTAAATACAAAACAGGAAAACTGAAATCCACTCGTCTGTGGAGAGGAACGACTGGAGACGCGACCACAGACTGCAGGTCGCTTCGGGAAGGCAACGGCCGTAGCTGACATAGACACCTGCTCACACGCAGCATCTGAAGAAGGCAAAAACACGACAGGGCGGAACAAGGACACAGAACAGCGAACATCAAACAAGGATCCGACAAGGACAGAAGCGGAAAACAGAGGGAGAAATAGGGGACAGGTGTGAAAGAGTAAATGAGGTAGTTAGGAGAATGAGGAACAGCTGGGAGCAGGAACGGAACGATAGAGAGAGAGAGCGAGAGAGGGAGAGAGGGAGGGGGAGAGAGAGGGATAGAAAGAGGGAAAGAACCTAATAAGACCAGCAGAGGGAAACGAATAGAAGGGAAGCACAGAGACAAGACATGATAATCAATGACAAAACATGACACCCCTGGTCTGTACGGGACAGAGCGTTTCCCTGGAGCCCGGGACAAGTGGAACGGAAATGGCCCGGTTTGCCGCAATATAGACAGCCTCGCTCCCTCATCCGACGGTCTCTCTCAGCCTGGGAGATGCGTCCAATCTGCATGGGTTCCGGTGGAGCCAGCGAGGATAAAGGTGGGGACTCCGAGCTGGGACTGATAGGGGCTAGAGGTCTACGGTTGAGTTCTCTCTCTCTCAGACGCTGGTCAATGTGTGAGGCCAACTTGATCAGGGACTCGAGATTGTCCGGTGGTTCCCGAATGGCCAGTTCATCTTGGATAGTGTCGGAAAGGCCTTTCAGAAAGCACACCGTGAGCGCCTCGTTGTTCCAGCCACTCGCTGCTGCCACCGTGCGGAACTGGATGGCATAGTCCGTCACGCTGCGCCGACCTTGGTGGAGAGTCAGGAGCTGTTTGGCTGAGTCAGGACCACTGCTTGGGCCTTGAAACACTCGTTTGAATTCCTCAGCAAAGGCAGAGTAGCTGGCACAGCAGGAACTATGGGCATCCCACACAGCAGTAGCCCAGGCCAGGGATTTTTCCAACAGCAGGGTGATGATATATGCGATCTTAGACCGGTCGGTGGGGAACGACGAGGGTTGCAGAGAACATTGGGTGAGAAACCCTTTACAAGCACTCGGATCACCTGAGAACCGTTGGGGAGGTGGAAGACGAGGTTCAGCCAGAGGGTTAACTGCCATGGGTACGTGAATCTGAGGTACTGGGACGGGAACTGTTGCCGGGGTAAGTCGATCAGATATCTGCTTTATGGAAGTCAGCATCTCTGACAGAAGATGAGAATGTCTAGCCATTAAGGCCTCTTGCTGAACCAGGGCGGCTTCGTGGCGTTGGACAGTCTCCTGGTGGTGGAACAGGATGGCAACAAGGTCCTAGGAACTGGCTGCCTCTGGGTTCATTTTTGGCTCTGTGTTTCTGTCAGGACCCGGTTATGAACCCAGGTCTCCGGAGTGAGAAACAGTCACTTAACCAACTGAGCCACGAATAGTCGGCAGAACCCAGAAGATGAGGCAGACACAGCAGTACTTGAGACGGTGTATTTAATGAAGTAAAAAGTGAAGTTCTTCAGGAAAACATGTAACTCCACAACCTCAAAAGGAATTCCACAAGAACAAAGGTAATCCTCCAAGACAAAAAGGTAAATCCACAAGGTGGAAGGTATAGCATAAAAAAAGCCTCAAAAGATACTAAAAAATAAACAAGAACAAAAAACAGAATTCCACAAGAGAGTCTACCGGGATCAACAAGAGTTCACAGAGTACTAGGGCTGGGTGCTAACATACAAACACAGAGCAAAGAACTGTGGAAAACAAAGGGTTTAAATACAATCAGGGGAAACGAGGCACAGGTGCAAATAATAATGGGGATCAAGGGAAAACAAAAGGTCAAAAAGCACAATAGGGGCATCTAGTGACCAAAAACCGGAACAACCCTGGCCAAATCCTGACATCTTCAACCTCAGGAAGCTGAAGAAATTTGGCTTGTCACCCAAAACCCTGACAAACTTTTACATTTGCACAATCGAGAGCATCCTGTCAGGCTGTATCACCACCTGCTCCGCCCACAACCGTAAGGCTCTCCAGAGGGTAGTGAGGTCTGCACAACACACCACCGGGGGTAAACTGCCTGCCCGCCAGGACACCTACACCACCCGACCTACATCCACCCGAGCCACTGCCTGTTCACCCCGCTATCATCCAAAAGGTGAGGTCTGTACAGGTTCATCAAAGCTGGGACCGGGAGACTGAAAAACAGCTTCTATCTCAAGGCCATCAGAATGTTAAACAGCCATCACTAACATTGAGTGGCTGCTGCCAATATACAAACTCAAATCTCTTGCTACTTTAATAACAAAAAATTCAATGTAATAAAGGTATCACTAGTCACTTTAAAAATGGCACTTTATATAATGTTTACATACCCTACATTACTCATCTCATATGTATGTACTGTATTCTATACCATCTTCTGCATCTCGCACGGCCATCGCTCATCCATATATTTACAGGTGAAGTCGAAAGTTTACGTACACTTAGGTTGGAGTCAATAAAATTAGTTTTTCAACCACACCATAACTTTCTTGTTAAAAAAACTGTAGTTTTGACAAGTCGGTTAGGACATCTACTTTGTGCATGACACAAGTCAGTTTTCCAACAATTGTTTACAGACAGATTATTTCACTTATAATTCACTGTATCATAATTCCAGTGGGTCAGAGGATTACATACACTAAATTGAGTATGCCTTTAAACTGTTATAAAAATCCAGAAAATTATGTCATGGCATTAGAATCTTCTGATAGGCTAATTTACATAATTTGAGGCAATTGGAGGTGTACCTGTGGATGTATTTCAAGGCCTACCTTCAAACTCAGTGTCTCTTTGCTTGACATCATGGGAAAATCAAAAGAAATCAGCCAAAACATTGTAGACCTCCACAAGTCTGGTTGATCCTTGGGAGCAATTTCCAAACACCCGAAGGTACCACATTCATCTGTACAAACAATAGTATGCAAGTATAAACACTGCTCAGGATGGAGACTCGTTCTGTATCCTAGAGATGAATGTACTTTGGTGCGAAAAGTGCAAATAAATCCCAGAACAACGGCAAAGGACCTTGTGAAGATGTTGGAGGAAACCGCTACAAAGGTATCTATATCCACAGTAAAATGACTTCAATCCTATAGAAGATTTGTGGGCAGAAATGAAAAAGAGTGTGCGAGCAAGGAGGCCTTACAAACCTGACTCAGTTACACCAGCTTTGTCAGGAGGAATGGGCCAATATTCACCCAATTTATTGTGGGAAGCTTGTGGAAGGCTACCGAAACATTTGACCCAAGTTAAACAATTTCAAGGCAATGCTACCAAATACTAATTGAGTGTATGTAACCCTCTGACCCACTGGGAATGTGATAAAAGATATAAAAGCTGAAATAAATAATTATCTGTACCATTATTTTGACATTTGACATTCTTAAAATAAAGTGGTGATCCTAACTGACCTAAAACAGGGAATTTTTAACAGGATTAAATGTCAGGAATTGTGTAACCTTCCTACTTCAACTGTATATGTACATATTCTTATTCATCCATTTACACTTGTGTGTGTACAAGGTAGTTGTTGTGAAATTGTTAGATTACTTGTTAGATTTTACTGCACTGTCGGATCTAGAAGCACAAGCATTTCGCTACACTCACATTAACATCTGCTAACCATCTGTATGTAACCAAACAAATTCTATTTGAATTTGAGATAGGTGATCCTTTTTGTCCATGTGGGAAAGGGCAGTGTGGAGTGCGATTGAGATTGCATCATTTGTGGATCTGTTGGGGCGGTTTGCGAATTGGAGTGGATCTAGGGCATCAGGGAGGTTGCTGTTGATGTGAGCCTTTCAAAGCACTTCATGGCTACCGACATGAGTGCTACGGGCCTGTAATCATTTAGACAGTTTACCTTCGCTTCCTTGGGCACAGAGGCTATGGTGGTCTGCTTGAAACATGTAGGTATTACAGACTCGGTCAGGGAGAGGTTGAACATGTCAGTCAAGGCGCTTGCCAGTTGGTCCGCACATGCTTTGAGTATACGTCCTGGTGATCCGTCTGGCCCCGCGGCTTTGTGAATGTTGACCTGTTTAAAGGTCTTGCTCACATCGGCTACCTAGAGCATTATCACACAGTCATCCAGAACAGCTGGTACTCTCGTGCATGCTTCAGTGTTGCTTTCCTCGAAGCGAGCATAAAAGGCATTTAGCTCGTCTGGTAGGCTCGCGTCACTGGGCAGCTCGCATCTCGGTATCCCTTTGTAGTCCGTTATAGCTTTCAAGCCTGTATTGACACTTTACTTGTTTGATGGTTCGTCTGAGGGCATAGCGGGATTTCTTATAAGCATCCGGATTAGTGTCCCGCTCCTTGAAAGCGGCTGCTCTATAGCCTTTAGCTCGATGCAGATGTTGCCTGTAATCCATGGCTTCTGGTTGGGATATGTACGTACGGTCAGTGAGGGGACAACGTCGTCAATGCACTTATTGATGAAGCAGATGACTGAGGCGGTATACTCCTCAATGCCACTGGATGAATCCCGGAACATATTCTAGTTTGTGCTAGCAAAATAGTTGTGTAGTGTAGCATCCGCGTCATCTAACCACATCCGTATTGAGTAAATCACTGGTACTTCCTGCTTTAGTTTCTGCTTGTAAACAGGAATTAGGAGGATATAATTATGGTCAGATTTGCCAAATGGAGGGCAGGGGAGAGCTTGGTATGCATCTCTTTGAGTGGAATAAACGTTGACTGTGGTCAAATATCTTTGCCTGGGGCCTCTGGACATAATAATAACTAGTATGAAATATAAAGATAGTTGTGCATATTTTCCATCATTTTCCGCCTAATTATTGATTTACAAAGTATACAAGGACGGGACTTTTATTCTGAAGGATTTCAAAAATCCATGAACCGGAACTACTTAATTATTCTTGCCTGCTTCACAGCGGTGGATACGGTCATAGCTTTAGGGTTGCATACAAACGGAGCTGGAGGAAATGCGAGAGGGAACCAATTAATTCGATTTACAATTCATCGGGTAAGCAACCCTCAAACGAATCACTCGATTGATAATGAAATGCATGGCCTCAGACGACCACTAGTTCCCATTGGAGTTATGAGGGTGCATGGGATATTTGTGTATAAAACTGGTTTGTTGTTTGCATTTAGAATGCATGTCAAACAGACCATATACCTTCCCTTCCTTTGTTCGCCTGCGCCGTTTTTGCACACCGATGCGGGGTTTGTATGTACTGCTGGTTCAACATGGCTGACATTGTTAGAATCCAGTCAATCCACCTATTTGGCAATCAAGCGAATCATTGCTTCAGGATGCACATGTGTTTACAAATGCAACCGCAAGCAAATACTTCCTCCCTTTGACTTTATTTATTGTATAAATGGCAATCCTATACGTTCTTAGCTATAACTGCTCTCCATGTCTGTTAAATAAAAGTATAGTTAGGTCGGGGGCAGTGAGACAGATACACGTTGTTTCAATGTTATCTGTAGGTACATTATTTTTGAAAAACCATGAATGAACTGGGTGGGGCTAATTCTAATCCCAATTGTGTGTACATTTTCAGGAATGACAGGAATGATACCCATATCCGAGGTAAAATAAACCACGTTTTTTTCCATATCTCTAAGGTCTCATGTATGAAGTGGATGGTTGTGTGAATTTTTTTTACTGCAAAAGTGGGTAAATTGATAGATATTGTGACACATCCCCTTAACTCAAGCAGTGCTAAATGATCCTGTCTGATAAAAATACATACAGTAACACTTTTTATTTTATGTTGTAGCTATTGTAATCTGCTCTAAAGAAAACACCCCCCCTAAACTCAAAAAGTGCAGAATAAATGCCTGAATGAAGGGAGTGGTATACATAAACTCATGTAACCCAATATTGCAAGCTCTGATATTGCTCTAATTTGGAATACAAGTGTTCACCTGTCAGCCCTACATGCATAAACAAACAGCATTAGGCTTTCTGAATGCATCTTAGAAAAATAGACCTGTAAACACACAGATACAATAGGTGGAAACATATATATATATTTATTTATTTATGATGAATGTAAACTTCACTTTTTGGTAGCTATTCAATAGACAACTATCCATGTAAAATGTGCTCTCATTCAGTGCTGTATGGTCATTCAGTGCTGTATGTTCCTGCCTGACAAGAAAATTCAAACAGTAAGGCTACACGTTTTTTCATGTTGTGACTATTGTAATTGGCTCTAAGGAAAACAAATGGGCTCAGACATCAAAATATATATTTTTTGGGGTCTAATGTTCCTTAAAGTATTTTGTATCTTTTAGCCCCTAGTATTTCAATTAAGTCATGGGGCCCATCACATATTATCTTTATATTTTGCCTCGTTCAATATGCCATCCAAAATTCATTTTTTCCCCAGAATTGTGTAGTTTACAACACTTGACTATAAAGGCTGGTGTGAATCAATTTTATTCTGAATCCAATATGGCCAACATTATTACACTTCAACACCTTCACCTGCACGTAAGTAGCCCTTGTTCATTTTGTATGTATTATTCTGTCTTTAAAAATGGTTTCGTTAAGGGTCTTGGTATATCTAACTATGAGTGGCACTGCCATGCCTCTGTGTTTGAATAGCCGAAGCCAACTTCGATGTGTTTGTTTTCATCTCATTCACACACTTACAGCATATCAACAATGGGCAATTCTACAAAATATAATAACAAGCCTTTCACGACACAAACACACAGTAGCGTAACCAACTTACAGGAAAGCAACCATAATACCACACTCAGCTACTCTAGTACTGTATATGTACAGCCCTCTTTTACCCGCTAAAATTAAGTGTGCAAGGTTGATCCAAAGTCTTTGAGGTCTCCATGAAATGTGTGTGTTTTTAATAAAGGGAGAGGAGACTAAGTAGCCAGTTGTAGTTCTGGGGCCTGATCAGCTTGCACAGCTAACTGGTCCTTCTGGGCAAGCTGCAGCGACATCGGTGGTATCCTTCCTGTATGACTGGCGGGGTATTGGGGCTGTTGGGTGATAAGTTTCCATTTATAAGGTTCACTATAGGCAGTCAGCAGATGCAGCTTGCATACCAAAGAGACCCATTGACTAACTGGAATGTTATCCCAGCCTGAATGACAATGGGGATACTCCAGTAGTGGAATGGTTGGTTGGCTGGTTGTGAGGGAAAGTCTGTGAAAGGGCTGTCACAGACTGACTTGCCTTTAGATTAACCGTGCATGGTTGGCATTGATTACGGACTGGGGCACGCCCAGCAGAAATGGAGAGTGACTGAACCTGTGAGGGGGACCTAGCTAGGTATTTGTATTTATTAGGGAACCCCATTAGCTGCTGCCAAGGTAGCAGCTACTCTTCCTGGGATCCAAACATATCAATGAACTTACATTACATGTGAAACCAAATATAAAACAGTACATCATATAACATTATTACTCCACTACATAGCTACAGTACTAAATGTTTAATACCACCATACAACAATTAGACCATGTGTGTGTATGCATGTGTCTGTACTTTTGTGTGTGTGTGTGTGTGTGTGTGTGTGTGTGTGTGTGTGTGTGTGTGTGTGTGTGTGTGTGTGTGTGTGTGTGTGTGTGTGTGTGTGTGTGCGTGTCTCTTCACAGTCCCCATTGTTCTATAAGGTGTATTACCAGTTTTTTAAAATCTGATTCTACTGCTTGTATCAGTTACCTGATGTGGAATATAGTTCCATGTAGTCATGGCTTTATGTAGTACAAATCCTAGTATTGGAACAGTTTTAATTCTAAGTGATTGATTTTATATTAGTATGCATAATTTCTGCCAGGGCACACTTAAGATGCTGGAACGGTCCACATCTGCCAACAAAACGAGTAATGATTAGAAAAGTCAGACAACCAGGGACTGATTTAGACTTGGTACACCAGGTGGGTGCAATTCATTATCAGGTACAGTAGAACAGAACCAGCAGGCTCCGGACCTCATGAGGTAAGAGTTGAATACCTCTGGTGTTGGATATAGGTAACTCCAAAAGCCTGCAAAGGTTGTGAAATATGAACACCAGAACTTTCAAATGCTTTTGAAAATACAGTTTTTTTACAGAAGTTTACTAAGTGTTGGTAACAGGCTGATTGGTTGGCTATTTGAGCCAGCCTGAGGGCACACACTTTCTAGTAGGCTTAAATTGAAGATGTGGCAATATTGTCCGTTATTATCCTCAGTCAATTTCCATCCAGATTGTCAGACCCCGGTGGCTTGTCGTTGTTTATGGACAACAACAAAAAATGTACCTATTCCACACTGACTTTACGGAATGCAAAAGTTTCTTGTCATTCATAATTTGGTCAGATATATTTGGATGTGTGGGTGATTCTCATGAAATCTTGGTTTCAAAGATTTCAAATATGAAATCTTTAAAAAGACATGCATCAACACATTTCCTTTTTAGGCATTAATAACAAGGTCTGGAGTGTTTGTGAGCATTAGTTTAAAAATATTTACTGCCAATTTAACACATTTTTGAACATATTTTACAAAACAAGTCCTCTGAAAACGTCAAGACCGCTAGGAAAGCTAATACATTTTCAATGTATTTTTTATTAAGTCATGCACAGTTACTTGAAACTGTGAAATAATATATATTTGTTAATTGCATTTTTTATTTGATTTTGACTGATTTCTCTCACACCTTCCGCAATCTACAACCTAATATTTTTGATGTCCGGTTTCAATGAAATATTTTCAAAATGATGTGGCAAGCCTGATAGAACGTAACATATAGATTCCGCACATGCATTTAAAAGCAAACTACTATTTCTTCCATTCATTAAATTAACATTAAATTAACACCTGTTGCGGTAATGATATGTAGGTTCGGAAATGAGGTTGATTTCAGTAATAATAAGTATACTAAGACTGAGGTATGGTTAAAAACACGATATTTAATGTAGAAAATAAATGAGATAATATTGGCACAATCATGGATTCAAGTTCAATCAATTTCAATTTGCAGTGCTTCAAAAGAACATAACATGCATTGGCTAAAAACAGAGAAAACATAAAAACAACACATACGAGAACATTAGAACAGTACGTCATCGTCACTACACACACTGGCCTGTACAGAGTCCCTTGGGGTTGATGTTTCTATGGCCACAAGTTGGTGCAGCTTCAGCTTCAAACCAAAGTTTTCATGTGTTTTGCAAGCACTTGTTTTTCTGTCTGTGACTCTTCACAGGCCAATCCAAAATGGCTTAAGTTTAAAGAATTGAGCCTTGGAAAGGTTGTCCCTTGGATTCTCAGATAGAAATCTTCTATGAAGATGTGCCATGGTGTCCGTTAAGGCTCTCTTGCGGAATATCTGTCCCTTTCCCCGGATTTCCCAATTATTACAGTGAAGATTTCATCTTGACGAAGGAAGCAGCTAACAAGTTTGCGGATTATTCTTCTCTGGCTGTTATTGGATAATTCTTCTGGACCTCTCTGCCTTCCATGTTGACAATTACCTGCTTCCTCTTGGCCATCACCTCAAGTCTTTTCAGTATTTTCTTTAGGTTGACCATCTCCTTGGTCCTCTCCAGCAGTTTCTCTTCTGTGTAGTGCAACTTTGACCTCAATTTTGATAGTGTTTTCTTGCTTCTGTTCCTCTTTTTGGGTGATTCCTTTTGGTTAGATGTATTCTGTTCTGGTGTCTCTTATTTTAGGAGTTGAGTTGATGGCAGGGACATTTAGCTGCTGATGTTAGAATGTCTGTTCTCAACTTGTTCATTTTTCTTCTTGAACATGTTGAAGTGTATCATCTTCCTTGCTTGATTGTGTTATGTCCAATACAGCTTTTAGATGTTTCTCTTTCCTGTAATACCTTTGAGTTTTCCCGCCACTGGTTTTTCTTCTTTTCATGTGGCTTCTTTGTCAGATCTGGAGTTTTCTTGATTTTGCTTTCGTTTTTTATATCTGGAGATGGAAAGGAACCATGACATGAAATGAGCATGTCTAGAAACATGGGAAAAATCTTACTGTTATGGACACGCCATCCTATAGCAGAGACTGAATGGCTTACTGACTGTGTGTGTACACATCCTATAGCAGAGACTGAATGGCTTACTGACTGTGTGTGTACACATCCTATAGCAGAGACTGAATGGCTTACTGACTGTGTGTGTACACATCCTATAGTAGAGACTGAATGGCTTACTGACTGTGTGTACACATCCTATAGTAGAGACTGAATGGCTTACTGACTGTGTGTGTACACATCCTATAGTAGAGACTGAATGGCTTATTGATTCTCTGTGTGTGTGACCGTGCGCGTGTGTGGTGGATGTGTGTGCGCACATTTGTAGACTTATAAACACTGTAGGGTATTGACTTCCTATAGACAGTGTATGAGGGAGTAGTCTCCCTATATATATATATATATATATGCGCTAATTACTCTTGCTGTAACCTCTCCAACCCCTAACATCTTCTCTCGCCTTCCTTCTGTATTCTTCCAGCAGTTCTGGGTTGGTGTAAACTTTTTCTCAGAATTCAGTCTAGCCTTCGCTAAAGCTAACTGTCTGCAATTAAACAGGACATAAAGCAAAATATCAACAGTTAATAAATAATATTTAAATTAATATTTTATTATATATATTTTAAAAATATAGTCTGTATGATACAATTCTCATTACCAAAACAAAGGTGTTGCGGAGGATGAGGAATCTTAGCATGTTTTGCTAACTATAGAGAAGACATGATGACAAAGCAAATTTTACTCAATGTACATAATTAGACATTAATGAAGTATATTTTCGTAGAACATTTTTAATCTAACGTTTTTCTAAATGTGGAAAACTACCTGTATCGGTAATGATAATCAATACTGTCATGTACGCAGTCTGACGTGATTGTTTAACTTTTTAACTGGGGAAATGTAAAGAGATCTGCTTACCTGGTAGCCATCTTGAAGGTACTGGCAGATGTGTTGCTTCATTCAAAATCAAACTTTATTTAAAATTCTCAGTCCTTCGAAAATGTTGCGGAGGATGACAACATCAGTCACAGACACTTGATTTTTCTACTTTTTTTCATTATTATCATACATGAATATTTAGTTAATACCTTTTCTGTCATTTGAAAACATCTATTAGAACATCCATTTTTTTCAAAATGTTTAAATTACAACTTAACATGCATTTTTTTTTCTTTTTTATTTCACCTTTATTTAACCAGGTAGGCTAGTTGAGAACAAGTTCTCATTTACAACTGCGACCTGGCCAAGATAAAGCATAGCATTGTGAACAGACAACAGAGTTACAAATGGAGTAAATGATAAACAAGTCAATAACACAGTAGAAAAAAACAGTCTATATACATTGTGTGCAAAAGGCATGAGGAGGTAGGCGAATAATTAAAATTGTGCAGATTAACACTGGAGTGATAAATGATCAGATTGTCATGTACAGGTAGACATACTGTTGTGCAAAAGAGCAGAAAAGTAAATAAATATAAACAGTATGGGGATGAGGTAGGTAAATTGGGTGGGCTATTTACCGATAGACTATGTACAGCTGCAGCGATCGGTTAGCTGCTCAGATAGCAGATGTTTAAAGGTTGGTGAGGGAGATAAGTCTCCAACTTCAGCGATTTTTGCAATTCGTTCCAGTCACAGGCAGCAGAGAACTGGAACGAAAGGCGGCCAAATGAGGTGTTGGCTTTAGGGATGATCAGTGAGATACACCTGCTGGAGCGCGTGCTACGGGTGGGTGTTGCCATCGTGACCAGTGAACTGAGATAAGGCGGAGCTTTACCTAGCATGGACTTGTAGATGACCTGGAGCCAGTGGCGAGGGCCAACTGGAGCCAGTAGCGAGGGCCAACCGACTAGAGCATACAGGTCGCAGTGGTGGGTGGTATAAGGTGCTTTAGTAACAAAATGGATGGCCTGTGATAAACTGCATCCAGTTTGCTGAGTAGAGTATTGGAAGCTATTTTGTAGATGACATCGCCGAAGTCGAGGATCGGTAGGATAGTCAGTTTTACTAGGGTAAGTTTGGCGGCGTGAGTGAAGGAGGCTTTGTTCCGGAATAGAAAGCCGACTAGATTTGATTTTTAGATTGGAGATGTTTGATATGGGTCTGGAAGGAGAGTTTGCAGTCTACATTTAACATTTACATTTAAGTCATTTAGCAGACGCTCTTATCCAGAGCGACTTACAAATTGGTGCATTCACCTTATGACATCCAGTGGAACAGCCACTTTACAATAGTGCATCTAAATCTTTTAAGGGGGGGGTGAGAAGGATTACTTTATCCTATCCTAGGTATTCCTTAAAGAGGTGGGGTTTCAGGTGTCTCCGGAAGGTGGTGATTGACTCCGCTGTCCTGGCGTCGTGAGGGAGTTTGTTCCACCATTGGGGGGCCAGAGCAGCGAACAGTTTTGACTGGGCTGAGCGGGAACTGTACTTCCTCAGTGGTAGGGAGGCGAGCAGGCCAGAGGTGGATGAACGCAGTGCCCTTGTTTGGGTGTAGGGCCTGATCAGAGCCTGGAGGTACTGAGGTGCCGTTCCCCTCACAGCTCCGTAGGCAAGCACCATGGTCTTGTAGCGGATGCGAGCTTCAACTGGAAGCCAGTGGAGAGAGCGGAGGAGCGGGGTGACGTGAGAGAACTTGGGAAGGTTGAACACCAGACGGGCTGCAGCGTTCTGGATTAGTTGTAGGGGTTTAATGGCACAGGCAGGGAGCCCAGCCAACAGCGAGTTGCAGTAATCCAGACGGGAGATGACGAGTGCCTGGATTAGGACCTGCGCCGCTTCCTGTGTGAGGCAGGGTCGTACTCTGCGGATGTTGTAGAGCATGAACCTACAGGAACGGGCCACCGCCTTGATGTTAGTTGAGAACGACAGGGTGTTGTCCAGGATCACGCCAAGGTTCTTAGCGCTCTGGGAGGAGGACACAATGGAGTTGTCAACCGTGATGGCGAGATCATGGAACGGGCAGTCCTTCCCCGGGAGGAAGAGCAGCTCCGTCTTGCCGAGGTTCAGCTTGAGGTGGTGATCCGTCATCCACACTGATATGTCTGCCAGACATGCAGAGATGCGATTCGCCACCTGGTCTAGCCAGACACCTAGGTACTTATAGATGTCCACATATTTTAGGTCGGAACCATCCAGGGTGGTGATGCTAGTCGGGCGTGCGGGTGCAGGCAGCGATCGGTTGAAAAGCATGCATTTGGTTTTACTAGCGTTTAAGAGCAGTTGGAGGCCACGGAAGGAGTGTTGTATGGCGTTGAAGCTCGTTTGGAGGTTAGATAGCACAGTGTCCAAGGAAGGGCCGGAAGTATACAGAATGGTGTCGTCTGCGTAGAGGTGGATCAGGGAATCGCCCGCAGCAAGAGCAACATCATTGATATATACAGAGAAAAGAGTCGGCCCGAGAATTTAATCCTGTGGCACCCCCATAGAGACTGCCAGAGGACCGGACAACATGCCCTCCGATTTGACTCAGCTGAGAGGAGGTGCTCTTGTTCTCCATGGACTTTAGTGTCCCAGAACCTTTTGGAGTTAGAGCTACAGGATATAAATTTCTGCCTGAAAAAGCTGGTCTTGGCTTTCCTGACTGACTGCGTGTATTGGTTCCTGACTTCCCTGAACAGTTGCATATCGCGGGGACTATTCGATGCTATTGCAGTCCGCCACAGGATGTTTTTGTGCTGGTCGAGGGCAGTCAGGTCTGGAGTGAACCAAGGGCTGTATCTGTTCTTAGTTCTGCATTTTTTGAACGGAGCATGCTTATCTAAAATGGTGAGGAAGTTACTTTTAAAGAATGACCAGGCATCCTCAACTGACGGGATGAGGTCAATATCCTTCCAGGATACCCGGGCCAGGTCGATTAGAAAGGCCTGCTCGCAGAAGTGTTTTAGGGAGCATTTGACAGTGATGAGGGGTGGTCGTTTGACTGCAGATCCATAGCGGATACAGGCAATGAGGCAGTGATCGCTGGTATCCTGGTTGAAGACAGCGGAGGTGTATTTAGAGGGCCAGTTGGTCAGGATGACGTCTATGAGGGTGCCCTTGTTTACAGATTTAGGGTTGTTCCTTGATGACTTGTGTGAGATTGAGGGCATCTAGCTTAAATTGTAGGACTGCCGGGGTGTTAAGCATATCCCAGTTTAGGTCACCTAACAGAACAAACTCTGAAGCTAGATGGGGGGCGATCAATTCACAAATGGTGTCCAGGGCACAGCTGGGAGCTGAGGGGTGTCGGTAGCAGGCGGCAACAGTGAGAGACTTATTTCTGGAGAGAGTAATTTTTAAAATTAGTAGTTCGAACTGTTTAGGTATGGACCTGGAAAGTATGACAGCCTGCAAAGTAATATCTCTGCAGTAGACTGCAACTCCTCCCCCTTTGGCAGTTCTATCTTGACGGATAATTTTATAGTTTGGTATGGAAATCTCAGAATTGTTGGTGGCCTTCCTAAGCCAGGATTCAGACACGGCAAGGACATCAGGGTTAGCAGAGTGTGCTAAAGCAGTGAGTAAAACAAACTTAGGAAGGAGGCTTCTGATGTTGACATGCATGAAACCAAGGCTTTTTCGATCACAGAAGTCAACGAATGAGGGTGCCTGGGGACATGCAGGGCCTGGGTTTACCTCCACATCACCCACGGAACAGAGGAGGAGTAGTATGAGGGTGCGGCTAAAGGCTATCAAAACTGGTCGCCTAGCGCGTTGGGGACAAAGCATAAAAGGAGCAGATTTCTGGGCATGGTAGAATATATTCAGGGCATAATGCGCAGACAGGGGTATGGTGGGGTATGGGTACAGCGGAGGTAATCCCAGGCACTGGGTGATGATAATAGAGGTTGTATCTCTGGGTGAGGTCACTGCATGTGTGGGAGGTGGGACAAAGGAGGTATCAGAGGTATGAAGAGTGGAACTAGGGGCTCCATTGTAAACTCAAACAATGATAACTAACCTGAACAACAGTATACAAGGCATATTGACATTTGAGAGAGACATACAGCGAGGCATACAGTAATCGCAGGTGTTGATTGGGAGAGCTAGCTAAAACAGCAGCTAATCAGCTAGCACAACAACAGCAGGTAAAATGGTGCTGACTAGGAAGAGAGGGTTGGATTAACTACACACAGAGCCTGAGTGAGGCTGGGGCCGACAGATAAAAACAAACAAACAGAATGGAGTACCGTGATTAATGGACAGTCCAGCAGGCATCAGCTATGTAGCCAAGTTTACAGCAAGGATCCGGTGGAGTATTGGGCTCTAGCCGTGTATAAGTGTGGTGCGGGTGAACAGATGAGTAGGCCGGGAAGTGGGCTCTAGCCGTGTATAAGTGTGGTGCGGGTGAACAGATGAGTAGGCCGGGAAGTGGGCTCTAGCCGTGTATAAGTGTGGTGCGGGTGAACAGATGAGTAGGCCGGGAAGTGGGCCTCAGGGATAGCTTCGGTACTGTGTGCAAGCTAGCTGTGAAGATCAGAAGTAGTTGTCCAGGGATTACAGCAGGAATCCGGCATTGTTGTGGAGAGACAGTTATCCAGGCTAAAAAAAAACTGGCTGGCTGTGCAGAAGGTAAAAGCCGCTAGCAGTGGCTAACAATGACTAAATAGCTTGTAGCTAGTTTTTATTTATTTCACCTTTATTTAACCAGGTAGGCTTGTTGAGAACAGGTTCTCATTTGCAAGTGCGACCTGGCCAAGATAAAGCATAGCAGTGTGAACAGACAACACAGAGTTACACATGGAGTAAACAATTAACAAGTCAATAACAGAGAAAAAAGGGGAGTCTATATACAATGTGTGCAAAAGGCATGAGGAGGTAGGCGAATAATTACAATATTGCAGATTAACACTGGAGTGATAAATGATCATGTACAGGTAGAGATATTGGTGTGCAAAAGAGCAGAAAAGTAAATAAATGAAAACTGTGGGGATGAGGTAGGTGGAAATGGGTGTGCTATTTACCAATAGATTATGTACAGCTGCAATGATCGGTTAGCTGCTCAGCTAGCTGATGTTTGAAGTTGGTGAGGGAGATTAAAAGTCTCCAACTTCAGCGATTTTTGCAATTCGTTCCAGTCACAGGCAGCAGAGTACTGGAACGAAAGGCGGCCGAATGAGGTGTTAGCTTTAGGGATGATCAATGAGATACACCTGCTGGAGCGCGTGCTACGGATGGGTGTTGCCATCGTGACCAGTGAGCGGAGATAAGGCGGAGCTTTGCCTAGCATGGCCTTGTAGATGACCTGAAGCCAGTGGGTCTGGCGACGAATATGTAGCGAGGGCCAGCCGACTAGAGCATACAAGTCGCAGTGGTGGGTAGTATAAGGTGCTTTAGTGACAACGGATGGCACTGTGATAAACTGCATCCAGTTTGCTGAGTAGAGTGTTGGAAGCAATTTTGTACATGACGTCGTCGAGGATCGGTAGGATAGTCAGTATTACTAGGGTAAGCTTGGCAGCGTGAGTGAAGGAGGCTTTGTTGCGGAATAGAAAGCCGATTCTTGATTTTATTTTCGATTGGAGATGTTTGATATGGGTCTGGAAGGAGAGTTTGCAGTCTAGCCAGACACCTAGGTACTTATAGGTGTCCACATATTCAAGGTCTGAACCATCCAGTGTGATGATGCTAGTCGGGCATGCAGGTGCAGGCAGCGATCGGTTGAAAAGCATGCATTTGGTTTTATTAGCGTTTAAGAGCAGTTGGAGGCCACGGAAGGAGTGTTGTATGGCATTGAAGCTCGATTGGAGGTTAGATAGCACAGTGTCCAATGACGGGCTGAAAGTGTATACAATGGTGTCGTCTGCGTAGAGGTGGATCAGGGAATCGCCCGCAGCAAGAGCAGTTAGCTGGTTAGCTTCTGGAGGTTCTTGAATGTGTTCTAAAATGTAAAATAATAGCGATTCCGTATCACATTGGGTGAGGCAGGTTACCGAAGGTATAATTGAATTAAAAATCGAAAAGAGATTGAAAATAAATATGGGTCCGGTGAGTGGTTGGGCTAGCTGGGGACACGGCGATTCAGACAGTTAGCAGGCCTGTGCTAACAAGCTAACAGTTAGTAGGCCGGGGCTAAACAAGCTAGCAGTTAGCAGACCGGGGCTAAACAAGCTAACTGTCTGTAGACCGGGGCAGGCTAGCAGTTAGCAGGCCGAATTAGCAAGCAAGCAGATAGCAAGGGCTAGAAAGTTAGCCTTTGGGGGACGTCGCGATGGGGTTAAGTCTGTTTATGCCTCTTCATTCGGTGACATCAATAGACCGGTCGTGGGTCCGGATATTGTAGCCTAGGAGTATGCTTCGGTGGTAGCACAGGAGCTCTGGCCAGGCTAGCTTCAAGCTAAGTGGATGGAAACGCTAGCCAGGAGTAGTCATCCGGGATTGCAGTTAGCTAGTTGTGAAGGTCCAGATGAAAATGCTCTGTTTGCGGTGGGAATCTGGGGATAAAAATAATAGGTCCGTTATGCTCTGGTTAGAGTCACGTTGATCGAACTGGCGAGAGCTTTCCGAGCTAAAGGTTAGCTGATGACCGCTAGCAATGGTTTTCTGACTGATAGCTGGTAGTTAGCTGGCTAGCTTCAGTTGAGGGGTTCCAGATCTGAAGTAAATATAAATACTTTAGAAGAAAAAAAAACAGATCCACACTACGTTGGGTGAGGCGGGTTGCAGGAGAGTATTTAGATGTTGAGGTTTAGCAAAATAGTTTTCTTCGCATATCTTTTAAAATATGTGAAAACGATATATACAAGGGACACGACAGGACAAGACGTCTGACTGCTACGCCATCTTGGATCACTCAGACAAATCAACTCAAATGTATTTATATAGCCCTTCGTACATCAGCTGATATCTCAAAGTGCTGTACAGAAACCCAGCCTAAAACCCCAAACAGCAAGCAATGCAGGTGTAGAAGCATGGTGGCTAGGAAAAACTCCCTAGGAAGAAACCTAGAGAGGAACCAGGCTATGGAGGGGTGACCAGTCCTCTTCTGGCTGTGCCGGGTGGAGATTGTAACAGAACATGGCCAAGATGTTCAAATGTTCATAAATGACCAGCATGGTCAAATAATAATAATCACAGTAGATGTCGAGGGTGCAGCAGGGTCAGTTGGCTTTTCATAGCCGATCATTAAGAGTATCTCTACCACTCCTGCTGTCTCTTTGTAAGTCGCTCTGGATAAGAGCGTCTGCTAAATGACTTAAATGTAATGTAATGTAATGTCTCTAGAGAGTTGAAAACAGCAGGTCTGGGACAGGTAGCAGAGCTGGACGAGACAGAGCTGGATGTGTTGCGGTAATGAGAATTTCAGCAGATAATGCAATAAAATACAAAAATAATTCATTCCTATGTTGAAATTACTCTTTGTGCAAGGTAGAGACCACTTATCTTTATTATGATATTTTGTTATATTACTAAATGACATGTTTTATATTTAAAAACATTACTGTCATGGTGTTTTAATGGTTTCATGAGAATTACCCGTGTAGTGTCAGCATTTTTTTTACTAGCATGTCGTACCTAAGTTTGCTTATCTTGCCAATGAAAAAGTAATTAAAGTAGTTGGCTATATCAGTGGGTTTTGATGAATGAGCCATCTGATTCAATGAATGATGGCACCCAAAATGTAATTTAAGGTGCTCTAACTTTTTTTTTTCTAACATTCTTTATATCGATTATTTTTTGTTTCACAGTATAGTTTATTTTTATTTAGTTTAGTCACATGATTTCTTATTTGCAGTACGTTTGCCAATCAGTTGGGCTTTCAGACTTGATTTGTCATGCCTCATCCCTCTCAACCATAAAGTTTTTCAAATCTTCTTCAATCCAAGGGGATTTAACAGTTGTTAGTTTTTACTCTTTTTTAGAACCTACCGGACAACTAGGACAAGCTCAAACCAAGTTTATTCACCCAATGGGTCAGACCGTTGAACAGACAAAAGACATGTTCCCACCAGAACAAGTATGTATTCCCCACTTTAGGCGATGTCTCCTCCTTTTCTCTAAACATGACATCTTTATTGCTAGGCAGGAAGTTTAAGTGATGTGGGTAATAAACTGTTCCTTCTCCCTTAATGTGACCTAACCTCGGCCCCCATTCTTCACTAATCCACAGCTCTCCACCCTTATCAGTGACAACAACCATGTGATTGCTTTTTCCCTTACTTTGTAACATTCTAAGCCCCTGGCTCATATTCAACCATAATTGACCCCGATTCCCCCTACAGATAACCATTAACTTCTGGTGTAGCAAGTATTCCAAATTGCAACCCAACAACTGAAACCAGACTGTGGCCATTCTCCTTTCCATAGGATACCCGATGTCTAACAATAACATGTTCTGACAGAATGTAAACGTTCTGCATTCCCCTCTCTCCCTTAGTGACTTGATTAAGGATATTTCAGGTTTATTATAGGCAGAACCCATCACAGTTTTTACAGTAATTTTCTTAATGGGTGCATGCTTATTATTAGCTGGAATAAGCATTTTCATAAATGTGTCGAGTGTAGCGTGTGGTTGCTCCTAATTAAACACCACAGACAAGCAAATACTCTTTACATCAACAACATATGAATCACTACAAAACATATTGTATGACCTCTTATTCATTATATTAGGCCCAGCCTTTGGAACTTTAGTGCTACTATATTGTGATCCCTACATCCTATGGATTGGATACTGCTTTAAAGCAAATTTCTGCAGCATTAGTAAAGATGTGATCAATACATGTTGATGATTTAATTCCTGTGCTGTTTGTAACTACCCTGGTAGGTTGACTGACCACCTTTTCTTGAGTGGGCAGCTTGACGAGAGCCAGTCTATTTAAATCACCCAGAAAATATACTTCTCTGTTGATATCACATGCATTTCACACACATTATCCAGATACTGACTGTTAGCACTTGGTGGTCTATAGCAGCTTCCCACAAGAATGGTCTTTAGGTGAGGCAAGATGAACCTGTAGCCAATTAAAACATTTCCCCCCCAATGTTGGCACTAAGGCAATTCCTCAAAATACACAACATGAGCAGCATCAGATTAGCAAAAATGAAATGGCACATCATCTAAACAGGTTGTTGAATGGAAGCCTTTAGCCTAGTGTATTTACTTCACAAAAAGTCTGCATAAATTCAAAGCGCACACATAATTGACACTGCGACCCGAATGCAGTTAACAAACCCTACAGGAAACCTCCTAGAGTATAGCTTATAAAAGAGTGTGTGCCTCTTTGACCTGTCTCTTTAGACAGTCATACATTTGATAAGTCAATGAACAATTCACTACATATGCATCTCTGTCATAGACATGAAGTCTTAACAATACAGAGAGACATAAGGCAAAATGCTATCTTCACCTGTCCTAGAGCAGGACTTACCAAACTCGGCCCAGGACTCCTAGAGCCTAGGCTGTTTTCCTTTCCAGTCCCAATCTCGCTAAAACCCCAAATCCTGACTCCCGTCTCACATGAAAATCCCAAATTTTATTCTGTAATATGTAGGTTGCATTATCAAAGCACGTCTCTCCCCTATGCATGTCAAAATACCTGTTAAGATACCTTGATATTTAAACTTTGTGCACTCTTCGTCTCTGTTATTCATGAGCTGATCTGCTATCTGTATAATCATCAATTATTTTTTGTCAAATACAGTATAGGATAAGTTATTCTGTAATTCATTGGAGGTTCTCTAGCAAGCTTAGACACTTTAGTCATTTTACTTTTGTCATTTGACTGCCGTTACAACATTTGTATGATTCAACAATGCTATACTCTGCGTGCGTCTTGAGCGTGCTCAGTATTGAGATGAAATGTGATGAATTAACTGAGGAGCATGATAACGATCTGAATTTGTGAATGGCCGGTTTGGCAATTCACAACAATGGCATTGGTGATCAAAGATAATTACTCCATCATTGCTATGGCTGTTACGGTGACCGTATTACCGCCACATCACACCGGTGGTAATGTCTACACACAATACCCCATAATGACAAAGCAAACAGGTTTTCAGGAATTTTTGCAAATGTATTAAAAATAAAAACATTTTAAGTATTCAGACCCTTTGCTATGCATCCTGTTTCCATTGATCATCATTGATGTATCTACAACTTGATTGGAGTCCACCTGTGGTAAATTCAATTGATTGGACATGATTTGGAAAGGCACACACCTGTCTATGTAAGGTCTCACAGTTGACAGCGCTTGTCAGAGCAAAAACCAAGCCATGATGTCAAAGGAATTGTCTGTAGAGCTCCGAGACAGGATTGTGACGAGGGACAGATCTGAGGAAGGGTACCAAAACATTCCTGCAGCATTGAAGGTCCCCAAGAACAGTGGCCTCCAATATTCTTAAAGGGAAGACGTTTGCAGCCACCATGACTCTTCCTAGAGCTGGCCACTCGGCCAAACTGAGCAATCGGGGGGAGAAGCGTCTTGGTCAGGGAGGTAACCAAGAACCCGATGGTCATGCTGACAGAGCTCCAGAGTTCCTCTGTGGAGATGGGATAACCTCCCAAAAGGACAACCATCTCTGCAGAACTCAACCAATCAGGCCTTTATGGTAGAGTGGCCAGATGGAATTCCCTCCCTCAATAAAATGCACTGAGTTTGCCAAAAGGCATCTAAAGGACAAGGTTCTCTGGTCTGATGAAACCAAGATTGAACTATTTGGCCTGAATGCCAAGCGTCACATCTGGAGGAAAGCTGGCACCATCCCTATGGTGAAGCATGGTGGTTGCAGCATCATGCTGTGGGGATGTTTTTCAGAAACACGGACTGGGAGACTAGTCAGCATCGAGGGAAAGATGAACAGAGCAAAGTACAGAGAGATCCTTAATGAAAACCTGCTCCAGAGTGCTCAGGACCTCAGACTGGGGCGACGGTTCACCTTCCAACAGGACAACGACCTGAAACACACAGCCAAGACAACAAGACAAGTGTTGAGCACACGCCAAGACAAGTGGCTACGGGACAAGTCTCAATGTCCGGACTTGAACCCGATCAAACATCTCTGGTGAGACCTGACAATAGCTGTGCAGTGACCCTACCCATCCAACCTGACAGAGCTTAAGGATCTGCAGAGTAAAATGGGAGAAAGTCTCCAAAATACAGGTGTGCTGAGCTTGTAGCGTCATACCCGCTTCCAAAGGTGCTTTAACAGAAGTATTGAGTGAAGGGTCTGAATACTTATGTAAATGTGATATTTACGTAGCTTTTTTAAATTAAAAACATTTACAAAAATGTCTAAAAACCAGTTTTTGCTTTGTCATTTTGGGGTATTGTAAATAGATTGATTAAGGGAAAAATGACTTTAACGTAACAAAATGTGGAAAAAGTCAAGGGGTCTGAATACTTTCCGAATGCACTGTGTAGCTCAACATTTGTATACAAATAAAGTAATATAAATAACTAAGCATAAGTGTACCTATTTCTTTGTTAACCGCTCAACACAGAATAGCCTCGTGCACACTTCCTCAAATTGTTTGGAGAAAATATATTTTCTATTTTATTCAGCTATGTTCAATTGTATTCTTCATACTGTAATATAATGCAATGTACATTTGAAGATCCCTGGGATATCTTCAACCACCAACTTACCATCCTGAGACAAGGCCGAGTATAGCCCACAAAGATCTCCACCACGGCACAACCCAAGGGGGGGCGCCAACCCAGACAGGAAGATCACATCAGTGACTGCGCAATAGCCTTTCTAAAAATGTTGAGAGTATTGGAAGATTCGATATAGGCCGATTTAGTTTTTAAAATATTTTCTGGGTCAAGGTTTGGCTTTTTCAAGAGTGGCTTTATTACTGCCACTTTTAGTGAGTTTGGTACACATCCAGTGGAAAGATAGCCGTTTTATTATATTCAATATAGGAGGGCCAAGCAGAGGAAGCAGCTCTTTCAGTAGTTTATTTGGAATAGGGTCCAGTATGCAGCTTGAAGGTTTAGAGGCCATGATTATTTTCATCATTGTGTCAAGAGATATCGTACTAAAACACTTAAGTGTCTCCCTTGATTGTAGGTCCTGGTAGAGGTGTGCAGACTCAGGACAACTGAGCTTTGAAGGAATATGCAGATTTAAAGAGGAGTCCGTAATTTGATTTCTAATAATCATGATCTTTTCCTCAAAGAAGTTCATGAATTTATTACTGCTGAAGTGAAAGCCATCCTCTCTTGGGGAATGCTGATTTTTAGTTAGCTTTGCAACAGTATCAAAAAGGAATTTCGGATTGTTCTTATTTTCCTCAATTAAGTTGGAAAAATAGGATGATCGAGCAGCAGTATGGGCTCTTCGATACTGCACGGTACGGTCTTTCCAAGGTAGTCGGAAGACTTCCAATTTGGTGTGGCGCCATAGGGTATTGCGCAAGGTTAAATTGAGTTCCTCAGTTAGGTGGTTAACTGATTTTTGTCCTCTGGCATCCTTGGGTAGACAGAGGGAGTCTGGAAGGACATCAAGGAATCTTTGTGTTGTCTGTGAATTTATAGCACGACTTTTGATGTTCCTTGGTTGTGGTCTGAGCAGATTATTTGTTGCAATTGCAAACGTAATAAAATGGTGGTCCGATAGTCCAGGATTATGAGGAAAAACATTAAGATCCACAACATTTATTCCATGGGACACAACTAGGTCCAGAGTATGACTGTGACAGTGAGTAGGTCCAGAGACATGTTGGACAAAACCCACTGAGTCGATGATGGCTCCGAAAGCGTTTTGGAGTGGGTCTGTGGATTTTTCCATGTGAATATTAAAGTCACCAAAAATGTGTTTATTATCTGCTATGACTACAAGGTCCGATAGGAATTCAGGGAACTCAATGAGGAACGCTGTATATGGCCCAGGAGGCCTGTAAACAGTAGCTATAAAAAGTGATTGAGCAGGCTGCATAGATCTCCATGACTAGAAGCTCAAAGGACGAAAACGTAATTTTTATTTTTTGTAAATTGAAATTTGCTATCGTAAATGTTGGCAACACCTCCGCCTTTGCGGGATGCACGGGGGATATGGTCATAAGTGTAGCCAGGTTGTGAGGCTTCATTTAACACAGTAATTCATCAGGCTTAAGCCATGTTTCAGTCAGGCCAATCACATCAAGATTATGATCAGTGATTAGTTCATTGACAATAATTGCCTTTTGAAGTAAGGGATCTAACATTAAGTAGCCCTACTTTGAGATGTGAGGTATCATGATCTCTTTCAATAATGACAGGAATGGAGGAGGTCTTTATCCTAGTGAGATTGCTAAGGTGAACACCGCCAATGTTTAGTTTTTCCCAGCCTAGGTCACAGACACGGTCTCAATGGGGATAGCTGAGCTGACTACGCTGACTGTGCTAGTGGCAGACTCCACTATGCTGGCAGGCTGGCTAACAGCCTGCTGCCTGGCCTGCACCCTATTTCATTGTGGAGCTAGAGGAGTTAGAGCCCTGTCTATGTTCATAGATAAGATGAGAGCACCCCTCCAGCTAGGATGGAGTCCATGACTCCTCAGCAGGTCAGGCTTGGTCCTGTTTGTGGGTGAGCCCCAGAAAGAGGGCCAATTATCTAAAACTTCTATCTTTTGGGAGGGGCAGAAAACAGTTTTCAACCAGCGATTGAGTTGTGAGACTCTGCTTTAGAGCTCATCACTCCCCCTAACTGGGAGGGGGCCAGAGACAATTACTTGATGCCGACACATCTTTCTAGCTGATTAACACGCTGAAGCTATGTTACGCTTGGTGATCTCTGACTGTTTCATCCTAACATCCTTGGTGCTGACGTGGATAACAATATCTCTATACTCTCTACACTCTACTTATCTTCAGATTAGCCTTAACGTCGGTAGCCCTGCCCCCTGGTAAACAGTGTATGATCGCTGGATGTTTCGTTTTAAGTCTAATACTGCGGGTAATGGAGTCGCCAATGACTAGATTTTTCAATTTGTCAGAGCTAATGGTGGGAAGCTTCGGCATCTCAGACCCCGTAACGGGAGGAGTAGAGACGAGAAGGTTCGGCCTCTGACTCAGACTCGTTGCTTAATGGGGAAAGCCGGTTGAAAGTTTCTGTCGGCTGAATGAGCGACACAGGTTGAGCATTCCTACAGCATTTCCCTCCAGAAACCGTGAGAAAGTTGTCCGGCTGCGGGGACCGTGCGAGGGGATATATGGTTAATACGTTAGTATGTTACTATCTGTACTTACTGGTGGCACAGACGCCGTTTCATCCTTTCCTACACTGAAATTACACTTGCCTAACGATTGCGTCTGAAGCTGGGCTAGCAGCACAGCTATCCTTGACGTAAGGCGATTGTTTTCCTGTATATTATGAGTACAGCGACTGCAATTAGAAGGCATCATGTTCATGTTACTACTTAGCTTCGGCTGTTGGAGGTCCTGACGAACCATGTCCAGATAAAGCGTCCGGAGTGAAAAAGTTGAATGGGGGAAAAAAGTTGAGGGAAAAAACAAAAATATAAACGGTAATTAAAAAGTAAATACCGTAAAGTTGTCAGGTAGCTAAGTAAGGTTGGCAACACAACGCACAGCAACACGTGAACAAGTCTGCAAGTTGTGACCGGAAATCCGGTGCCGACAGAGATGGCCGCATCGCTTCGCGTTCCTAGGAAACTATGCAGTATTTTTTTTCTGTGTTATTTCTTACATTGGTACCCCAGGTAGTCTTAGATTTTATTACATACAGTCGGGAGGAACTATTGGATATAAGAGCAACGTCAACTCACCATCATTACGACCAGGAATACGACTTTCCCGAAGCGGATCCTGTTTTACACACCACCCAGGATAATGGATCGGATCCCAGCCTGCGAACCAAAACAACAACGCCGTAAAAAGGGCAGACGAAGCGTTCTTCTGGTCAGGCTCCGGAGACGGGCACATCGCGCACCGCTCCCGAGAATACTACTCGCCAATGTCCAGTCTCTTGACAGCAAGTTAGACGAAATCGGAGCAAGGGTAGCATTCCAGAGAGACATAAGAGACTGTAACGTTCTTTGCTTCACGGAAACATGGCTCACTCGAGACACGCTATTGGAGTCAGTACAGCCATCTGGTTTCTTCACGCATCGCGCCGACAGAAACAAGCATCTTTCTGGTAAGCAGAGGGGCGGGGGGTATGCCGTAAGATTAACAAGACGTGGTGTGATCATAACATACAGGAACTGGAGTCCTTCTGTTCACCGGACTTAGAATTCCTCACAATCAAATGTCGACCGCATTATCTACCAAGATAATTATTTTCGATTATAATCACAGCCACATAGTGGGGAGAACAAGTATTTGATACACTGCCGATTTTGCAGGTTTTCCTACTTACAAAGCATGTAGAGGTCTGTCATTTTTTATCATAGGTACACTTCAACTGCGAGAGACGGAATCTAAAACAAAAATCCAGAAAATCACATTGTATGATTAAGTAATTCATTTGCATTTTATTGCATGACATAAGTATTTGATACATCAGAAAAGCAGAATTTAATATTTGGTACAGAAACCTTTGTTTGCAATTACAGAGATCATACGTTTCCTGTAGTTCTTGACCAGGTTTGCACACACTGCAGCAGGGATTTTGGCCCACTCCTCCATACAGACCTTCTCCAGATCCTTCAGGTTTCGGGGCTGTCTCTGGGCAATACGGACCTTCAGCTCCCTCCAAAGATTTTCTATTGGTTTCAGGTCTGGAGACTGGCTAGGCCACTCCAGGACCTTGAGATGCTTCTTACGGAGCACCCTGATGTCCTTACACAGCTCTCTGGTCTTGGTCATTGTGGAGAGGTTGGAATCTGTTTGATTGAGTGTGTGGAAAGGTGTCTTTCAAACAGGTGTAGTTAATACAGGTAATGAGTGGAGAACAGGAGGGCTTCTTAAAGAAAAACTAACAGGTCTGTGAGAGCCGGAATTCTTACTGGTTAGTAGGTGATCAAATTCTTATGTCATGCAATCCAATGCAAATTAATTACTTAAATCACTGTATGATTTTTTTCTGGATTTTTGTTTTAGATTCTGTCTCTCACAGTTGAAGTGTACCTATGATAAAAAAAGCAGTCACATCGATGGCCCTGAACGAACTTCATTTGACTCTATGTAAACTGGAAACCCAATATCCTGAGGCTGCATTCATTGTAGCTGGGGATTTTAACAAGGCTAATCTGAAAACAAGACCCCCTAAATTTTATCAGCATATCGATTGTGCTACCATGGCTGGTAAAACCCTAGATCATTGTTATTCTAACTTCCGCAACGCATATTAGGCCCTCCCCCGCCCTCCCTTTGGAAGAGCTGACCACGACTCCATTTTGTTACTCCCTGCCTATAGACAGAGACTAAAATAGGAACCTCCCGCGCTCAGGTCTGTTCAACGCTGGTCCGACCAATCTGATTCCACGCTTCAAGATTGCTTCGATCACGTGGACTGGGATATGTTCCGCATTGCGTCAAACAACATTATTGACGAATACGCTGATTCGGTGAGCGAGTTTATTAGCAAGTGCATCGTCGATGTCCTACCCACAGCAACTATTAAAACATTTCCAAACCAGAAACCATGGATTGATGGCAGCATTCGCGTGAACCTGAAAGCGCGAACCACTGCTTTTAATCAGGGCAAGGTGATCAGAAACATGACAGAATACAAACAGTGCAGCTATTTCCTCCGCAAGGCAATCAAACAAGCGAAGTGTCAGTATAGAGACAAAGTAGAGTCGCGATTCAATGGCTCAGACACGAGGTATGTGGCAGGGTCTACAGTCAATCACGGATTACAAAAAGATAACCAGCCCCGTCGTGGACCAGGATGTCTTGCTCCCAGACAGACTAAACAACTTCTTTGCTCGCTTTGAGGACAATACAGTGCCACTGACATGGCCCGCTACCAAAACCTGCGGACTCTCCTTCACTGCAGCCAACGTGAGTAAAACATTTAAATGTGTTAACCCTTGCAAGGCTGCAGGTCCAGACGGCATCCCCAGCCGCGTCCTCAGCAGACCAGCTGGCTGGTGTGTTTACGGACATATTCAATCAATCCTTATCCCAGTCTGCTGTTCCCTCATGCTTCAAGAGGGTCACCATTGTTCCTGTTCCCAAGAAAGCTAAGGTAACTGCGCTAAACGACTACCACCCTGTAGCACTCACTTCCATCATCATGAAGTGCTTTGAGAGACTAGTCGAGGACCATATCACCTTCACCCTACCTGACACCCTAGACCCACTCCAATTTGCTTACCGCCCCCAATAGGTCCACAGACGATGCAATCGCAACCACACTGCACACAGCCCCAACCCATCTGGACAAGAGGAATACCTATGTGAGAATGCTGTTCATCGACTACAGCTCATTTAACACCATAGTACCCTCCAAACCCTGGGTCTCGACCCCGTCCTGTGCAACTGGGTACTGGACTTCTTGACAGGCCGCCCCCAGGTGGTGAGGGTAGGTAACATCTCCACCCCGCTGATCCTCATCACTGGGGCCCCACAAGGGTGCATTCTGAGCCCTCTCCTGTACTCCCTGTTCACCCACGACTGCGTGGCCATGCACGACTCCAACTCAATCAGCAAGTTTGTAGACGACACTACAGTGGAAGGCTTGATTACCAACAGCGACGAGACTGCCTACAGGGAGGAGGTGCGGGCCCTCGGAGTGGGTTGTCAGGAAAATAACCTCACACTCAACGTCAACAAAACAAAGGAGATGATCGTGGACTTCAGGAAACAGCAGAGGGAGCACCCTCCCTATCCACATCGATGGGACAGTAGTGGAGAGGGTAGTACGTTTTAAGTTCCTCGGCGTACACATCACGGACAAACTGAATTGGTCCACCCACACAGACAGCGTGGAGGCTGAAGAAATTTGGCTTGTCACCAAAAGTACTCACAAACTTTTACAGATGCACAATAGAGAGCATCCTGTCGGGCTGTATCACCGCCTGGTACGGCAACTGCTCCCCCCTCAACCGGCTCTACAGAGGGTAGTGAGGTTTGCGCATTGCATCACCGGGGGCAAACTACCTGCCCTCCAGGACACCTACACCACCCGATGTCACAGGAAGGACAAAAAGATAATCAAGGACAACATCCACCCAAGCCACTGCCTGTTCACCTTGCTATCATCCAGAAGGCGAGGTCAGTACAGGTGCATCAAAGCAGGGGCCGAGAGATTGAAAAACAGCTTCTATATCAAGGCCTTCAGACTGTTAAACAGCCACCACTAACATTGAGTGGCTGCTGCCAACATACTGACTCAACTCCAGCCACTTTAATAATGGACAAATGTATGTAGACACTTTAAACAATGCCACTAAATATGTTAACATACCCTACGTTACTCATCGCATATGTATATACTGTACTCGATACCATCTACTGCATCTTGCCTATGCCGTTTTGTATCATCACTCATTCATATATTTTTTTGTACATATTCTTCATCCCTTTACACTTGTGTGTATACGGTAGTTGTTGTGAAATTGTTAGGTTAGATTACTCGTTGGTTATCCTTGCATTGTCGGAACTAGAAGCACAAGCATTTCGCCAGACTCACATTAACATTTGCTAACCATGTGTATGTGATAAATAAAATTTGATTAGAATTATTATTTGAATTTTATTGAAACAATTTTTAAATGCACATCTTTACATCTTCGCATGAAATACTGTCGCCAATTGGATGGAAACCTAGCTAATGAGTTAACATGAGGAATCCAAAAAAATTGTCAAAAGCCTGCCACGGACCCAACACATCCCACCCCACAACTAATACTGTATATAGTATCAGTTCTCTGTCTGACAAGTCGTATATAGCTGCGGCTCAGATAATTGTTTATTCATCCAATGTAATGTATTTCCAGTGAATTTTGTCCCCCCCCGCCCCATGTTCTGAGTAATTCGTAATTGAAGTGGTTACAATTCTACATCCTGATATTACCAAGTTCTGTGCACTACATGGTGCTGTTCCAGTTTTTTAAAGAACCCCCCCACCCATTGGATTTGTGCATTTGAAACATTGGTCAGGTAAACAACCAAAGCATGGGTTACTGTCATACCTTGTCCATAAACTGCTAACAGGGTAGCCTAGTGTTTAGAGCGTTGGACTAGTAACCGAAAGGTTGCAAGTTCAAATCCCAGAGCTGACAAGGTACAAATCTGTCTTTCTGAACTAGGCCGTCATTGAAAATAAGAATTTGTTCTTAACTGACTTGCCTGGTAAAATAAAGGTAACAAACCAGTATGTGATTTGGTGAACTATCCCTTTAACATTGGGGGTGGGGGGTGTAATCTTTAAAAATAAATAACATAGTAGGAACGGCACTATCTAGTGGTCAGAACCTGGTAATGACAGTATGTAGGATGGGACATGAAATGAACAATTTCTCTGAAAAGATGGGGGGGAGGAACCCCAAATTTCCACAATGCTCAGAGCTGCAGCTCCATACTACTTATTAGACATGGAGATCTGATTGATATTGTATTCTCATTCTCACGATGGGTTGGGGGGTCCATAGGTGGCTTTTGACAATTAGTCTTCATGTCTTACACATAGTAAATAAAATAGAAAAGGTGGTCCAAATTGGATCCTATAAATTTAAAATATATATTTCTGGTGCAATCAATTAGCTTAATTTTTCAAAGCTCAAATTATATTTCAACCAAAAAATGTTGCAGGAATGCTTATCTTATCTAACTACAGAAATGACTTCAGAACAATCTGAAACGGTGGGTGTCATGGCTTGCTGAAATGATGGATGGATGTTGGGATTATTGCAGTGTAACTATGTATTTTTGTCAGGCATGACCATACAGCACTGAATGAGCAAATTTGACTTTGCAAGCTGTATATTGAACTGCTACCAAAAAGTAAAGTTTACGTTCATCATGAATATTCATAGTTAATATTTCCGACTGTTGTATCTATGTTTACAGGTCTATTTCCAAGATGCAAATAAAATGTTATTCGTCGCATGCTTCATAAAAAACAAGTGAAGATCAACAGTGAAATGCTTATTTAAGGGCCATTCCCAACAATGTACAGAAATAAAGTAATAACGCTTAATGAAAAATACACAATGAGTAACGGTAACTTGGCTATATACACGGGGTAGCAGTACTGAGTTGGTGGAGAGATTTGAGGTAGATATGCGCAGTTGAAGTCAGAAGTTTACATACAGGTTGGAGTCATTAACTCGTTTTTCAACCACAACACAAATTTCTTCTTAACAAACTATAGTTTTGGCAAGTTGCTTCGGACATTTACTTTGTGCATGGCCCAAAAAAACATTTCCAACAATTGTTTACAGACCGATTATTTCACCTATAATTAACTTTATCAAGTTTTACATACACTAAGTTGACTGTGCCTTTTAAACAGCTTGGAAAATGAAAATGTCAAGGCTTTAGAAACTTCTGATTGCCTAGTTGACATAATTTGAGTCAATTGGAGGTGTACCTGTGGATGTATTTCAAGGCCTACCTTCAACTCAGTGCCTCTTTGCTTGACATCATGGGGAAATCAAAAGAAATCAGCCAAGACCTCAGAAAAATACATTGTAGACCTCCACAAGTCTGAGCAATTTCCAAACGCTTGAAGGTACCATGTTCATCTGTACAAACAATAGTACGCAAGTATAAACACCATGGGACCACACAGCCGTCATACCGCTCAGGAAGGAGACATGTTCTGTCTCCTAGAGATGAACGTACTTTGGTGCGAAAAGTGCAAATCAATCCCAGAACAAAGGACCTTGTGAATATGCTGGAGGAAACCGGTACAAAACTATCTAAATCCACAGTAAAACAAGTACTATATCGACATAACCTGAAAGGCCATTCAGCAAGGAAGATGCCACAGCCTCAAAACTATACTGAATGAAAATATAAACGCAACATGCAACATTTTCAAAGATTTTACTGAGTTACAGTTCATATAAGGAAAACGGTTAGGCCCGACTATGGATTTCACATGACTGGGAATACAGATATGCATCTGTCCCACTCTTCTTCAATGGCTGTGCGAAGTTGCTGGATATTGGCGGGAACTGGAACACGCTGTCTTACACGTCGAGCCATAGCATCCCAAACATGCTCAATGGGTGACATGTCTGAGTAAGCAGGCCAGCCTCCAGGAATTATGTCTGTAGCTTATGCCTGCCCAACCCCATAACCCCAACGACTCCATACACGTGGTCTGTGATTGTGAGGCCGTTTGGACATACTGCCATTTTCTCGAAAAAGACATTGGTAGAGAAATGGTCATAAAATTAACTGGCAACAGCTCTGGTGGACATTCCTGCAGTAAGCATGCCAATTGCACACACACTCAACTTAAGACATCTGTAGCATTGTGGTGTGTGACAAAACTGCATCTATGAATTTATTAATGAAGCCGATGACTGACTGATAACTCCTCAATGCCATTTGATGAATCACGGAACATATTCCAGTCCTGATAGGCTAGCAAAACAATCCTGTAATTTAGCATCCGCTTCATCGGACCAATTGTGTTCGTTGTCCGTAGCTTATGCCTGCCCATACCATAACCCCACCACCACCGTGGAGGTCCTGGGCTGGCATTTTTACACATGGTTGTGATGCCGGTTGGACGTATTGCCACATTTTTTAAAACGACATTGGCTTATAGTGGAGAAATTAACATTTAGTTTTCTGGCAACCGCTCTGGTGGACATTCCTGCGGTCAGCATGCCAATTGTTTGCTCCCTCAAAGCTTGAGACATTTGTGGCATTGATGTGTGAAGAACAAAAAAAGTTTACCTGTGTAATGATCATGCTGTTTAATCAGCTTCTTGATATGCCACACCTGTCAGATGGATTAATTATTTTGGCAATGGAGAAATGTTCACTAGCATGGATGTAAACACATTTGTCATCATTTGAGAGAAATAAACTTTGCATATGGATGATTTTATGGGATATTTTATTTAATCTCATAAAACATGGGACCAACACTTTACATGTTGGGTTCATATTTTTGTTCAGTGTAAATGGTCTATTGACCTCAGTATGCTTAGGCTTACCTGTTCTCTGTACTGTAATTATGACTCACTGAATCTATCTTATATATCAAAAGAGAGGCCAACGTGTAGGCTCTCGGATGAAACTAAGTCGGCAACTAAATAATCTGCCTCTACCTTCCGTTCTATTCGCGAATGTACCACCACTGGAGAACAAACCGGACGAACTCCGTTCGACACTATCCTATCAACGGGACCTGAAGAACTGTAATATCCTAGGTTTCTCAGAGTCGTGGCTGGACATGGATAATATACATCTAGCTGTTTTTTTCTATGCGTTGTCAAGACTACGGCAGCGTTGGGTAAGGTTAGGGGGAGGGATGTGTCTCTTTGTCAACAACAAATGCTCGTGCACGATCTCGAATATTAAGGAAATCTCGAGTTTCTTCTCTCCTGCGTTTTAGAATACTTCATGATTAGCTGTAGACCATATATTTACCAATAGAGTTGATCTATATTTTTAGTAGCAGTCTATTTACCACCACAAACCGACGCTGGCGGTAAGACAACACTCAACGAGCAGTATTAGGACATAAGCAAACAAGAAAATACTCTCAGGGAAACTGAAATCCATTTTACCTCATTTCTACTAGCATGTCACCTGTGCAACTAGAGGACCTTTACTCCACACACAGAAACACATACAAAGCTCACCCTCTATTTGGCAAATCTGACCATAACTCTATCCTCCTGATTCCTGTTTACAAGCAAAAACTAAAACGGGAAGTATTTGAACAGGAAGTACCAATAATGAAGTGGTCCGATGAAACCGATGCTAGTCTACAGGACTGTTTTGGTAGCAAAGAATGGAATATGTTCTGGGATTCATCCGATGTCATTAAGGAATTTACAATATCATTCACTGGCTTCGTTAAAAAGTGCATTGACGTCATCGTCCCCACATTGACCATATGTACATATTCTATCCAGAAAGAATGGATTACAAGCAACAGCCGCTAAAGGATGGAGCTGCCGCTTTCAAGGAGTTGGCATCCAGCCGCAGAGGGTAGTGCATACGGCCCAGTACATCACTGGGGCCGAACTCCCTGCCATCCAGGACCTCTATACCAGGCGGTGTCAGAGGAAGGCCCTAAAAATTGCCATTCAAGACATAAACTGTTATTTTTGTTACCGCACGGCAAGCGGTACTGATGCACCAGGACTCTGAACAGCTTCTACCCCCAAGCCATAAGATGGATAAATAGTTAGTCCGGGTAGCTATTTGGTTAACTATTTAACTATCTGCATTGACCCTTTTTGCACAAACTTTTTTGACTCATCACATACGCTGCTGCTACTGTTTATCTATCCTGTTGCTTAGTCACTTTATTCCTAGTTATATGTACAAATCTACCTCGATTATCTTGTACCACTCCACATCGGCTCAGGACTGTTACCCCGTGTATATAGCAGAGTTATTATTTCTTATTGTCTATGTATTATTACTTTTATTACATGTTATTAGTTTTCTATTATTTCTCTATTTTATCTCTGCATTGTTGGGAAAGGCCCGTAAATAGTTTACTGTTAGTCTACACCTGTTGTTTACGACACAAAACAGTTTGATTTGAAAGCCCTTAAGTAACACTGCAACAAAATTATTTACTGTTTTGCCATTGTTTTTAGGGAGCTAAACTATATGATTGTGTAATTGCTGAAGGATATGTCTATAGCACACGAGTCAAAATGACTGACTGTGTTCATATCAGTTAAATTTGGAGATAATTACTAATTATGGCATTTTCTACACCAACTTTATTCATCATAATGTTGCAGTTTCTCTTCTGTGCCCCATGTTTAACACATGTTCATTTTTCAACAGTCTGCTTTCCTGCACTGGATGGCAGTGATCCTCCCACCTAGTGCCACCACCTGCATTCTGTCCCTCTCTCTCCTGATTCCCTAGTAGATACATTGTCACCCTATAGTCTGGTAGCCTGGCTGCTCACCTACATGTATATCAATGAAGACCCCATTTGGAAAGACGCCAGGCCAGCGCCCCAGAGCTGATGGGGGTGAGAGAAACTCACGGCTTATGTACATGAATGTAGCCGAAACGTTACACATGACAGCTTACAAAACCATATGGGTTTTTTAAGATATAAGTATGATGCAGTAATATGCCTTCAGAAAGATATTCACACCCCTTTTTACTTTTTCAACATTTTGTTCTGTTACAGCCTGAATTTAAAATTGATTACATTTAGATTTTTTTGTCAATGCTCTACACACAATACCCCATAATATCAAAGTGGAATTATGTTTTTACAAATGTTGACAAATGAATTAAAAAATGTAAGCTGAAATGCCTTGATAAATGTAAGTATTCAACCCCATGTTCACAAAAATGTGCTTAACAAGTCACATAAGTTGCATTGACTCACTCTGTGTGCAATAATAATGCTAAACATGATCTTTGAATGACCTCATCTCTGTCCCCAACACATACAATTATCTTTAAGGTCCCTTAATAGTGAATTTCAAACCGATTCAACCACAAAGACCAGGGAGGTTTTCCAATGCCTTGCAAATAAGGGCACCTATTGGTAGATGGGAGAATTTTTTTTATCCCATTGAGCATGGTGAAGTTAATAATTACACTTTAATTGGTGTATTAAAATACCCAGTCACTAAGATATAGGCGTCCTTCCTAACACAATTGCCAGAGAGGAAGGAAACGGCTCAGGGATTTCACCATGAGGCCAATGGTGACTTTAAAACCAAGTTTAATTGCTGTGATGAGAGAACTGAGGATGGATCAACAACATTGTAGTTACTCCACAATACTAACCTAATTGACAGAGTGAAAAGAAGGAAGCCTGTACAGAGTAAAAATGTTCCAAAACGTGCATCCTGTTTGCAACAAGGCACTAAAGTAATACTGCAAAATATGTGGCAAAGCAATATATTTTTTGTCCTGAATACAAAGTGTAATGTTTGGGATAAATACAACACATTACTGGGTACCACGCTCCATATTTTGGTATGCTTGTAATCGTTCAGGACTGGCGTTTGTATGGCCGAGTTACAATTTATTTTTTATTTTTTTTACCCCTTTTTCTCCCCAATTTCGTGGTATCCAATTGTTTTAGTAGCTACTGTCTTGTCTCATCGCTACAACTCCTGTACGGGCTCGGGAGAGACGAAGGTTGAAAGTCGTGCGTCCTCCGATACACAACCCAACCAAGCCGCACTGCTTCTTAACACAGCACCATCCAACCCAGAAGCCAGCCGCACCAATGTGTCGGAGGAAACACCGTGCACCTGGCAACCTTGGTTAGCGCGCACTGCGTCCGGCCCGCCACAGTAGTCGCTGGTGCACGATGAGACAAGGATTTCCCTACTGGCCAAACCCTCCCTAACCCGGACGACGCTTGGCCAATTGTGCGTCGCCCCACGGACCTCCCGGTCATGGCCAGTTACGACAGAGTCTGGGCGCGAACCCAGAGTCTGGTGGCACAGCTGGCGCTGCAGTACAGCGCCCTTAACCACTGTGCCACCCGGGAGCGAGTTACAATTTTGACTTAAATCTGCTTGAAAATCTATGGCAAGACTCAGGGCTGTGAATACGTATGTAAATGATATTTACAGTTAAAGTCGGAAGTTTACATACACTTAGGTTGGAGTCATTAAAACTTGTTTTTCAACCACTCCACAAATTTCTTGTTAACAAACTATAGTTTTGGCAAGTCGGTTAGGACATCTACTTTGTGCATGACACAAGACATTTTTCCAACAATTATTTTCAAACAAATTATTTCACTTATAATTGACTGTATCACAATTCCAGTGGGTCAGAAGTTTATATACAGTGGGGAGAACAAGTATTTGATACACTGCCGATTTTGCAGGTTTTCCTACTTACAAAGCATGTAGAGTTCTGTCATTTTTTATCATAGGTACACTTCAACTGCGAGAGACGGAATCTAAAACAAAAATCCAGAAAATCACATTGTATGATTTTTAAGTAATTCATTTGCATTTTATTGCATGACATAAGTATTTGATACATCAGAAAAGCAGAATTTAATATTTGGTACAGAAACCTTTGTTTGCAATTACAGAGGTCATATGTTTCCTGTAGTTCTTGACCAGGTTTGCACACACTGCAGCAGGGAATTTGGCCCACTCCTCCATACAGACCTTCTCCAGATCCTTCAGGTTTCGGGGCTGTCGCTGGGCAATACGGACTTTCAGCTCCCTCCAAAGATTTTCTATTGGGTTCAGGTCTGGAGACTGGCTCGGCCACTCCAGGACCTTGAGATGCTTCTTACGGAGCCACTTCTTAGTTGCCCTGGCTTTGTGTTTCGGGTCGTTGTCATGCTGGAAGACCCAGCCATGACCCATCGTCAATGCTCTTACTGAGGGAAGGAGGTTGTTGGCCAAGAACTCGTGATACATGGCCCCATCCATCCTCTCCTCGATACGGTGCAGTCATCCTGTCCCCTTTGCAGAAAAGCATCCCCAAAGAATGATGTTTCCACCTCCATTCTTCACGGTTGGGATGGTGTTCTTGGGGTTGTACTCATTCTTCTTCTTCCTCCAAAAAGCTCTATTTTTGTCTCATCAGACCACATGACCTTCTCCCATTCCCCCTCTGGATCATCCAGATGGTCATTGGCAAACTTCAGACGGGCCTGGACATGCGCTGGCTTGAGCAGGGGGACTTTGCGTGCGCTCCAGGATTTTAATCCATGATGGCGTTGTGTGTTACAAATGGTTTTCTTTGAGACTGTGGTCCCAACTCTCTTCAGGTCATTGACCAGGTCCTGCCGTGTAGTTCTGGACTGATCCCTCACCTTCCTGATGATCATTGAATTGATGCCCCACGAGGTGAGATCTTTCATGGAGCCCCAGACTGAGGGTGATTGACCGTTATCTTGAACTTCTTCCATTTTCTAATAATTGCGCCAACACTTGTTGCCTTCTCACCAAGCTGCTTGCCTATTGTCCTGTAGCCCATCCCAGCCTTGTGCAGGTCTACAATTTTAACCCTGATGTCCTTACACAGCTCTCTGGTCTTGGCCATTGTGGAGAGGTTGGAGTCTGTTTGACTGAGTGTGTGGACAGGTGACTTTTATACAGGTAACGAGTTCAAACCGGTGCAGTTAATACAGGTAATGAGTGGAGAACAGGTCTGAGAGCCGGAATTCTTACTGGTTGGTAGGTAAATACTTGTCATGCACTAAAATGCTAATTAATTATATAAAATTCATACAATGTGATTTTTGTTTTAGATTCCGTCTCTCACAGTGATACAAATTACAGACCTTTACATGCTTTGTAAGTAGGAAACACTGCCGATTTTGCAGGTTATCAAAAACTTGTTCTCCCCACTGTACACTAAGTTGACTGCCTTTAAACAGCTTGGAAAATTCCATAAAATTTTGTCATGGCATTAGAAGCTTCTGATGGGCTAATTGACATAATTTGAGTCAATTGGGGGTGTACCTGTGGATGTATTTCAAGGCCTACCTTCAAACTAAGTGCCTCTTTGCTTGACATCATGGGAAAATCAAAGGAAATCAGCCAAAACCGCCATGAAAAAGCCAGACTATGGTTTGCAACTGCACATGGGGACAAAGATTGTCTTTTTTGGAGAAATGTCCTCTCCTCTGATGAAACAAAAATAGATCTGTTTGGACATAATCACCATCGTTTATGTATGGAGGAAAAAGGGGGAGGCTTGCAAGCCGAAAAATACCATCCCAACTCTGAAGCATGGGGGTGGCAGCATCATCTTGTGGGGGTGCTTTGCTGCAGGAGGGACTGATGCGCTTCACAAAATAGATGGCATCATGAGGAAAGAAAATTGTGGATATATTGAAGCAAAGTCTCGACATCAGTCAGGAAGTGACATGGTTGCAAATCTCTCTTCAAAATGGACAATGACCCCAAGCGTACTTCCAAAGTTGTGGCAAAATGGCTTAAGGACAACAAAGTCAAGGTATTGGAGTGGCCATCACAAAACCCTGACCTCAATCCCATAGAAAATGTGTGGTCAGAACTGAATAAGCATGTGCGAGCAAGGAGGCCTACATTCCTGACTCAGCTACACCAGCTCTGTCAGGAGGAATGGGCCAACATTCACCCAACTAATTGTTAAACAATTTAAAGGCAATGCTGCCAAATACTACTTGAGTGTATGTAAACTTCTGACCCACTGGGAATGTGATGAAATAAATAAAAGCTGAAATAAATCATTCTCTATTATTCTGACATTTTACATTCTTATAATAAAGTGGTGATCCTACCTAATCTAAGACATGGACTTTTTTTTCTTGGCTTAAATGTCAGGAATTGTGAAACACTTAGTTTAAATGTATTTGGCTAAGGTGTATATAAGCTTCCGACTTCAACTGTATTTCATTTTCAATACATTTCTCAATTTCAAAATACATGTTTACACTTTGTCATTATGGGGTATTTAGGAAAAATATATATTTAATACATATATAATTCAGGCTGTAACAACAATTTTGAATAAGCCAAGAGCTGTGAATACTTTCTGTAGGCTAATTTATTGTTATTTTGGGGAGATATTTCATGCACACATTTGTTTGCCATTTTAGGTAATACTGGGGTATCTGCAAATCTGATCAAGAGGAAAAATTCCCACAAGTAAGTTCTCATTGTGTAGACACAGCATAAGACCAAAAGCAGGTTGCCTTCCAAACAGACAGATGTGTGGATATATTGATTTGACATTACGTACTTCCTTCCCAATTGGGATCTCTATAGGAAGCAGAAGAATGTTGGTCCAAGCAAGCCTATTGCCCAACCCAGACGAAACATAGTGGGTTGCAGGATAACGCACCAATGGAAGGAAGACACCAAGGTTTCCCAGTGGAAAGGAACAGTTCTCGATCAAGTCCCTGTCAACCCATCTCTCTACCTGATCAAGTATGATGGATTTGACTGCATCTATGGACTTGAGCTTCACAAAGATGAGAGGGTGCAAGGCCTGGAGGTTTTACCAGACAGAGTTGGTAGGTATTGTGAAGACATGACACAAGTTGGCCTTGCTATGCCATAAGCATATTACATTTGTCTGTATAGTATGAGTGTGTAAGAACAAATGCACTCGTGCTAGATGTGTATTTGATCATGCATACCTTTTATAAACTCTGCAAAAAAAAGAAACGTCCTCTCACTGTCAACTGCGTTTATTTTCAGCAAACTTAACGTGTAAATATTTGTATGAACATGGCAAGATTCAACAAGTGAGACAAACTGAACAAGTTCCACAGACATGTGACTAACAGCAATTGAATAATGTGTCCCTGAACAAAGGGGGGGGGGGGGGTCAAAAGTAACAGTATCTGGTGTATGGTATGGCCACCAGCTGCATTAAGTACTGCAGTGCTTCTCCTCTTCATGGACTGCACCAGATTTGCCAGTTCTTGCTGTGAGATGTTACCCCACTCTTCCACCAAGGCACCTGTGGATTCCTGGACATTTCTGGGGGGGAATGTCCCTAGCCCTCACCCTCCGATCCAACAGTTCCCAGACGTGCCCAATGGGATTGAGATCTGGGCTCTTCGCTGGCCTAGGCAGAACACTGACATTCCTGTCTTGCAGGAAATCATGCACAGAACGAGCAAGTACGGCTGGTGACATTGTCATGCTGAAGCATCATGTCAGGATGAGCCTGCAGGAAGGGTACCACATGAGGGAGGAGGATGTCTTCCCTGTAACGCACCGCGTTGAGATTGCCTGCAATGACAACAAGCTCAGTCCGAGGATGCTGTGACACACAACCCCAGACCATGACGGACCCTCCACCTCCAAATTGATCCCGCTCCAGAGTACAGGCCTCGGTGTAACGCTCATTCCTTCAATGATAAACGCAAATCCGACTAAACCGCGACTCGTCAGTGAAGAACACTTTTTGCCAGTCCAGCGATGGTGGGTTTATGCCCATAGGCGACATTGTTGCCAGTGATGTCTTATAACAGGCCAACAAGCCCTCAGTCCAGCCTCTCTCAGCCTATTGCGGACAGTCTGAGCACTGATGGAGTGATTGCGAATTCCTGGTGTAACTCGGCAGTTGTTGTTGCCATCCTGTACCTGTCCTGCAGGTGTTGTTACACGTGGTCTGCCACTGTCCGTCCTGTGTCCCTGTAACACTGTCTTAGAGTACAGTACGGACATTGCAATTTGTTGCCCTGGCCACATCTGCAGTCCTCATGCCTCCTTGCAGCATGCCTGAGGCACGTTCACACATATGGGCAGGGACCCTGGGCATCTTTCTTTTGGTGTTTTTCAGTCAGTAAAAAGGCCTGTTTATAGTGTCCTAAGTTTTCATAACTGTAACCTTAATTGCCTACCGTCTGTAAACTGGATTTAACGACCTTTCCACAGGTGCATGTTCATAAATTTTTCATGGTTCTTACAGTGAAGGTCTGTGAAGTTATTTGGATTTTTACAAATTCTTTGAAAGACAGGGTCCTGAAAAAGGCACGTTTCTGTTTTTGCTGAATTTGTTACAAATTAGTTTACATCTTTTCATAGCCATATTTACTATTCATTTGAAACTGCTCTCTGTAATGCAGCTCCAGCTCGTGTCAGTGATGCACAGCTAGCAGAAACCATGATAGGCAAAGCAGTGGAGCACATGTTTGAGCAAGATGAAGGACCAAAGGAGGAGTGGAGGGGCATGGTGCTAGCACGGGCTCCCATTATGAACACATGGTTCTACATCACTTACGAAAAGGACCCTGTTTTGTACATGTACCAGCTCTTGGATGACTACAAAGAGGGGGATCTCCGGATAATGCCTGATTCAAGTGAGTCCATCAGAAATTATATTTTGTGTTAACACTGTGGGCATTGTTTATGGTCTCCATACCACTCTTTATTTAAAAACATGTAATTCTAAGTTGTATTACGGTAGATACAATCATACTACATGAATGTTGTCAACAAATTACTAAAGCTCACTAAAGCTGGTAATATTCTATGCTTTTGCAGATGACTCGACCCCATCAGAGAGAGAGCCTGGCGAAGTGGTGGATAGCCTTGTTGGCAAACAAGTGGAATATGCCAAAGAGGATGGCGGCAAAAGGACAGGCATGGTTATCCATCAGGTTGATGCCAAACCCTCTGTGTATTTCATCAAGTTTGATGACGACTTTCACATCTACGTCTACGATTTAGTAAAAACGTCTTAGGGCATTGAGAAAATCATTGATTCACAGACCGTGGCAAATGTTTTCAGGATTTCTTTGAGACAAGACAATTCCTTCACAGGCTACGAATGTGAAACTTGTCATTTTCTGTGTCACTGCTTCCAATGCGAAAGCTATTAGTGTACTTTGTCTGAAGTCCACTTTTGTTTGAAAAGAAGAGACCTCTGCAGAATTCACCATGTCTGAACATTTACTCTGTTCAATTGGGCCAGACACCAGGAGCCTAATCCCAAAGTTTTTCTTAACATGAAAGAAAAGTGAGAATTTTGTGGGGGGTTTTCTTGTCTATGATGCTGTAAATGAATTATTGTGAGGTTCTCGTAACATGTTTCTACCACTTTTGTTGACTTGTGGGTTTAACATCCTCAAAATTTAGCATGCATCAGTCTAAAAGCTGTGGTCCTTTGTAGCTCAGTTGGTAGAGCAGGGTAGTGGATTCGATTCCCCCATCCATATGTCAAATGTATGCACACGTGACTAAGTCGCTTTGGATAAAAGCGTCTGCTAAAATGGCACATTACTGTATCAGTCAAACCTAGTAATCAGTTTAAAAAGAAAGGTATTACATGAAATTCTGTGATTTAATTTTATTCCTTAATTCTCTACTTGTATGAACTGCCATTGTGAAATTGTCCTTCACATAAGTCTAGTTTCTGAGACCAAGGAAATCCAAGAGCTTCTTCCTTTTAGTTTTTAATCAGTGCTATTTTATGTCGGCCACACTTGCATTCTCCCGAAATGGGTGTCTAGACCTCTACTACTCTGTAAAATCTAAATTGTATTAGAGTAATTTGGCTGATTGGTTGTGCAAAGTTCATCAATTATTTTAATTCTAATATTTTTTGTTTACTGTGGCTTTTAGATTTGATTTTAATTTCCTTCAACCTGAAATGATTAGTTTTGTTATTTAATACTCTATCATCCAAATCTGATTTCAAATTTGTATTATCACATTTCATTCTTACTCCTTTTCTAGAGCTACTGTATTGCAACTTTGTTGTCAAAAACACTAAAAGGATAATGATTGATACACATAACTAACTATACACTGAGTGGACAAAACATTAAGAACACCTTCCTAACACTGAGCTCCACCTACTACCATACCCCGCCCTGGCACCTACTAACCTCATCCATTGGCACTTAAATGGGCACTTGCCTATTCACCCTTTGAATGGCATTTACATTACATTACATACATTTAAGTCATTTAGCAGACGCTCTTATCCAGAGCGACTTACAAATTGGTGCATTCACCTTATGACATCCAGTGGAACAGTCACTTGGCACGCATACATAAGCCATGTCTCAAGGCTTAAAAATCATTTTTTTAACCTGTCTTCTCCTCTTCATCTACACTTGTAGTGTATTGAACAGGTGACATCAATAAGGGGATCATAGCTTTCACCTGATCAGTTTGTCATGAAAAGAACAGGTGTTCTTAATGTTTTGTATACTCAATGTACATGAAAGACGATTATAAATGCTGTTTACAAGAAATATAGTATAGCAATCATCTTGTTAGCATTGTGATCCATTTGGAAGTATTTTTACGACTTACCTTCAATTCTTCATGCCTGTTTCATGTCTATGTGCCATATATTTTCAGAGTGATAGATCTCAGAAATGTTTCTATCGAAGAATGTGTGGTCTAAATTGATTAAGCAAAGGGCCTGTTAATGTTCTAATGGATTTTGGGTCATATGCCACTGAGCCACCTACCATCAATGAGGTTAATTTTGAAAATGTCATTGTTTAATTGAATTCAGCATCAATCCAATCCAAACGTTTATTTCTCATTTAAGCAAATATGAATTGTTTGCTGTTTTCTGACCTGAGCCTAGGTTGATTTCATGATTTAACTTGATACTGTTTAATAGTATTATACATCACTTGCAACATTTTGAATTTCATCCAAGGATTTAGAAAGATATTTAAATGGTCAACATGTCATGGTTATTTTAGAATTGTTGTATTGTTAGCATGTTCAAATTGTGTTACTGAAGCCTACAGTGCATTTGGAAAGTAATTCAGACCCCTTGACTTTTTCCACATTTTGTTATGTTACAGCCTTATTCTAAAATGGATTAAATATGTTTTCCCCTATTCAATCTACACACAATACCCCTTTAATAACAAAAGCAAAAACTGTTTTTTAGAAATGTATTAAAAATGGAAACGTAATATTACATTTACATAAGTATTCAGACCCTTTACTCAGTACTTTTGTTGAAGCACCTTTGGCAATGATTACAGCCTCAAGTCTTCTTCGGTATGACGCTAAACGCTTGGCACACCTGTATTTGGGGAGTTTCTCCCATTATTCTCTGCAGATCCTCTCAACCTCTGTCAGGTTGGATGGGGAGCGTCACTACATAGCTATTTTCAGGTCTCTCCAGAGATGTTTGATAAAATTCAAGTCCGGGCTCTGGCTGGGCCACTCAAGGACATTCAGAGACTTGTCCCGAAGCCACTGCTACGTTGTCCTGTTGGAAGATGAATCTTCACCCTAGTCCTGAGCGCTCTGGAGCAGGTTTTCATCAAGGATCTCTCTGTACTTTTTTCCTTTCATCTTTCCCTCAATCCTGACTAATTTTCCAGTCCCTGCCGCTGAAAAACATCCGCAACACATGATGCTGCCACCACCATGCTTCACCGTAGGGATGGTGCCAGGTTTCCTCCATTGGTGACGCTTGGCATTCAGGCCAAAGAGTTCAATCTTGGTTTCATTGTACCAGAGAATCTTGTTTCTCATGGTCTTTCGAGTCTTTAGGTGCCTTTTGGCAAACTCAAAGCGGGCTGTCGTGCCTTTTACTGAGGAGTGGCTTCCCATCTGGCCACTCTACCATAAAGGCCTGATTTGGTGGAGTGTTGCAGAGATGGTTGTTATTCTGGAAGGTTATCCCAATTCCACAGAGGAACTCTGCAGCTCTGTCGGTGACCATTGGGTTCTTGGTCACATCCCTGACCAAGGCGCTTCTCCCCCGATTGCGCAGTTTGGCCAGTAGGCCAGCTCTAGGAAGTATTGGTGGTTCCAAACTTCTTCCATTTTAAGAATGATGGAAGCCACTGTGTTCTTGGGGACCTTCAATGCTGCAGACATTTTTTTGGTACCCTTCTCCAGATCTGTGACTCGACAGAATCCTGTCTCGGAGCTCAACGGACAATTCCTTCGACCTCGTGGCTTGGTTTTTGCTCTGACATGCACTGCCAACTGTGGGACCTTATATAGACACGTGGGCATTTCCAAATCATGTCCAATCAATTGAATTTGGAGTCCACAGGTGGAATCATGTTCTAGAAACATCTCAGGATGTTCAATGGAAACAGAATGCACTTGAGCTCAATTTTGAGTCTCATAGCAAAAGGGCTGACTACTTTTTATTTGTTTTATACATTTACCTGTTTTTGCTTTTGTCATTATGGGGTATTGTGAATAGATTGATTTAATACATTTTAGAATAAGACTGTAACCTAACAAAATGTGAAAAAAGGGAAGGGGTCTGAATACTTTCTGAATGCACTGTATGTCGAGCTTCTGCAGGTTTGCTTGCCATCACTAGTCACTCTCCCGCACAAAGATGAGATCCTGCTAACCTCTGTAGTATTATTAAGACATCTTGAAAGAGGGCAACAGGTCTATTTAAAAGTCTTGATTGCCCCTTCATGATTTCCAAAGTGTGGAAATCATCATATGTTGCCAAATCAAATCAAATCAAATTTTATTTGTCACATACACATGGTTAGCAGATGTTAATGCGAGTGTAGCGAAATGCTTGTGCTTCTAGTTCCGACAATGCAGTGATAACCAACAAGTAATCTAACTAACAATTCCAAAACTACTGTCTTATACACAGTGTAAGGGGATAAGGAACATGTACATAAGGATATATGAATGAGTGATGGTACAGAGCAGCATACAGTAGATGGTATCGAGTACAGTATATACATATGAGATGAGTGTGTAGACAAAGTAAACAAAGTGGCATAGTTAAAGTGGCTAGTGATACATGTGTTACATAAGGATGCAGTCGATGATGTAGAGTACAGTATATACATATGCATATGAGATGAATAATGTAGGGTAAGTAACATTATATAAGGTAGCATTGTTTAAAGTGGCTAGTGATATATTTACATCATTTCCCATCAATTCCCATTATTAAAATGGCTGGAGTTGGGTCAGTGTCAATGACAGTGTGTTGGCAGCAGCCACTCAGTGTTAGTGGTGGCTGTTTAACAGTCTGATGGCCTTGAGATAGAAGCTGTTTTTCAGTCTCTCGGTCCCAGCTTTGATGCACCTGTACTGACCTCGCCTTCTGGATGATAGCGGGGTGAACAGGCAGTGGTTCGGGTGGTTGATGTCCTTGATGATCTTTATGGCCTTCCTGTAACAACGGGTGGTGTAGGTGTCCTGGAGGGCAGGTAGTTTGCCCCCGGTGATGCGTTGTGCAGTCCTCACTACCCTCTGGAGAGCCTTACGGTTGAGGGCGGAGCAGTTGCCGTACCAGGCGGTGATACAGCCCGCCAGGATGCTCTCGATTGTGCATCTGTAGAAGTTTGTGAGTGCTTTTGGTGACAAGCCGAATTTCTTCAGCCTCCTGAGGTTGAATAGGCGCTGCTGCGCCTTCTTCACGACGCTGTCAGTGTGAGTGGACCAATTCAGTTTGTCTGTGATGTGTATGCCGAGGAACTTAAAACTAGCTACCCTCTCCACTACTGTTCCATCGATGTGGATAGGGGGGTGTTCCCTCTGCTGTTTCCTGAAGTCCACAATCATCTCCTTAGTTTTGTTGACGTTGAGTGTGAGGTTATTTTCCTGACGCCACACTCCGAGGGCCCTCACCTCCTCCCTGTAGGCCGTCTCGTCGTTGTTGGTAATCAAGCCTACCACTGTTGTGTCGTCCGCAAACTTGATGATTGAGTTGGAGGCGTGCGTGGCCACGCAGTCGTGGGTGAACAGGGAGTACAGGAGAGGGCTCAGAACGCACCCTTGTGGGGCCCCCGTGTTGAGGATCAGCGGGGAGGAGATGTTGTTGCCTACCCTCACCACCTGGGGGCGGCCCGTCAGGAAGTCCAGTACCCAGTTGCACAGGGCGGGGTCGAGACCCAGGGTCTCGAGCTTGATGACAAGCTTGGAGGGTACTATGGTGTTGAATGCCGAGCTGTAGTCGATGAACAGCATTCTCACATAGGTATTCCTCTTGTCCAGGTGGGTTAGGGCAGTGTGCAGTGTGGTTGAGATTGCATCGTCTGTGGACCTATTTGGGCGGTAAGCAAATTGGAGTGGGTCTAGGGTGTCAGGTAGGGTGGAGGTGATATGGTCCTTGACTAGTCTCTCAAAGCACTTCATGATGACGGAAGTGAGTGCTACGGGGCGGTAGTCGTTTAGCTCAGTTACCTTAGCTTTCTTGGGAACAGGAACAATGGTGGCCCTCTTGAAGCATGTGGGAACAGCAGACTGGTATAGGGATTGATTGAATATGTCCGTAAACACACCGGCCAGCTGGTCTGCGCATGCTCTGAGGGCGCGGCTGGGGATGCCGTCTGGGCCTGCAGCCTTGCGAGGGTTAACACGTTTAAATGTCTTACTCACCTCGGCTGCAGTGAAGGAGAGACCGCATGTTTCCGTTGCAGGCCATGTCAGTGGCACTGTATTGTCCTCAAAGCGGGCAAAAAAGTTATTTAGTCTGCCTGGGAGCAAGACATCCTGGTCCGTGACTGGGCTGGATTTCATCTTGTAGTCCGTGATTGACTGTAGACCCTGCCACATGCCTCTTATGTCTGAGCCATTGAATTGAGATTCCACTTTGTCTCTGTACTGACGCTTAGCTTGTTTAATAGCCTTACGGAGGGAATAGCTGCACTGTTTGTATTCAGTCATGTTGCCAGACACCTTGCCCTGATTAAAAGCAGTGGTTCGCGCTTTCAGTTTCACGCGAATGCTGCCATCAATCCACGGTTTCTGGTTAGGGAATGTTTTTATCGTTGCTATGGGAACGACATCTTCGACGCACGTTCTAATGAACTCGCACACCGAATCAGCGTATTCGTCAATATTCCCATCTGACGCAATACGAAACTGTGGGAGTCGAGGCATTTAACATTTTACATTACTATTGTAATGTACTGTGTATACTGTCAGTTCCACTTCTGAAAAGCAGACTTATGTCACATGCATATAGCTAAATGTACGATGATGTGAGTTGCATGTCAGTTTCTTTTCAAAGTTATTAGCGTATGTCAATTGTGACATTTTGTTGTTTTTATACTGTGCATTACATTAACCAACGCACTGATCATTCTAAATGAGTGCCAACTAAACGTGCCAGTCTTGTACAGCATTTAAGGGGTGATAGTTCTAAATAAATAATTTGTCAGTTTTTTTTTAAGTTACTGGCTTATTTATATGTATCCATAAAGAACTTTCATTATTTGATTGGGAGAAATGTGTGTGCATGTAAGGATGGACCTTGTGCGTACATATTCAGTCAGTCGTTATATGTTAAAATAGGATTAACATATTTTGAGTTGAAATGGAAGAGATTTAATTAAGGGACAGTAGTAAAGTACTTTTCTGCAATTTGTATATGTTTATATATCAAAATATAGAGGTAAAATTCTGTCTTAATGGCCTTGTGTTCTAAATAATATTTTTTTTAAATAAATGGTTACAGTTTAGTCATCTGGCACAAACACTTTAATGTTACTGAATTCTGCAAGAAAATTTGATAATGGACTATCCTGAATATTAAAATAAATAAGTAGGCCTATGTAATGTTTATTTTTTTTTATGTTATGTTTCCTTTTAACACAACACTGGAAGATCCAGTATTTGTGTGGCAGGTATAGTAGTCCAAATGGGGTCCATGGAAAAGCTTTCATAATATTGAGTGTTGCAGAACGCAACTGTTCTGCCTTACTATTATTTGACCATGCTGGTCATTTATGAACATTTGAACATCTTGGCCATGTTCTGTTATAATCTCCACCCGGCACAGCCAGAAGAGGACTGGCCACCCCACATATGCTCTCTCTAATTCTCTCTTTCTTTCTCTCTCTCGGAGGACCTGAGCCCTAGGACCGTGCCCCAGGACTACCTGACATGATGACTCCTTGCTGTCCCCAGTCCACCTGACTGTGCTTCTGCTCCAGTTTCAACTGTTCTGCCTTATTATTATTCGACCATGCTGGTCATTTATGAACATTTGAACATCTTGGCCATGTTCTGTTATAATCTCCACCCGGCACAGCCAGAAGAGGACTGGCCACCCCACATAGCCTGGTTCCTCTCTAGGTTTCTTCCTAGCTTTTGGCCTTTTTAGGGAGTTTTTCCTAGCCACCGTGCCCTCTACACCTGCATTGCTTGCTGTTTGGGGTTTTAGGCTGGGTTTCTGTACAGCACTTTGAAATATCAGCTGATGTACGAAGGGCTGTATAAATAAATTTGACTTTGACTTTGACTAGCCATTCCCTTTGTCATGCAAACTCTGAGAAATATTCATATAATTACATACATAATATAAATGTTAGGATCTTTGTATTTAGCTGCAGAATATTTTCAAAGCTGGTGTAATTTATTAGCTGATTACTTTTATAAATACGTATGCATATCGTGAGTAGAAACAACAGTCTAGCAGCTAGGCCTTAAGTACTGCTTAAGTAGTTTTTTGGGCTACATTATTTTACTATTTTGTATTTTTGATAACTTTTACTCCACCACATTCCTAAAGAAAATATGTACTTTTTACTCACATTTTCCCTGACACCCAAAAGTTAAATTTGTAATGCTCAGGCAGGACAGCAATATGGTCCAATTCGCACACCTATCCAAATAACGCGTTGTCATTCCTACTGCCTCTCATCTGGCAGACTCACTAAACACAAATACTGCGTTTGTGATGTCTGAGGGTTGGACTGTGGCCCTGGCTGTCCATAAATAAAAATATAAAAACAAGATAATTGTGCCGACTGGATTGCTTAATATAAGGAATTGGATGTATAATATTGGAGTACTTTTTCCACCACAGTACTTATATTTAAAACCAGTCACTTTTACGCAAGTAATATTTTACTGGTGGACTTTTACTTTAGTCGTTTTAGTTTTTTACAGATATTTTGTTAAATATAGTACATTATTCATATACTTTACATACATGGTACTTTTATATACAGTATTACATTTTTGGAATACAGTTTGACATACACATGAAATGGTACTTATAGTCGCTCTGGATAAGAGCGTCTGCTAAATGACTTAAATGTAAATGTAAATTACATTCTCTTGCAATAAGTGCCATGAGATCTTTAGTGACCAAAGAGTTGGGACACCCATTTTAAGTCCCGTCTTCTTCAAGTAACATTCCATTGTTAGTTAGTACTTAACATTATTAAAATGAAATTAATTTTGTACAAATGTATGGTATAAATTACAGTGATCTGTCGTAGAAATGACTGCCGCCTTGTTCATTTCAGCAGCTTATTTCTCTTTGGCTTTTGCCTTTCCCCAGGTGGCATTCATGTCTTTGTGCCCACAACTTGAAACGGAACACCATTGAATGGGAGACTTTTACTCTCCCAACTTTGTTTTTTTTTCCTTCCAAAGGCTGTGCACATGTTGAAGGTCAAAATTGTGATATTATTATCGTGCTTCTACACCTGCATTGCTTGCTGTTTGGGGTTTTAGGCTGGGTTTCTGCACAGCACTTTGAGATATCAGCTGATGTACGAAGGGCTATATAAATATATTTTATTTGATTAGAATGAAAGGCTTGTATGGAACCTAATAAGCTTCCTCTATCAAATAGAATAACTCCTCTGTGCTTGGAATGGAATCCGTTATGTTACACTAGCTAGCTAGCTCACTCATTTTAGATAAGAGTAGCAAAAGTTACTAGTTATCTGAAAAAGAAAAGACAACTGAATTATGTGAAATATGGCGGTGGAAACGCTTGATATAACACATTTTCTGACAAGCAAGCGATTAGATATGGACATTTTTACGTTTACATACATTCATAGAATGTTTGGGAATGTTTAGCAATATACTGTGTGAAGCGGCCGTGCATTTGGACAATTAATAGACACTGCAGTAAATAAACCTAATAAAAACATCTGTCTTGTCCAGGACCAGAGTCTACACAGGCTGATGGGCCATAGCCAATCAGAGCTATAGTAGGCCTTTATGGCCCAACAGTAGAGGTGTCATAATACCCATAAAACCTAGTGGTCAAACAGGGAAATGGTTCCAATTGTTTTTCCACCATTAATTTTTCACATAGGGTATTTTAGAAACACTTAAAATAAGGGGTGTGTTTTGTGTAGGACTACCCTGGAATGACGTTTTGATAACCATGTATGTCTCGGACAAGGTGACTTTTGTCAATGTATTTGATCCCAGATTTGAAAACGCTAACTAGTATCAAAGTAGACATCATGCAAAACTACAAATACCTGCAAGCTCCTGCACGTCATCTCTAGCTGATACCTTTGCTAATACGTATTGTAAATTTAAAATTTGCACAAGAAAGTTCACAGAATTGGCCATTTAAAGAAATGTAGACTATTTATTCATGACTACGGTTAGCTAACATTACATAGAGTGCATTCGGAAAGTATTCAGACCATTGACCTTTTCCACATTTTGTTACAGCCTTATTCTAAAATAGAATTGATGATTGAATTTAAAAAAAAATCTACACACAATACCCCATAATGACAAAGCAAAAACAGGTTTTTAGAAATTTTTGCAAATCTATACCAAATAAATAACATACCTTATTTAAATAACTATTCAGACCCCTTCCTATGAAACTCGAAATTGAGCTCAGGTGCATCCTGTTTCTATATATATAATATAATATAATATATGCCATTTCTTTTATCGACTTACAGTCATGTGTGCATACATGTGGGTGGTCGGGGATCGAACCCACTACCCTGGCGTTACAAGCACCATGCTCTACCAACTGAGCTACAGAAGGATCTATTGATCATCCTTGAGATGTTTCTACAACTTGATTGGAGTCCACCTGTGGTAAATTCAATTGATTGGACATGATTTGGAAAGGCATTCACCTGTCACATAAGGTGCCACAGTAGACAGTGCATGTCAGAGAAGAAAAAAACATCTGCAGCATTGAACCCTAACCCTAACCCTAACCCCAACAACACAGTGACCTCCATCATTCGTAAATGGAAGAAGTTTGGAACCACCAAGACTCTTCCTAGAGCTGGCCGCCCGGCCAAACTGAGCAATTGGGTCTTTATGACCAGACGGAAGTCACCACTCAGTAAAAGGCACATGACCGCCCGCTTTGAGTTTGCCAAAAGGCAACTAATGAACAAGATTCTGTGGTCTGATGAAACCAAGATTAAACTCTTCGGCCTGAATGCCAAGCGTCACATGTAGTGGAAACCTGGCACTATCCCTATGGTGAAGCATGGTGGTGGCAGCATCAGGATGTTTTTCAGTGGCAGGGACTGGGAGACTAGTCAGGACTGAGGGAAAGATGTACGGAGCAAAGTAGAGAGATCCTTGATGACAACCAGTTCCGGAGCGCTTAGGACCTCATACTGGGGTCGAAGGTTCACCTTCCAACAGGACAATGACCCTAAGCACACAGCCAAGACAACGCAGAAGTGGCCTAAGGACATTCAGAGACTTGTTCCGGAGTCGCACAGCCAGAGCCTGGACTTGAACCCGATCTAACATCTCTGGAGAGACCTGAAAATAGATGTGCATCGACGCTCCCCAATACAACCTGACGGAGCTTGAGAGAATCTGCAGAGAAGAATGGTGGAAACTCCCCAAATACAGGTGTGCCAAGCTTGTAATGTCATACCCAAGAAGACTCCAGGCATTAATCGCTGCCAAAGGCGCTTCAATAAAGTACTGAGTAAAGGTTCTGAATACTTATGTAAATGTAATATTACATTTTTTATGTTGTATAAATGTGCAAAAACTTCTAAAAACCTGTTTTTGCTTTGTCAATATTGGATATCGTGTGTAGATTGATGAGGGAAAAAAACTATAATCCATTTTAGAATTTTACATTTACATTTAAGTCATTTAGCAGACGCTCTTATCCAGAGCGACTTACAAATCGGTGCATTCACTTTATGACATCCAGTGGAACAGTCACTTTACAATAGTGCATCTAAATCTTAAAGGGGGGGGGGTGAGAGGGATTACTTATCCTATCCTAGGTATTCCTTAAAGAGGTGGGGTTTCAGGTGTCTCCGGAAGGTGGTGATTGACTCCGCTGTCCTGGCGTCGTGAGGGAGTTTGTTCCACCATTGGGGGGGCCAGAGCAGCGAACAGTTTTGACTGGGCTGAGCGGGAGCTGTACTTCCTCAGTGGTAGGGAGGCGAGCAGGCCAGAGGTGGATGAACGCAGTGCCCTTGTTTGGGTGTAGGGCCTGATCAGAGCCTGGAGGTACTGAGGTGCCGTTCCCCTCACAGCTCCGTAGGCAAGCACCATGGTCTTGTAGCGGATGCGAGCTTCAACTGAAAGCCAGTGGAGAGAACGGAGGAGCGGGGTGACGTGAGAGAACTTGGGAAGGTTGAACACCAGATGGGCTGCGGCGTTCTGGATGAGTTGAAGGGGTTTAATGGCACAGGCAGGGAGCCCAGCCAACAGCGAGTTGCAGTAATCCAGACGGGAGATGACAAGTGCCTGGATTAGGACCTGCGCCGCTTCCTGTGTGAGGCAGGGTCGTACTCTGCGGATGTTGTAGAGCATGAACCTACAGGAACGGGCCACCGCCTTGATGTTGGTTGAGAACGACAGGGTGTTGTCCAGGATCACGCCAAGGTTCTTAGCGCTTTGGGAGGAGGACACAATGGAGTTGTCAACCGTGATGGCGAGATCATGGAACGGGCAGTCCTTCCCCGGGAGGAAGAGCAGCTCCGTCTTGCCGAGGTTCAGCTTGAGGTGGTGATCCGTCATCCACACTGATATGTCTGCCAGACATGCAGAGATGCGATTCGCCACCTGGTCATCAGAAGGGGGAAAGGAGAAGATGAATTGTGTGTCGTCTGCATAGCAATGATAGGAGAGACCATGTGAGGTTATGACAGAGCCAAGTGACTTGGTGTATAGCGAGAATAGGAGAGGGCCTAGAACAGAGCCCTGGGGGACACCAGTGGTGAGAGTGCGTGGTGAGGAGACAGATTCTCGCCACGCCACCTGGTAGGAGCGACTTGTCAGGTAGGACGCAATCCAAGCGTGGGCCGCGCCGGAGATGCCCAACTCGGAGGTGGTGGAGAGGAGGATCTGATGGTTCACAGTATCGAAGGCAGCCGATAGATCTAGAAGGATGAGAGCAGTGGAGAGTTAGCTTTAGCAGTACGGAGCGCCTCCGTGATACAGGGGAGAGCAGTCTCAGTTGAATGACTAGTCTTGAAACCTGACTGACTTGGATCAAGAAGTTCATTCAGAGAGAGATAGCGGGAGAGCTGGCCAAGGACGGCACGTTCAAGAGTTTTGGAGAGAAAAGAAAGAAGGGATACTGGTCTGTAATTGTTGACATCGGAGGGATCGAGTGTAGGTTTTTTCAGAAGGGGTGCAACTCTCGCTCTCTTGAAGACGGAAGGGACGTAGCCAGCGGTCAGGGATGAGTTGATGAGCGAGGTGAGGTAAGGGAGAAGGTCTCCAGAAATGGTCTGGAGAAGAGATGAGGGGATAGGGTCAAGCGGGCAGGTTGATGGGCGGCCGGCCGTCACAAGACGCGAGATTTCATCTGGAGAGAGAGGGGAGAAAGAGGTCAGAGCACAGGGTAGGGCAGTGTGAGCAGAACCAGCGGTGCCGTTTGACTTAGCAAACGAGGATCGGATGTCGTCGACCTTCTTTTCAAAATGGTTGACGAAGTCATCTGCAGAGAGGGAGGAGGGGGGGGGGGAGGAGGATTCAGGAGGGAGGAGACGGTGGCAAAGAGCTTCCTAGGGTTAGAGACAGATGCTTGGAATTTAGAGTGGTAGAAAGTGGCTTTAGCAGCAGAGACAGAGGAGGAAAATGTAGAGAGGAGGGAGTGAAAGGATGCCAGGTCCGCAGGGAGGCGAGTTTTCCTCCATTTCCGCTCGGCTGCCCGGAGCCCTGTTCTGTGAGCTCGCAATGAGTCATCGAGCCACGGAGCGGGAGGGGAGGACCGAGCCGGCCTGGAGGATAGGGGACATAGAGAGTCAAAGGATGCAGAGAGGGAGGAGAGGAGGGTTGAGGAGGCAGATTCAGGAGATAGGTTGGAGAAGGTTTGAGCAGAGGGAAGAGATGATAGGATGGAAGAGGAGAGAGTAGCGGGGGAGAGAGAGCGAAGGTTGGGACGGCGAGATACCATCCGAGTAGGGGCAGTGTGGGAGGTGTTGGATGAGAGCGAGAGGGAAAAGGATACAAGGTAGTGGTCGGAGACTTGGAGGGGAGTTGCAATGAGGTTAGTGGAAGAACAGCATCTAGTAAAGATGAGGTCGAGCGTATTGCCTGCCTTGTGAGTAGGGGGAAGGTGAGAGGGTGAGGTCAAAAGAGGAGAGGAGTGGAAAGAAGGAGGCAGAGAGGAATGAGTCAAAGGTAGACGTGGGGAGGTTAAAGTCGCCCAGAACTGTGAGAGGTGAGCCGTCCTCAGGAAAGGAGCTTATCAAGGCATCAAGCTCATTGATGAACTCTCCGAGGGAACCTGGAGGGCGATAAATGATAAGGATGTTAAGCTTGAAAGGGCTGGTAACTGTGACAGCATGGAATTCAAAGGAGGCGATAGACAGATGGGTAAGGGGAGAAAGAGAGAATGACCACTTGGGAGAGATGAGGATCCCGGCGCCACCACCCCGCTGACCAGAAGCTCTCGGGGTGTGCGAGAACACGTGGGCGGATGAAGAGAGAGCAGTAGGAGTAGCAGTGTTGTCTGTGGTGATCCATGTTTCCGTTAGTGCCAAGAAGTCGAGGGACTGGAGGGAGGCATAGGCTGAGATGAACTCTGCCTTGTTGGCCGCAGATCGGCTGTTCCAGAGGCTACCGGAGACCTGGAACTCCACGTGGGTCGTGCGCACTGGGACCACCAGATTAGGGTGGCCGCGGCCACGCGGTGTGGAGCGTTTGTATGGTCTGTGCAGAGAGGAGAGAACAGGGATAGACAGACACATAGTTGACAGGCTACAGAAGAGGCTACGCTAATGCAAAGGAGATTGGAATGACAAGTGGACTACACGTCTCGAATGTTCAGAAAGTTAAGCTTACGTAGCAAGAATCTTATTGACTAAAATGATTAAATGATACAGTACTGCTGAAGTAGGCTAGCTGGCAGTGGGTGCGTTGTTGACACTACACTAATCAAGTCATTCCGTTGAGTGTAATAGTTTCGACAGTGCTGCTATTCGGGGGCTAGCTGGCTAGCTAGCAGTGTTGTTTACGTTACGTTGCGTTAAAAGAACGACAATAGCTGGCTAGCTAACCTAGAAAATCGCTCTAGACTACACAATTATCTTTGATACAAAGACGGCTATGTAGCTAGCTATGTAGCTAGCTACGATCAAACAAATCAAACCGTTGTACTGTAATGAAATGAAATGAAAATGTGATACTACCTGTGAATGCGACCGGGTTGTGAGTCTATTCGGTAGACATTGGCTAGCTGTTGGCTAGCTGTCGGCTAGCTGTTGGCTAGCTGTTGGCTAGCTGTTGGCTAGCTAGCAGAGTCTCCTACGTTAAGGACGACAAATAGCTGGCTAGCTAACCTCGGTAAATTAAGATAATCACTCTAAGACTACACACTCTAAACTACACAATTATCTTGGATACAAAGACAGCAAAGAGAGCTATGTAGCTAGCTAACACTACACTAATCAAGTCGTTCAGTTGAGTGTAATAGTTCTACAGTGCAGCTAATCGGTGGACGTTAGCTAGCTGGCTAGTGAAGACTACGTTAGGACGGCGAAATACGATAATTACGCAATTATCTTTGATACAAAGACGGCTATGTAGCTAGCTAAGAAGAAATTGCTAAGATTAGACAAAACAAACCATTGTGCTATAATGAAATGTAATGAAATGTAATGAAAAAGTTATACTACCTGCGGAGCGAAATGCGGATGCGACCGCTCGCTCCAACCCGGAAGTGACATAAGGCTGTAACGTAACAATGTGGAAAATGTCAATGGGTCTGAATACTTTCCAAATGCACTGTAGTTAATCCAGAGATTCTTACCTTTGCCTCAATTTGGAAGTCTCATCCAGATCATCATGGCATTTGTATTTTATGATAACCATAATAACAGCAAATTAGCATTTCATTTTGGGGGGTAAATACAGGCGAATATACTGAAAAAAGTTATCTTGTCCTAGAGAGATTTACACGGTTATCTAAATGTCAGGCCAGGGTAAATCTACATGAAACACATCCCTTATTTGAGCTAAACGACTATCCCTTAACTGAGCTAAACGACTATCGCCCCCGTACCACTCACTTCCTTCATCATGAAGTGCTTTGAGAGACTAGTCAAGGATCATATCACCTCCACGCTATCTGACACCCTAGACCCACTCCAATTTGCTTACCACCCCAATAGGTCCACAGACGACGCAATCACAATCACACTGCCCTAACCCATCTGGACAAGAGGAATACCTATGTAAGAATGCTGTTCATCAACTAAAGCTCAGCATTTAACACCATAGTACCCTCCAAACCCATCATTAAGCTCGAGACCCTGGGTCTCGAACCCGCCCTGTGCAACTTGGTTCTGGACTTTCTTACGGATGTCCCCAGCTGGTGAGGGTAGGAAACAACATCTCCACCCACTGATCCTCAACACTGGGGCCCCACAAGGGTGTGCTGTCAGCCCACTCCTGTACTCCCTGTTCACCCATGACTGCGTGGCCATGCATGCCTCCAACTCAATCATCAAGTTAGCAGACGACACTACAGTGGTAGGCTTGATTACCAACAACAACGAGACGGCCTACAGGAAGGAGGTGATCGCCCTCTGAGTGTGGTGTCAGGAAAATAACCTCACACTCAACAAAACAAAGGAGATGATCATGGACTTCAGGAAACAGCAGAGGGAGCACCCGCCCTATCCACATCGATGGCACAGTAGTGGAGAGGATAGTAAGATTTAAATTCCTCAGCGTACACATCCCGGAAAAACTGAAATGGTCCACCAACACAGACAGCATAGCGAAGAATGCACAGACAGCATGGCGAAGAAGGCTCAACAGAGCCTCTTCAACCTTAGGAGGCTGAAGAAATTTGGCTTGTCACCAAAAACACTCACAAACTTTTACAGATGCACAATCGAGAGCATCCTATCAGGCGGTATCACCGCCTGGTACAACAACTGCTCCGCCCACAACCGTAAGGCTCTCAAGAGGGTAGTGAGGTCTGCACAACACATCACCGGGGGTAAACTGCCTGCCCGCCAGGACACCTACACCACCTGATGCCATAGGAAGGCCAAAAGGATAATCAAGGACAACAACCACCCGAGCCACTGCCTGTTCACCCCGAATGCGCGGTCAGTACAGGTGCATCAAAGCAAGGACCGAGGCACTGAAAAACAGCTTCTATCTCAAGGCCATCAGACTGTTAAACAGCCATCACTAACATTGAGTGGCTGCTGCCAACATACTGACTCAAATCTCTAGCCACTTTAATAATAAAGAATTGGATGTAATAAATGTATCACTAGTCACTTTAAACAATGACACTTTATATAATGTTTACATACCCTACATTACTCATCTCATATGTATATACTGTACTCTATACCATCTACTGAATCAAACATTATTCTGATCATCTCAAATGTATATACTGTTATCTATACCATCTAGTGCATCTTGCCTATGCCATTCAGCCATCGCTCATCCATATATTTATATGTACATATACTTATTCATTCCTTTACACTTGTGTGTAAAAGGTAGTTCTAAATTGTTAGATTACTTGTTAGATATTACTGCATGGTCGAAACTAGAAGCACAAGCATTTTGCTACACTCGCACTAACATCTGCTAACCATGTGTATGTGACCAATAAGATTTGATTTGATTTATTTTAAGTGCTTCTAAAATCCCCTATGGGAAAAATGAAGGGACCCATTTCCCTGATCTCTTGGTTTTATGGGTATTATGATTTATACTGTGGTACTCTAGTCTGTTCAAACTCTCTTTCGTATCGTGCGAGATTCCTAAATATTGGAAAGCTGCCGCGGTCACCCCCCTCTTCAAAGGTGGTGACACTCTAGACCCAAACTGTTTACAGACCTATATCCATCCTACCCTTCCTTTCCAAAGTCTTCGAAAGCCAAGTTAACAAACAGATTTCTGACCATTTCTAATCCCACCGTACCTTCTCATCTGTGCAATCCGGTTTCCGAGCTGGTCACGGGTGCACCTCAGCCACACTCCAGGTACTAATTGATATCATAACCGCCATCAATAAAAGACGGTGCTGTGCAGCTTTCTTCATCGGCCTGGCCAAGGCTTTTAACTCTGTCAATATCCACATTCTTATCAGCAGATTCAACAGCCTTGGTTTCTCAAATGACTGCCTTGCCTGGTTCACCAACTACTTCTCAGATAGAGTTCAGTGTGTCAAATTGGAGGGCCTGTTGTCTGGACCTCTGGCAGTCTCTATGGGGTACCATAGGGTTCAAATCTCGGGCCGACCCTTTTCTCTGTATATATCAATTATGTTTCTCTTGCTGCGTGATTCCTTGATCCACCTCTATGCAGATGACACCATTCTGTGTACTTCTGGTCCTTCTTTGAACAATGTGTTAACAAACCTCCAAATGAGCTTCAATGCCATACAACGCTCCTTCCGTGGCCTCCAACTGCTCTTAGGGGCACGGTGATGATAGTTTGTAGACTGATTACCTTTACAGTCCATTGAGGTACTTAACACTGTGTTATAGTCTCCTACCATAATGATTAGAACATTTGTTGCCTGTAAGTTCAATAAATTGGTATAAATGTTTTCGAAAAAGTGTGGATCATCCTGATTTCGACCATACAGATTAATGAGCCAAATCTCTTTTTCTTCCACTTTCATATTCAAAAGGATCCACCTTCCTTGCGAATCATTCCTGGTTATTTGCACCTTCAGATAAAATAATTTGTTAATTAATATCATCACACCCTTTGAGTTCCTTTGTCCATGACAGAAAATTATTTCACCACCCCATTCCTTTTCCCACGCATTTTCTTTTAGCCACGTAGACTGATCTTCTTTTTTTTTAATAATCTGCCAAACCATTACAATTATAACTAGATATACTTATTTCACACCTTATCATAACTGGATACTATTCTCAGGCTAATTAGTGCTTGTAAAATTACTGCCATCAGAGGTATTATGAAGGTCAAAACTAGAGCTTTCAAATGTCTGATATTTAGAATTCAAGAAATAGGTTCTAGCAATGTTTTTTAAAATTCCATTGCCTGTTTGCCTGTGAGCCAATGCAACAGATGTTAGAAAATTGAGACAAAATATGTGCGTAACAAATCTGAGTAGGTTGATGTGTATGATTTTCGATTTGATATAATCAGAGTGTGTACGATGTCTGTATAAGACTATAATGTGTGATGTCCAAATAAATAATAACTCTGCCAATTTGCATGTTTTGAGTGTCTATGTGTGTAACATGTAGTGCGTATAGCCTTAATATTCATAATTGTAATCCATATTGTATCACCATCATAGTTGCATCATTATTACCCTTAACATAATTGAAAAACACATCCCAGCATTTCCATAGCAATTGACGTTTCACATGTTCATGAAAGAGACCTTGCATTACTCTAGCCTCTTAGGGATAGGGCTGTCTACTGCCCCCGCTGGAGTAATTGCGTGCCCATGGTAAACATAATTATTTTTTGTCAAAAGTTGCTAATATATGCAAATAAAAAATATTATTGAATAGAAAACACTCTAAAGCTTTTAAAACCGTTTAAATTGTGTCTCTGTGTAAAGCATAACTCTCAAAATATGCATTCTCCCAAACTATCTCTTCTCATCAGAAAACTTATGCCACCTTGACGTCATCACAGACACCCTCCACAAACAGTTACCGCTCCCAGAACAATCTCCACGTGTTCAGCGTGATCTCAGCTTTCAATGGGGCTTGTCATTGTGAGAATCGCCCGCTCGCGAGAGTTTGAGCACGCGGTATGCTCCCAGTCAATCAAAAACAGCTGTCACTTTTCTCTGCTCATTGGTAAAGTGCTCTCTTTCTTCCAAGATCGATTGAACGGTGCCTGTGTTTCTGTTTGTTCTCAAAATTGCTGTACACCTTTATAACATGTTAAAGCTTGATTATGAAGTTAGTTTGACAAGTTAACTAGACATATAATATATAATTTCAACGTTTTGGTGCGCAACTACATCCATTTTGCGTAAATTTCGACCGAAATGTGGGTATTTTGAGAACCGAAAGATATAGACTTGAAAACTAAATGCTGATTTGGTAAGTATAATCCCTTCCAGGTCGTTTGATGGAAGAACAACAAAGGTAAGGGAATATTTAATGTATTAATTTTGGGTTTCTGTCGACTCCAAGATAAAGGAGTCATGATGCTACTGTGGGAGCGCCGACTCCATATTATAGTCTAGTGAATGCAAAATGTAACATTAAAATTACATGTAACAATGCAATTGCATTTAGAAGAAGTGTATCTTGCTATACATATGTAAAACATGCATATTTAGTCAAAGTTTATGATGTGTATTCCTTGTTAGCTGACGTTATCTGCCGGGGCTATCGTCATTTCTCAGGACATTTGGGTAGCATTTTTTGAACGATGCATCATTGTAAACAGAGATTTATGGATATATATAGCATATTATTGAAAAAAAAATGAATGTACTGTGTAACATGTTATATTACTGTCATCTGATGAAGATTTCAAAAGGTTAGTGAAATGATTTTTCTTTTAATCCTGCGTTTGTTGATTGCATATTTTTTCCTACTTGGCTATGCTAATGAGCTATGTCTGCGGTGGTGGTTTGACATAAATATGTGCTATGTTTTCGCTGTAAAACATTTTAGAAATCTGACTTGCTGGCTAGATAAACAACTTGTTTATCTTTCATTTGAGCTATTTTACTTGTTAATGTGTGGAGGTTAAATATTTTTAGGAATATTTCTTGCGTTCCCTGCGCCACATTCCAGCTGGGGGGGTGGGGGTGGGGGCGCGTGTCCAAATGGGAACTGGTGTCTCTAACAGGCTAGAGACGGCTTCACTACAGTACAAATGTATTCCGTACAATATGTTATTATTCCCCACTGCCCTTACTTTGATATCGTCCCCTTGCTTGTTGTAAACAAGACAATAGAGAGAGAGGGAGAGAATAGAAAAGAGAGAAAGAGAGAGTGAGAGAAGAGAGCGAGATCAGGTGTGTGTGTGGTATGTATAAGTCCATATGTGTAAGCAAGCATGTAGTTGAGTATGTGTGTGTTCATATCCACTTCATAATGTTCAGATATTTTAAACAGTTCCCATACCTTCTTTTTAAATGAAAATTATACAAATCTAAAAGTAACTTCTATTGCCATTGCCAGTATGTAAAAAATTGCCATAAATCCAAAAAATAAAAACATTGCACCCCTGCAGGTAGAAAATGTCACCGACCGGCTAAAATCGGTCTTATGTAGCAAAATTTGAAATTGTGTTTGTTACATTGGATAAAAGTAGAGACTCAGAGCTACAAAATGGTATAAAATACACTACAGTTGAGGAACAATGGGAAAGACATTTTGCTTTGAAATTTGTAAACTCACTTTTGAGAAAATGACCTTTGAATGTTTTGCTACTACTATTGGAGACCCCTTCTTTGTCTACACCCATTCAGCATCGTTCACACCCTCTTAAGCTTTAGCCCCACCCATCTCTTTAAGGGTTGATCTGAATGTACTAACTGCAGTCAAGCACCCAAGCTAACTTGGGTGACTGAGCCCCAGCTGAGGGAAGAAGTACAACTGCCAACACCAGAGTCCGAAGAGATACATTCTAATAACAAGTATATCACATAAGCATATTATGCAGATAAGACATCTGAATTATCTATGTTAACCAACTAAAACCTACACTCGATCCCTCCGATGTCAACAATTACAGACCAGTATCCCTTCTTTCTTTTCTCTCCAAAACTCTTGAACGTGCCGTCCTTGGCCAGCTCTCCCGCTATCTCTCTCTGAATGACCTTCTTGATCCAAATCAGTCAGGTTTCAAGACTAGTCATTCAACTGAGACTGCTCTCCTCTGTATCACGGAGGCGCTCCGCACTGCTAAAGCTAACTCTCTCTCCTCTGCTCTCATCCTTCTAGATCTATCGGCTGCCTTCGATACTGTGAACCATCAGATCCTCCTCTCCACCCTCTCCGAGTTGGGCATCTCCGGCGCGGCCCACGCTTGGATTGCGTCCTACCTGACAGGTCGCTCCTACCAGGTGGCGTGGCGAGAATCTGTCTCCTCACCACGCGCTCTCACCACTGGTGTCCCCCAGGGCTCTGTTCTTGGCCCTCTCCTATTCTCGCTATACACCAAGTCACTTGGCTCTGTCATAACCTCACATGGTCTCTCTTATCATTGCTATGCAGACGACACACAATTAATCTTCTCCTTTCCCCCTTCTGATGACCAGGTGGCGAATCGCATCTCTGCATGTCTGGCAGACATATCAGTGTGGATGACGGATCACCACCTCAAGCTGAACCTCGGCAAGACGGAGCTGCTCTTCCTCCCGGGGAAGGACTGCCCGTTCCATGATCTCGCCATCACGGTCGACAACTCCATTGTGTCCTCCTCCCAGAGCGCCAAGAACCTTGGCGTGATCCTGGACAACACCCTGTCGTTCTCAACTAACATCAAGGCGGTGGCCCGTTCCTGTAGGTTCATGCTCTACAACATCCGCAGAGTACGACCCTGCCTCACACAGGAAGCGGCGCAGGTCCTAATCCAGGCACTTGTCATCTCCCGTCTGGATTACTGCAACTCGCTGTTGGCTGGGCTCCCTGCCTGTGCCATTAAACCCCTTCAACTCATCCAGAACGCCGCAGCCCGTCTGGTGTTCAACCTTCCCAAGTTCTCTCACGTCACCCCGCTCCTCCGTTCTCTCCACTGGCTTCCAGTTGAAGCTCGCATCCGCTACAAGACCATGGTGCTTGCCTACGGAGCTGTGAGGGGAACGGCACCTCAGTACCTCCAGGCTCTGATCAGGCCCTACACCCAAACAAGGGCACTGCGTTCATCCACCTCTGGCCTGCTCGCCTCCCTACCACTGAGGAAGTACAGCTCCCGCTCAGCCCAGTCAAAACTGTTCGCTGCCCTGGCCCCCCAATGGTGGAACAAACTCCCTCACGACGCCAGGACAGCGGAGTCAATCACCACCTTCCGGAGACACCTGAAACCCCACCTCTTTAAGGAATACCTAGGATAGGTTAAGTAATCCCTCTCACCCCACCCCCCTAAGTTTTAGATGCACTATTGTTAAGTGACTGTCCCACTGGATGTCATAAGGTGAATGCACCAATTTGTAAGTCGCTCTGGATAAGAGCGTCTGCTAAATGACTTAAATGTAAATGTAAATGTAACTAATTCTGATTCTTCCGTCACAACAGACAGACACAGCTGTAGGCTATTTGCGCAAGGGATAAGAAGTAATTAGGTAGGCCTTTTTTATTACATTTCCACCGGATCAGAGCATGACATTTTTCCCCTTTCATGCCAAGTGGTAATCGAAAGCGAAAGAGCTGGAAAAATGTGTCAAATATGCTACGTTGAGGAACTATTATCATTCAATATATTAACATACAGTAACCAAACAAACATTGTATTTAGCAATGGTAATTAACGGTATGTGTGACATCCCCGCGGCCTCTAAAATGGATAATTCCACACAGACCAGCGTGAATCACGCAGGTGTCTCGTGTGCCATACAATTTTTTTTATATATATATTTGCCACTGCTCAACTAAAAAATCTTGGTTGACCAACAGCCCATTTACTAAATGGGGTCAGCCCTAAAATGAATTGTGGGCAATTCGAGGTGACCTTGTTAGCCATTTGGCAGGAGAATGGGGGATGGGAGCAGAATAAGGATATAATAATAATAATAAAATATATGCCATTTAGCAGACGCTTTTATCCAAAGCGACTTACAGTCATGTGTGCATACATTCTACGTATGGGTGGTCCCGGGGATCGAACCCACTACCCTGGCGTTACAAGCGCCATGCTCTACCAACTGAGCTACAGAAGGAGGGATTTCCTGAGCCAAATGTGTCAAACAATACATCACTGTCACATATGATATTGTGACACAGAGGGCTTATTTATTCACATATTTGCAGAGTAAAGGTAGAGTAATAATGATTCACTGTTACATTGTAATAATTATGTATGTCCTATCAAGTTGATTTAAGAGTTAGCGGAGAGGATGTTTTCCATTATTATAACATAGCCCCTACAATAGTATATGCATTGGTTGAAGTTCAATGTTAAATTCAAATTTCCCTGCCATCATATCTAAGCCAATATGACACCAATGTCGATTGAAAATTCGCAAATCAACTTGGACGTCCATGACCTGTCCAGGGTCTACTGAGAACCAATATACCAGATTTGACAGGGTCTTTAGCATGTACATGCTGACTACACCACTCACGTTACAATTTAAATTTACACATGTAATTAAATCATTTCATTAAATCTGCTCACGAGCATCTGCATAGCCAGGCACTAAAATAGAACTTGGTTCTATTTTTCACGCATGACACGCTGCAAGTCCTGCCTCTCCCATCTGGTGATTGGTTTTTAGGAGGATATACCCACATGGGTGATTGATAGAGGAAAATATAGTTTAGATGATCAATTATGTATACATTAATGATTAGAACCATTTATGCTAATACTATTATGTTATGATTTGAAAAGTATGGGTTCTTAATTGTACTGTTACTGAAAATGTAAGCAGAAATGAATTGTGTCTGTGTCTCCTGGGAAAGTTTAAGAAGGAGGGATAAGATAGTTTTTCAAACAGATAAGAATGTTTTGGTTGGATTCCATTAGTGGAGAGAAGTATATCCTTTAGACAGGTTGGAATGTAGTTTATGAGGGGAGTGAAACTATCTCCAGGACCGAATACTACGCCATTGTAAGGCTGGGAGAGGGTGTGAAACTGATGATGTCATTTTATGTCTTCTTTCTTTAAAATGTAATGTTCTTTGTATTTTGGGTCAGTACTCATCAATAATAAATGCTGAACTTGTTTTTAAGACTGGTCTCTTGCTAATTCATGCAAATGATAAACTTACAACTTATCATGAATTAGAAATGAGTGCGAATTGAATTGATTTTGGCAATAAAACATAAAGGGATTAAGAATTCCCCTATCAATTTGGTCCTTCGAACCGAATCTAAACATCTCTCTCTGTGCCTGGAGGTAGTAAGCTGGAAAATCGTGCACGGACGAGTTTGACTCATTTTACTAAAGACCTGACCTTTGAATTGAGGTTAAAATTGAAACAGGCCTGCGTATTATCACAGAGGACAGAGAGAGTGACTAGATACAACGAACATTGCTTTCCCAGTCGGCGATAAGGTCAGTATTTTTTATTCTTGATTAAGGGGGAATGATTTAAATTATCATAGAGTGGATTTAAGTTGTTCTCAGTTTAAAAGTCAACTCTACAAATAGGCTATGCTTGGAGCGACATTGTAGTTCAAAGTCCTATAGAGAACAGGGATTACTGTATAGTCCTACAGTGATCACTGTATACGGGTGAAAACTAGTGTCAGATCGAGCGATGAATGGACGGGGGGGGGTCTTTCCCGGTTTTTAGTAGTCGGTGTTCTTGATAGTGAAAAGTGATCGTGTGGTTGAGGTTCCGTGGGAAGAAACGGAACAGGTGATTTTATGCCATCAGCTTTCAAGAATAGACACTGCAGGATTGGTTTTGGGACTGGCCTCGGTCCATTTGTTTTCGGTCAACTTTACAAGTAGGCTATGTTTGGAGCGACATAGTTTAAGTTAAAAGTCCTATAGGAACGATGATTACTGTATACGGGTGAGTTAAATGTCAGATTGAACAATGTATCCAGCGGAGAGACGGAACAAGTGACCCCATAGATATATAGATCTTGGTAATAGACACTGCAGGTTGGTGGTCCTTATTTAGATTATGGGGAACAATTGAGTTGCTTTTCCATTGGTCATTTTCAATCAACTCTACAGATTAAGCTATATTTGGGGCGATATTTTAAGTTCAAAGTCCTATACAGTGATCGCTGTATACGGGTGAAAACTAGTATCAAATTGAACGACGAGTGGACGGAGACTCTTGAGACTCGGTCTATTTGTCTTCGGTCAACCCTACAAGTAGGCTGATTTGGAGCGACAATCTTAGCAAAAGTCCTAAAGGAACAGTAATGTATTGTATACGGGTGAGACTTAATGTCAGACTTTAGTAGATGAGGATCCCAATAAAAGAGATATTAACCATAAGGTGTTAAATATTGGAATTACTAGGCGTAAGTAGATAAGGATTCCAATAAAGAGAAATTAACATAAAGGGTTGAAGATTGGAATTATTAGGAGGGGCAGGAATTTACTATAATGGGTAGTAACCCTTCTAAACTGCTTTCTGAAGAGACGGAAGATTACCGTTATATGAAACAAAAAGATAGAAGGAATGTAGATTTCTGTCCTAAATGGGGAAAAAGGTATGGTTTTGACGGACGCCTAGATGTCGAGAAGTTAGAATTTCTGGTAAGACAAATATACAAGGATTGTGACAAAGATGTGAAGAAGCAGAGTAAACTAGGTTTAAACGTAGCTCGGGCCTGGCTCTCGGAAGCTCGGAAGAGAGTGGAGAAAGATAGAAAAAAGAGAGACGAAGGGAGCAAAAATATTCTGCCTTCCGCTCCCACAGCTGTAAAAAGTGATCAATTGGGTGGGGATGGGGATCGAAACTTATACCCTTCTCTAGTAGACCAGGCTTACAGGGATAATATCGATGATGAGGTGGTGGTGACCCAGAGGAAAGCAAAGTTACCGCTTCGTGCTGAGCCCCCCCAGCTTATGACCTGGGAGCGGATGGCGTGAATACAGAGGAATTGATTAGGACAGTATTGAGAAAAGTGCAGTCAGAAAAAGAATCGGTAGAGACTCTGACCGTAAAAGACGAGGATAGGAAAGGGATGGAAAAATATCAGACGCTTTCACCAAATCAAAACAGATCGGGACTACTTAGAATGACTTCTGATATAGGAGAGAAAAATAGACTGCGGCCTGGGAGAGATTTACAGTACTGTAGCGGGGAAGAAGACAGTGCAGAGAGAGAAGGGCAGTTTCCCCTGATAGAGTTACCCAACCCCCAAGCTGGGATAGAGGATAACGAACCCACGGTTCGGGTCTATCGACCCTGGACACAGAGGGACGTAGAAATGGCAGTAGAAGGAATTCCACACCCAAAAACAGGAATGGCAGGTTTTGAAAGACATCTCAACGGACTAGCGTCCAGTTTCAGGCTAAACACAGGGGAGGTGGAAAGAGCAGTTAGAACCATAGTGGGAAAGGATTGGTTTGCTGCGCGCGGAGCCTGGGTGCCAACAGGGAATAATGGGGACATCATACAGTGGAGCGCGGGACTTGGGCAGCCATTTAGAGCAAAAATTACAGAACTATGCGCTAACCTAACTGAACATTACCACCGACACGCCGACTTCTCTAAGGTAACTGAATGTAGACAGGGAGAAAATGAGACAGTCAGTCAGTACCTAGAACGTTTAAGAGATGTATTTAATGCCAACAGTGGTACGCCAGAACCAGCCCCCGGGGGGGATCAAAATACTCCTTATCATCAGCAACTAAAAATAGCCTTATTAACTGGAATGCGCGTCGAAATCAGTAAGGAGGTGAAAAAGAACTTAGTGGGGTGGGGATTGGCGACTCTAGCAGAAGTAAAACGATATGCAGTACACCACGAACAAAACGGACAGACAGAAAAAAGGAAAAACGAGAATAGGAAAGATGAGTTTTTAATGGCATTATTGGAAGATAAAGCAACGGGAGGCAAGAACAGAGAGTGCAGGACGGGTGCGGATAGAAAGGGAACGTCAGATACAGGGGGAAAAGGGGAGCTAAAATGTTATAACTGTAACCAAAACGGACATTTCGCCAAGGAATGCGGGGCTCCATGTGGATATTGTAAAAAAAAGGGCATCAGAGCCGCTTTTGTAAACAAAAGCCACAGAGACAAGGGGGCAAAAAGGGAAATAGAGAGAGACGCCCTAAATCTGACTCGGACAGCGAGGAAGATAAATCCTGACTAGAGACTGACGCTGCTATAATAGTCAGGAATGAAGTAGTGGACTGGTACAGCGAAAAAGACAGTGACTGTAGTAATAGTGCTTCAGACCTCAACAATCTAGATCAAATTGACGCAGAGACGGAGGTATTTGAATTAGCAACAGTAGACCTCGCTCTTGCTCAGGAAGAAAAACCTTTTTTGACACTTGCAGTAATGGGGAAGAGAATAAAATTTCTGTGTGATACGGGGGCGTGCAGGACAGCCATATGTAGTGAGGATGCACCACCAGGGATTCATCCCTCAGGGGATAAGATAATTGTTCGTTCTGCGTCTGGCCATCACTGTGTAGAGAGACTCTCGACTCCCATAACGCTCAGACATGAAATGACTGAGGACGAGGCGACGGTCCCAGTACTCATATCAAAGTTGTGTCCTGTGAATCTATTGGGGAGAGATGTCATGAAACTCTTGAATATTGCCATAACGCCTACAGACAAAGGTATGAAAGCTCAGGTGGTTAAAGATAACATGGTAATCTGTGGGGAAGGAGAACCAAATTATTGTTATAGTCAAGATCTATTGAGGGGAGGGTTAACAGACATACCCAAAGCATTGATAGAACTAACAGATGATATAAAATCAGGACTAACTAAAATGTCGCCAGATGACTTGCACTGCACACTGTGGTATAACAGACACCCCGGCCCCGACCTGATATATGAGAGGACACTTCTGAGAACCACTGAGCGAACCATTGGTCTAAAATGGCTTTACTATGACTTAACTCATGCAGCCGTGGAGGTAGAACTGCCTACTCATATCCAGGCCTTGTACAGAGAAAAATGGTGCCCCCATGTGGCCCTAGCTAAAGAAGACACTGAGCAGTGGAAAGATATGGGATACTGGGTGTCGAAGGGAAAAAAACTGACAGACTGGGTAACGGGGGAGGGAGGTTTGCAACAGCCCATCCACTGATAGATACAGACGAAAACTGAACTGGAGAGCAAATTGTGCCCCCGCAGCCATAGACCTGGCCAATGCATTTTTTTGTATTCCACTACATCCAGACAGTCAGGGGTGGTTTGGATTTACTTTTTTGGGTCAGAAATGGGCGTATAGCCGCCTAGTCCAAGGCTGTCTCGAGAGCCCCACGATCTATTGTCAGGCTATCACTAGAAATCTCGGAAAATTCGACCCTCCACGTGGAAGTCAAATTTTGACATATGTGGATGATATCCTGTTGTCTAACTCCTCACAGGAGGCCTGTAAAGAGGACACTCTTGCTCTGTTCCTCTTCTTAGCTGACCAAGGTCACAAAGTTAATAAGAGGACGTTACAGCTCTGGCAGACACAAGTTATCTATTTAGGGCACATCATAACTAAGGAAGGGAGGACTCTCAATTCAACAAGGAAGACAGCCATTCTAGAGTCACCCAAACCATTGAACAAAAAGCAGATGATGAGTTTCTTGGGAATGATTAACTACTGTAGAGCATGGATTCCACACTTTGCATTACACACAGGGTTACTTAGTAATTTGATCTATGGTAAGGCTATGACAGCGAAAGATAAGATAATATGGACAAAAGAGGCGGAAGAACAGTTTGTGGCGATTAAACAGCTATTGTTGTCTGACACTGTTCTGGCTTTCCCTAGGTATGACCGTGAATTCACACAGACTGTGGATTGCAGGGAGGGGTTCATGACATCAGTGTTGACTCAGCGACACGGAGGGAAGAATAAACTGGTGGCTTACTATTCCTCCCGTCTCGATGAGGTGGCACAGGCAATGCCCCTGTGTTTACAGTCTGTGGTGGCTGCAGCACGAGCTGTGGAGGACTCAGCCTCTGTAGTACTATACCATGATTTGACACTGAGGGTCCCACATGCCGTCTCAATTTTGTTATTGGAACATAAAATGGCATACATGTCACCAGCTAGACATTTGTCTTGTATGATCATTCTGTTAAATATGCCAAATCTAACAATTGAGCGTTGTACTACCTTGAACCCCTCCACTCTAATTCCTATAGCCACAGATGGGAGTCCTCACGATTGTGTAGCGGAGACAGAGAAAATGGTTCTCCCCAGGGCAGATCTGACTGATATGCCTTTGACAGATGCAGAAGTAACTATGTTTGTTGATGGATCTTCTAGAAAGAATCCAGATGGCTCAAATGCTACTGGATATGCGGCAGTGACCCTCACTAAGGTGCTGGAAGCTGAAGCTTTACCAAAGAATTACTCTGCTCAACAAGCTGAAATTGTGGCCCTTACCAGGGCTTGTATATTAGGAAAGGGTAAATGCATAACGATACATACTGATAGCGCTTATGCATTTAACACTGTTCATGTATTCGCAGCACAGTGGAGAAACAGGGGCATGATAACCACAGCAGGTAAACCCATCACTCACGCACAACTAATCTTGAATTTACTAGAGGCAATTCTACTACCAAAACAAAAAAAATAGCCATTTGTAAATGCGAGGCACATACTAAGGGCATGGACAGCGTCAGTATTGGGAATAGACGGGCAGATGAGGAAGCGAAGAGAGTGGGGGGGAAACCACACTCACACATAGACTCACACTTAAAGGAGGAAGTTCATATCGACACCAAAATACTGAGGGAAAGTCAACTTAGAGCCCCCGTTAAGGAAGTTACTAAATGGGTCAGTATGGGAGCTGTAGATAGAGGAGGTATTTGGCATAAAGGGAATCTACCAGTTTTACCTAAGTCACTGTTTAAATATGCTGCTGTATTGATACATGGGCAAAGCCATGTATCAACAGGGGGGATGGTAGGAATGGTTAAACAGCACTTTGTAGCATATGGAATAACTAACTATTTTAAAAACTTTTGCTCACGGTGTACTATATGTGCACAAAGTAACAACCAAGGTGCAGTATGGGTACCACAAGGGGTTTATCCATCAGCTAAGTACCCATTCCAACAGTTGGAAATGGACTTTATTGAATTAACTAAGAGTGAAAACAAGAAGTGGTGTTTAACAATAATTGATAAATATACCAAATGGGTAGAAGCGTTTCCTACATCCTCAGCAGATGCAGAAACAGTGGCTAGAGCATTATGTCAGGAAATAATTCCGCGATTTGGATTACCAGAAACTATTTATAGCGACAATGGTTCCCATTTTTCTAATCAAGTAATTGATCATATAGGTCAGAAATTGGATATAAATATGAAGAAACATTGTTCTTATCACCCCCAAAGCGCTGGCCTTATCGAGAACATGAATCGATCGGTAAAAGGTTGATTAAGGAAAACACACCTAAGTACTGGAATGAACTGGGTAAAATGCCTGCCCATAGTGTTAATGACTATTAGAATAACCCCTGATAGGGAGGGGCTATCTCCATTTGAGAAGGTTTTTGGTAGACCCTATAGAATGCCCCAATTAGGGCGATTGGAGGAAGCAAATGTAGAAATAGAAAGCAATATGGTGGAACACATGAGGAGGTTGTTCATTAATCAAACCCGTATGTCAAAAGTTTTATGCCCAGCAGGAGAACTACAGAAGGAGGTGGCACACGAGATTCAACCAGGAGACTGGATCTGGGTCCAATCACTAAAGAAAAAAAACTGGAAGCAGCCTCGGTGGGAGGGACCATTCCAAGTACTACTGGTGACTGCCTTCGCTGTGAGATTAGCCGAAAGAGCTACCTGGGTGCATATCACACATTGTAAGAGGGTAAGTCACACTAGCACTGTCGGACGATCACAGGAGTAGGAGAGGAACCGTGACCCATATGGAACGGGGGTCAAACTCCTTCTGAAGATTCCCTATACCCGACCTTTCCCCAGCTATGAGCGTTCATAGAAGTGAAGTGATGGCTTGGCCTCTGGCTGTTGATATGTTCTCGGGGAGAGGGTGGGGCTTCACGTGCGCACTGACCGTCCTGAGCTGTTTTATTGTGGGGGCCATATTCCTGATTCACCATGATCCCCCGGAAAGTGCCAAAGAGGATAATTTGACTCATGTGCTAGATGAGGGAAATGGGATGTTACCTAAGATTCTCAGAAGGTCACTGAGACAAAATAGTAAGGAAGTGAGGGTGGAATTGGGCAAGGATCTCTCAGTAGAATTTTGTGTAGATCAATTGGGGTCATTCACCCCTTGGCAGTCTAGAACCATGGGACTCTATGGGAAGTATTTGTGTAAATCACCGTGTAAGTCATGGAGCCAGGTCATAGCTCACACTGAAAGGGATGGCTACGTAAACCCATACACTCAATTTGGGACCAGGTGGAGTATAGTAAGGGTTGGCGTTTTGGACTGTGTTCCCGAACAGAGGAAGTATTGTATAAAGGTGCGAATTAACATTAAGGTGGTCAATACTCAGGATCTCGGGTTATGGTATGTGGGCTTCGAACAGTTTTCAACTGATACTATGGTACCGTTCCAGGTGGCAGAAGTTAGAGTTGATAAGGAGAATATGATTGGCCGAAGTTCAACCAATCCCTCTAACACAACGGCTATTCCTAGTGTAATCATCCAGGGTAAAGGAGCAGTACGAATAGTTCAGACCAAGGACCTTAAAGAAGTTATAGAGGTGGAGACTGGGTTTGGGGAGTCCAACTTATGGTTGGAATGGATTCAATATACGGCCAGATCAGTGGCCAAAGAAGAATGCTATGCCTGTGCGAACGCTAAACCACAGTTAACAACTATCCCTTTCCCACTGAACGGAATTAATTCCCCTAAGGGAATGGCATGTATGGTAAAGCTGTTCATGAAAGCAGGAATGCCAAATGATGATAGTTGTATTGATTTACACTATTTATATCCCCAGGTTCCACTTAAATCAAGACTTCCTCCCTTTACCGTGACGAGAGGAGAATATTACTGTTTGGCCAGATACAGTACACACGGGAAATACGTGGGGGAAGTTGGTACCTGTAATAAGACAGAGAATATTACCACTGACGAGACCATGTCTGATTTGACAGGCTGGTTGAACTCTGGAGATTTCAAAATGTTGAAGGTGGCCAGGGCTGACATCTTGTGGTTGTGCGGGGGAATGAGTTTGTGGCCGGTATTACTGACTGATTGGACTGGACTATGTGCTTTAGTACATTTAGGAATGCCTTTTACACTCATACAACACCAAGACATGAAGTTAGCCAAACGAGAGAGAAGAGATGCTCCACCTGGGTCTTTTGACGACAGAGTATATATTGATAACATTGGGGTTCCACGAGGGTTGCCGGATGAGTTCAAGGCAAGAAATCAGATACTAGCAGGATTAGAGTCAAGCATTTTTTGGTGGTCTACTCTCAATAAGAATGTAGACTGGATTAATTATATTTGTTATAATTAACAGCGCTTTATCAATTATTCCAGAGATGCGATTAAAGGGTTGGCAGAACAGACTGAAGCAACCAGCCTGATGGCTTGGCAGAATAGAATTGCATTGGATATGTTATTGGCTGAAAAGGGAGGAGTATGTGTGATCTTCGGGAACATGTGTTGTACTTTCATCCCGAATAACACAGCTCCGGACGGATCTGTGACCAAAGCCTTGGCTGGTTTGACCACCCTGGCTCACGAGTTGGCAGAAAACTCTGGGGTGGATCCTTCCCTGACTAATTAGTTTGATAGTACTTTTGGAAAATGGAAAAGTGTTGTAATCACTGTGTTTTGGGCTGTGTCTACCTGTATGACTGTTTTAATTTTATGCGGCTGTTGTCTAATTCCCTGTGTGCAAGGCCTTGTTTCCAGGACTCTGGAAAGATCAATGACCCTACAGATGGTGCGCTATGGGCCGATTCCAGGTTCTGACCTGTGGAGGACTGAAGGCATGTCTACAGAGGAAGTGGACGAATCCGGATCTGTCATTTGTGGGGAATTTATGTTTGATGAGGCTAGTGTTGAGATGAAGGGGAATTAGATTGTAATTTGTTTCCATGATTAAACTGTTTTTTTTTATGAAGGTCGTGACGAAAATCCGGAAGGAAGAGTTATGATTCTGATGTAGGTTTAAAAACAGTTGGAGTTAAGGTTAGAATTGATTAATGAAATGAGAAGAGTTGGATGAACATTTATAATTGATTTGTTGATTATGTGTCTATTCATATGATAATCTGATGAACCTCTATAAAAAGGTTAGTTAAGTTCGTTTATACTTTCATTTTCTATGATTAAATAAAACTAGATGTAGTATTGAATGTATAATATTTGATCAAAGGGAGGATTGATAGAGGAAAATATAGTTTAGATGATCAATTATGTATACATTAATGATTAGAACCATTTATGCTAATACTATTATGTTATGATTTGAAAAGTATGGGTTCTTAATTGTACTGTTACTGAAAATGTAAGCAGAAATGAATTGTGTCTGTGTCTCCTGGGAAAGTTTAAGAAGGAGGGATAAGATAGTTTTTCAAACAGATAAGAATGTTTTGGTTGGATTCCATTAGTGGAGAGAAGTATATCCTTTAGACAGGTTGGAATGTAGTTTATGAGGGGAGTGAAACTATCTCCAGGACCGAATACTACGCCATTGTAAGGCTGGGAGAGGGTGTGAAACTGATGACGTCATTTTATGTCTTCTTTCTTTAAAATGTAATGTTCTTTGTATTTTGGGTCAGTACTCATCAATAATAAATGCTGAACTTGTTTTTAAGACTGGTCTCTTGCTAATTCATGCAAATGATAAACTTACAACTTATCATGAATTAGAAATGAGTGCGAATTGAATTGATTTTGGCAATAAAACATAAAGGGATTAAGAATTCCTCTATCAGTGATTGAAAGCTTAACGGAGGTCCACACTCCAGTCCATTTGGTGGTGGTAAGTCTAAAGAAGACTGAATGAGGAGAGGCGACATATCAGGGAGCCAATAGCAGATTTCACTGAAGACCATGAGCTGGAGGAAGACTGGTACGGGTGGTTCGCCGGTCGATGAAAGATGACGGAAGCGAACAATTAAGTGGATTCTGAATCTAATGGCGGTAGAATCAAGGAGAATATTGTCAGAAAAAATAGAAAACGGAGCAGTGTACAGTGATGAATGTCCCTTCATATATTGTATGAGTACGTATGAGTACGGTTTGTTGATGAGGGAGCAGCTGATCAGATTAAAAATCTTAATAATAATAATCCATTTGAATAATCCATTTGAGATATCCAAACTCATGGAGTGCTGAGTAAAGTGATGGCCGTGAGGATCACAAGGGGCGGGCTTGTTTAGATTTTTTTGTAATTCTGCAGACCAGAAGGAACGTGTGTTGTCTCACCCGATTTGCTAAGTTTGAAGTGTTGTTTGTGTCTTCGGAACAGGGCACCCCTCAAGGGGGTTATATCTGGCGTCTCATGGGAAGTCGATTTTTGAAGAAAAATATTCCTGGAGTGATTGATGCACATCGGATGAATCATGTGGTGAATGAAAAAAGTGAAGTCTAGCTGTTCTTTTGTTTTTTATATGGAATCTCTCCCTACTCAAGTGCAGTTTGGGTATATCAACTACAAAGTCACAGCATTTATCCCAAGACCAATGCAGTGTGATCACTGTAAAGCTTTTGGTCATGTTTCAAGTGTTTGCAGAAGGGAGAAGCCGAGATGTCCAAGTTGTGGAAAAGATCATGTCCTGTTTTAAAAATGATGAAAATGTGACATGTTGTGGTGTAAACCATGAAGCCATGTCTTTCGAATGCCCGACAAGGGTGTAAGAGAATGAGGTGGCCAAAGTCAGGGCTGTACAGAGGATTTCATATGCAGCAGCTGTTAAAAGGGTTGAGACTTTGAATGGTGCACCTAAAGAGTCCATGGTGGTGGATAGGCTTTCGCTGCAGGGGTTGTCTTTCACCAGAATGATCCTGACATTTTAAAGGTTGAGATGGTGGACTTTGTGGCCTTCATAGCTATGGTGATTTAATGGCACTGCCAAGGTGGAGAGAAGGTCCAGGAATATGGATATCAATTGTGGATGCGGCGGAGCGGTTCCTGGGACTAAAAGATTTCTCAGCGGAGGAGTTACATGGAATATTGTCACAACCGTACCACCCTCTCAGGCCCTAGAGCCTGAGAAGGGAGATATAGAGATTTGGACGAAGTGGGAGTTTTGTTTACATTTTGTCAATGTACTATTTTTAACCTGTCCTGGTTTTTCAACCTGTCCAGTTGGTGGCAGCAATACTTTTTTGGGTTGTAGTCCCTCATAAAACATTCAAAGGGAGGAGAGATTACCAGAAATTTACTAGGTTTACCCTTTTATTTGTGGATTAATTGTTGGACTAGACAACCTTGTGCATTTCAGGTAAAATAACAACCCAATGTTTAAATCCTTGGACAAAGTAGCCACAGCAAGCTAGCTAGCTAAATGGCCATGAATGTTTCAATTGACCTGTCCCCAAATTAATATATGTGGTTCAGAGTTTATTTCGATATTTAAAGTTGCGCATCCCGATCACGTCTGATGGGGATGGACAAAATCAATATGCGCGTGCCTGGTTTAGTCGACATATTAAGTTCGACAGACAATTTTTTTTTATCCAAACCTAGCTCAAATTCTAAATTTCCGATTAAAACGAGGCTATAGCGTCCATAAAGTGATCCAGTTAGATTGAATACGTTTGTACAGTAGGTGCAACAGTATCATTTATCATTCTCACGTGCACATTTCCGTCCATTAAGTACCCAACACGGGTGGAAAATTACTGACCTATAAGCATTCTTCCAGTGCTATCAAAAGTAGCTGAAAGATGGGTGGCTAATCATCTGATTGATCACCTCATTCAGGGCAACTCCATACATAAAATGCAATTTGGATTCAGAACTAACCAACCTACTGAAACAGCCAATTGCTATTTTCTGGAGTGCATTAAATCTAAACTGGACATAGGTTGTGAGGTCGGCACTGTCTTTTTGGATCTTAAAAAGGCCTTTGATACTGTGAATCATTAGCTCCTCCTATCCAAATTATCCTCCCTTAATGTGTCCACCTGAAGTCATTAGTTGGATGTATTCCTTTCTGAAAAACAGAAGTCAAAGAGTTCGTTTGGGGGACACTCAGTTGGACTCTTCACTATAACATTGGGGTCCTACAAGGGTCAATATTAGGCCCCCTTCTGTTTACCATCTATATAAATTATCTCCCACTTGCTTGCCCACAAGTTAACTTGCAGATGTTTGTCGTTGTTACAGTTCTGTATGTACACTCGAAAAATAGCAATTGGTTGTTAACTGAAGCTATGGTACATGTTTCTAACTGGATGACTAAGTCTTGCCTGCATTTAAATATCGACAAGACTGTTTGTATGTACTGCTCTAAGAAATCCATTGATTCTTCCCAACGAGCTGTTCTTGTTAATGGTGAGAATCTGGAAGTTGTGTCTAACTTCAGCTATCTTGGTGTCATTTTGGAATCCAACTTGAAATTTAAGAAACATGTTAAGAAGGTGGTTAACTTCTCTGGAATTTTGGATGAAAAGCATGCCCAAATTAAAGTGCCTTCCACTCAGGCCCAGAAGATAGGATATGCACATAATTAGTAGATTTGGATAGAAAACACTAAAGTTTCCAAAACAATGTCTGTGAGTATAACAGAACTGATTTGGCAGGCGAAAACCTGATAAACATCCATTCAGGAAGTAGGATTTCTTTATTTTTTTGTAGTTTTCTATTTAATGCCATTGCATTGTATGATACTCTTGTACTTATTCATGGAAATTATACCGACTCAAAGACATACTGGAATGAGGAACAAAATACTTTTGATGCAGTTATCGTCCCTTGAAATGCCTTCTCGTCGGAAATGGAGTCTCCCTCAATTTCCTCCCAGTATAGGAACTGATTTTACTTGTCAAAGGGGAAATGAGAGCAGCTCTAGCCACTTTCCTCCTGGAGGAAAACTACCAACACTTGTCAAGGGCTGCGTGCCATGTCTTACTGGACCTTTTCGATTCTACTTATTGACTTAGGACTCAAATTGCAGTTCCTATGCCTTCCACTAGACATCGACAGTCTTTAGAAATTGTTTCAGGCTTGTATTCTGAAAAATGAGGGAGTAAGAGCAGTCTGAATGAGTGGACCCTTCCGTGTCACAGAGCTTTTTCATGCGCGCGACAGAGAGAGTGCCTTTCTTTTTTACCTTTTATATTGACGACGTTATTGTCCGGTTGAAATAGTATTGATTATTTAGGCTAAAAACAACCTGAGGATTGAATATCAACATCGATTGACATGTTTCTATGAACTGTACGTATACAATTTGGATGTTTTTGTCTGCCTGTTGTGACTGCATTTGAGCCTGTGGATTACTGAAGAAAACACGGCAACAAAATATAAAGAGGATATAAAGAGACTTTATCGAACAAAAGGAACATTTATTGAATAAATGAATGTCTTCTGAGTGCAGACATATGAAGATCATCAAAGGTAAGTGATTAATTTTATCTCTATTTCTGACTTGTGTAACTCTTCTACTTGGTGTGGTTGCTGTTTGTAATGATTTGTCTGCTGGGCTATGTTCTCAAATAATTGTAAGGTATGCCTTTCCCGTAAAGCATTCTTTAAATCTGACACCGAGGTTGGATTCACAAGAAGTTCATCTTTAAACCTATGTAAAATAGTTGCATCTTTTCAGATTTTTTTGATGAGTATTTCTGTATTTGAATTTGGTGCTCTGCAATCTCACTGGATGTTGGCCAAGTGGGACGCATCCCACATACCCTAGAGAGGTTAACACGGTTAAGTTTGGATTATCCAACTTTAGGTTTATAAGACCTTTCCTACCTCTGGAGGCCGCCGAACTATATATGCATGCTATGATCTTCTCACATTTGAGATATTGCCTCACATGCTGGTCACAAGCAAGGGCTACTATTCTGAAACCAATTGAATCACTCTACAAACAAACAACTAATATTTTTGATAACAAACCAAACAGTTACCACCATTGTCATATAATTTACATGCATTATTTATTTAGTCTGGATATATTTAAGCAGGATGTAAATGTAGATACAAGACTTGTCTTTAAAAGCAGAGGAAACCCCCTAAATTATGTTTTTTCTACTTGAAATTTGATAACTTTTCCTAGTGACCCCAACATTACAAAAAGTGAAACATCGCCTTTGTTCTTATATCCATGAAAGCTGAACACCATCAGGGTACAAATATTGTCTCAGGATCATTTGACCCGGCAGTTAGTAATTTACACATCACAAAAACCACACACACACACACATACGCATGCACGCACACACACACACACACACACCCCTCAAAGTAAATGTATAGAGTTAAACATGTGTGCAAGTCATGTATTTTTTTATCCTCTCCTTATCCCTTCTTTCTATTCTGTCTTTCCATCTGCAGATGGTTCCAACCCTTACACCCTCCAGCTTTGCTTCTCCACTTCCTCACACCTCTGAGACCTGGAAAAGCAAGATGTCCGCCACACTAGTTTGCCATCAACAAGGGGAGAAGCAGATAGGGGAGAAAGGAAGAGCACCCAACAAAGGAGAACAAAAGAAACAACGCAAGGGTGGTTAGTCAACACACTTTTTCGGACCTGAGAATGGAAAGGCGGGGTGTTAAAAACACTCAGCAGCAACAACTGCAATCAAGCGTTTGCAATTACTGGCAATGAGTCTTTCACATCGCTGTTGAGGAATTTTGTCCCACTCTTCTTTGCAGAATTGTTTTAATTCAGCCACATTGGAGGGTTTTTGAGCATGAACTGCCTTTTTAAGGTCACGCCACAGCATCTCAATCGGATTCAAGTAAAGACTTTGACTAGGCCACTCCAAAAAGCTTTCATTTGTTTATTTTTAAGCCATTCAGAGGTGGACTTGCTGGTGTGTTTTGGATCATCGTCCTGCTGCAGAACCCAAGTGCGCTTCAGATTGAGGTCACAAACTGATGGCCGGATATTCACCTTCAGTATTTTTTGGTAGAGAATAAAATTCATGGTTCCATCAATCACAGCAAGACGTTCAGGTCCTGAAGCAGCAAAGCAGCCCCAGACCATCACACAACCACCACCATATTTGACTGTTGGTATGATGTTCTTTTTCTGAAATGCTGTGTTACTTTTACACCAGATGTAATGGGACGCACATCTTCCAAAAAGTTCAACTTCTGTCTCGTCAGTCCACAGAATATTTTCCCAAAAGTCTTGGGGATCATCAAGATGTTTTTTGCCAAAAGTGAGACGAGCCTTAATGTTATTTTTGGTCCGCAGTGGTTTTCGCCTTGGAACTCTGCCATGGATGCTTTTTTTGCCCAGTCTCTTTCTTACGGTTGAGTCATGAACACTGACCTTAACTGAGGCAAGTGAGAACTGCACTGTTGTTGAGGGTTCTTTTGTGACCTCTTGGGTGAGTCGTCGCTGCGCTCTTGAGTAATTTTGGTAGGCCGGCCACTCCTGGGAAGGTTCACCACTGTTCCAAATTTTCTCCATTTGTGGATAAGGGCTCTCACCATGGTTCACTGGAGTCCCAGAGCTTTAGAAATGGCTTTGTAACCCTTTCCAGAGTGATAGATGTCAATTACTTTGTTTCTCATCTGTTTCTGTCAGACAGGTTATATTTAAGTGATTTCTTGATTCAACAGGTCTGGCAGTAATCAGGCCTGTGGTTGGCTTGTGAAATTGAACTCAGCTTTCCAAAAATGTTGATTAACCACAGTAAATTCATGATTTAACAAGGGGGGGAAATTACCTTGTTACATAGGACCATGAAGGTTCGGATAGTTTTTTTTCCGGGGGCAGTATTTTAACATTCGGGTGAAAAGCATGCCCAGAGTAAACTGCCTGCTACTCAATCCCAGAAGCTAAGATATGCATATTATTAGTAGATTTGGATAGAACACACTCTGAACTGTCTAAACTGTTTGAATGATGTCTGTGAGTATAACAGAACTCATATGGCAGGCGAAAACCTGAGAAAAATTGGATTGGATTGGTGAACTAAACGCGCAAACAGAAATTAATTATTTGGACATATAGATGAACAAAATGAACATTTATTGTGGAACTGGGATTCCTGGGAGTGCATGCCGATGAAGATCATCAAAGATAAGTGAATATTTATAATGCTATTTTAGATCTTTGTTGACTCCACAACCTGGCGGGTGTCTGTATGGCTTGTTTTGGTGGCTGAGCGCTGCACTCAGATTATTGCATGGTGTGCTTTAACTGTGAAGCTTTTTAAAAAAAATTGACAGAGTGGCTGCATTAAGGAGAAGTTTATCTTTAATAAATACAATTACCACTTAACTGCATTTTGTGTTTACTTGGGTTATCTTTGTGTAATATTAAAATTGGTTTGATCTCAAACATTTAAGTGTGACAAATGTGAAAAAAAGAAGAAATCAGGAAGGGGGCAAATACTTTTTCACAGCACTGTATGTCACACACAGGGGATAGCAAATTTGGAGGGTTTCCGTAAATATGGAGACAACTGGAAAAGGATGGATGAGCTTGACCTGCATGCCTACATAGGGCTGCTAATCTTAGTGGGTGTGTATAGGTCCCGAGGCGAGGCTACATGTCTCTGGGATGCAGAAAGTGGAAGGGTGATTTTCTTTCACACTTTCTAAAAAATGGTACGATTTCATAACCGTGAGTCAAGACCTGCAAGACATGTGAGAGACCAACTGGCGACCATAAGAGAGGTCTGGGGGAAGTGTGTGAAGCGTCTGCCATACCTCTACAACCCTGGGCCTGAAGTTAAAGTGGATGAGCAACTGGTTCCATTCAGATGTACATTTTTATTTTTCATATCTGTAATATAAGTGATTTTCACTGTTAATTTGATTATGTATTGCTGTAATATCATTGATTTATGTGATTGTTTTCTGTGACACTGATACTAAATTACTGCTAGAAATCTCTTTAGTCGAAAGGTCGCTGTCCTTTTCGACAGTATGTCGGGCAGCAGGTAACCTAGTGGTTAGAGCGTTCGGCCAGTCACCAAAAGATTCATAGATCAAATCCCCGAGCTGACAAGGTAAAAACCTGTCGATCTGCCCCTGAACAACCCACTGTTCCTAGGCTGTCATTGTAAATAAGAATTTGTTCTTCATTGACTTGCCTAGTTAAATAAAAGTATATGCCCAGCAAAGTATGGCATCAAGAATTGGGTGGCCTGTGATGCACAATCCAGCTACGCTTGGAATATGTAAGTCTACACAGGGAAGCCGACCAGTGGAGGGCTGGAGAAGAACCAGGAGATGCAGGTTGTGCTTGATGTGACAAATGGACTGAGGGGGCACAATGTCACGTCACAATTTCTTCACCTCTTATGAACTCAGCCAGCAGCTCCTGAAGAGGAAGTCCACCATGGTTGGCATAGTTATAAAGAACAAACTTGAGCTCCCCCTGCACTCCTCGCAACAAGGGGGAGAGAGGCCTTCTCATCAACATTTGCCTTCACCCCCAACACCACTCTAGTTTCTTACCTCCCAAAGAGGAATAAGAATGTGGTCCTCCTGAGCACACTGCACAAAACGGCTGAGTTCAGTGATCATGAGGACGCAAAGCCAGCCATCATCCTGGACTACAACCACAACAAAGGAGGTCTGGACAACCTTATTCTGCTGCACCATATACTGTTGGAACTTACAGCTGCAGGAGGATGACTGCCTGCTGGCCCCCCAGGTCATCTTCCATAACATCATTGATGTGTCCTCATACAATGGAGCAGCTGGGAAAGGCACTTGTTAACCCCACACATTCAAAGAAGGGAGCGCCTCCCCCGCACAGCTGCCTCTGCATTGCATGTGAAAGCTGTTCAGGGGGCTGAATCTTGTCCTTATCCTCCTGAGGCTGCAGCTGGGGCAGGCAAGAGGAGGAGATGCCAATTCTGCCCCCCAAAGGACGACTGTAAAACAAATACTATGTGCTGCACGTGAGAAATACATCTGCAAAGTCCATGCGCGCACACTTGCATACTGTCCTACATGTGCTAATTAGATTTGATGGATTTGTTCTTCACGTTTTTGTTTTGTATCTATCTTATTTGATTCTTATTGTGTATACACCTTGTGGACGGGGGAAATGGTTCAGAAAGATGGGATAATATTTGTATTTTGTAGTTGAATTCCTCATTGTATAGTGTATAATAATATATCACTATGTTGCCAAAAAAGTTCAAGACTGTTATTGTTTTTCAATAAAATGCATTAAAACTACTTCCTGCACATTTCTGCTACTTTCTTAGGCTATACATTTTTTAGCAAGAGATAGCACTTGTATGTATGTTTACACATATGCAGTACCTTTAGCAATAACAATAATATTAAACCTCTACTTTAGTGAAGAAAACAATTATGACAGGTGTGTTGTAATAAAAAGTTGTGGTGTCCACTGATTAAATGCAGTCTTCCTGCATTGTGAAGAGGGAAAACCCAGATATTCACAAAGTTTGTGATGAATGACAGGTTGTTTCGTCATGTAAAATTAAATTAAGGTGCTTTATTTTAGGGGCTTAGTGAAGGTAATTTGTACCCTTAGGACAAGGGGAGTATACAGAATGTTAAGACTACACAAGGGTTAAGATCCTGCATGGTCTTGCCCCTCCACCCTTATGCCGACATATCATGCTCAAGGAAAGCCCCCCAGGATTACAAGAGCAGTAGCTAGAGGGGATTGCATTGTCCCTTTTCCACACAGTAAAATCGGTCTTCTCTGTTAGAGCTACAATATACTGGAATGCAATGACCATGGACTTGCACTGATTATTGTACTTTTACATTTTAATTGAAAACATGGCTAAAATCTATACAAACCTGTACACATGAGTTATCTGTGGTTCCTCATATGTAAGACAACAGTTGATGATAGTGTCGTTGTCGTTAGAATGATATATTATTGGATGTATTTGTTATGCAGGTGAATGAGGACCCAAAAGCGACTTGGCGAAAACAGAGTCTTTATTCCAGTAAAGGAAATATGCAATACTCCTAGACAAATCGGAGCGGTAAACAAAGCATAAAAAACTAATTCCACTCGTAGTGACGAGGACAGACTGGAGACTCGACCATAAGCTGTAGGTTGCCTCGGGAAGGCACCGACCGTAGCAGACTCAGACACCTGCTCACACGCAGCATCTGAGGGAAACACGACACGACAGGGCGAGACAAAGACACAGCACGGTGAACAATATACAAGGATCCGACAGGACAGAAACGGAAGACAAGGGGAGAAATAGGGACTCTAATCAGAGGGCAAGATACGGAACAGGTGTGAAAAGATTAGATGATTGATAGGGGAATAGGAACAGCTGGGAGCGGGAACGGAATGATAGAGAGAGGAGAGAGAGGGAGGGAGAGAGAGAGGGATAGAAAAAGGGAACGAACCTAATAAGACCAGCAGGGGGAAACAAACAGAAGGGAAAGCATAATGACAAGACAATATAAGACAAAACATGACAGTACCCCCCCACTCACCGAGCGCCTCCTGGCGCTCTCGAGGAGGAACACTGGCGGCAACGGAGGAAATCATAGATCACAAACGGTCCAGCACGTCCCGAGAAAGAACCCAACTCCTCTCCTCAGGACCGTAACGGAAAACGAAAAAAAGGGAAACTAGGGTACTACTCTAAAAAAAAATGAGACACGGGTAGAGAACTGAAAGCTTTAGAGCAAACAGGACCAAACAGGCCAGGAGAGTAACAACTAGGGACAGACTGAGACACAGCAAGGGCAGGAACAAGAACAGGAGAGATGCGGTGGCAGGGAACAGACTGAGACCCAGCAAGACCAGGAGCAGAAGCAGAAAAAAATTACCAGACTTATTCTGCGCGCAGTCCGAACACGCAGCCACGAAACGGCGCGTGTCACGCTCCTGAGTAGGCCACCAAAAGCGCTGGCGAATAGAAGCAAGAGTACCTCGAACGCCGGGATGGCCAGCTAACTTGGCAGAGTGAGCCCACTGAAGAACAGCCAGACGAGTAGAAACAGGAACGAAAAAGAAGGTTACTAGGACAAGCGCGCGGCGACGCAGTGTGCGTGAGTGCTTGCTTAACCTGTCTCTCAATTCCCCAGACAGTCAACCCGACAACACGCCCAACAGGAAGGATCCCCTCGGGAACAGTAGAAGCCACAGAAGAACTAAAGAGACGGGATAAAGCATGAGGCTTGGTGTTCTTAGTACCCGGGCAATAAGAAATAATGAACTCGAAACGAGCGAAAAACAACGCCCAACGAGCATGACGCGCATTCAGTCGTTTGGCAGAACGGATGTACTCAAGGTTCCTTTGGTCAGTCCAAACGACAAAAGGAATGGTCGCCCCCTCCAACCACTGTCGCCATTTGCCTAGGGCTAAACGGATGGCGAGCAGTTCACGGTTAGCCACATCATAGTTACGTTCCGACGGTGACAGGCGATGAGAAAATACGCGCAAGGGTGGACCCCATCGTCAGTATCGGAGCGCTGGGACAGAATGGCTCCCACGCCCACCCCGACGCGTCAACCTCGACAATAAACTGTTTAGTGACGTCAGGTGCAACAAGGATAGGAGCGGATGCAAAACGCTTCTTGAGGAGATCAGAACAACAATCATACGACCGGTGAGGAGGAAGGGAGTTGGTTCTGGACCGACTGAAGACCGTGCGCAGACCATGATATTCCTCCGGCACTCCTGTCAAATCACCAGGTTCCTCCTGTGAAGAGGGAGCAGAACAAACAGGAGAAATAGCAGACATTAAACACTTCACATGACAAGAAACGTTCCAGGAAAGGATAGAATTACTAGACCAATCAAAAGAAGGATTATGACACACAAGCCAGGGATGACCCAAAACAACAGGTGTAAAAGGTGAACAAAAAATCAAAAAGAAATGGTCTCACTATGGTTACCAGATACAGTGAGGGTTAAAGGTAGTGTTTCACATAATATACTGGGGAGAGGACTACCATCCAAGGCAAACATGACCGTGGGCTCCCCTAACTGTCTGAGAGGAATGTCATGTTCCCGAGCCCAGGCTTCGTCCATGAAACAGCCCTCCGCCCCAGAGTCTATTAATGCACTGCAGGAAGCTGCCGATCCGGTCCAGCGTAGATGGACCGGTAATGTAGTACAGGTACTTGACGGAGAGGACCGTCTAGTAGCGCTTATCAGTCGCCCTCCGCTTACTGATGAGCTCTGGCCTTTAACTGGACATGAAATGACAAAATGACCAGCGGAACCGCTATAGAGACAGAGGCGGTTGGTGATTCTCCGTTCCCTCTCCTTAGTCGAAATGCGAATACCCCCCAGCTGCATGGGCTCAACACCTGAGTCAGTGGGGAAAGATGGTAGTGTCGGAGAGAGGGAGACACAGTTAACGCGAGCTCTCTTCTATGAGCTCGGTGACGAAGATCTACCCGTCGTTCAATGCGAATAGCGAGTTCAATCAAAGAATCCACGCTGGATGGAACCTCCCGAGAGAGAATCTCATCATTAACCTTAGCGTGGAGTCCCTCCAGAAAACGAGCGAGCAACGCCTGCTCGTTCCAGTTACTGGAGGCAGCAAGAGTGCGAAACTCTATAGAGTAATCCGTTATGGATCGATTACCTTGACATAGGGAAGACAGGGACCAGGAAGCTTCTTTCCCAAAAACTGAACGATCAAAAACCCTTATCATCTCCTCTTTAAAGTTCAGATAATTGTTAGTACACTCAGCGCTTGCCTCCCAGATAGCTGTGCCCCACTGCCGAGCCCGACCAGTAAGGAGTGATATGACGTAGGCAATCCGAGCTCTCTCTTGAGTATGTGTTGGGTTGGAGAGAGAACACTATATCACACTGGGTGAGAAAGGAGCGGCACTCAGTGGGCTGCCCAGAATAACATGGTGGGTTATTAACCCTAGGTTCCGGAGGCTCGGAAGACCCGGAAGTAGCTGGTGGCACGAGACGAAGACTCTGATACTGTCCTGAGAGGTCGGAGACCTGAGCGGCCAGGGTCTCAACGGCATGCCGAGCAGCAGACAATTCCTGCTCGTGTCTGCCGAGCATCGCTCCCTGGAACTCGAGAGTAGAGTAGAGAGAATCCATAGTCGCTGGGTCCATTCTTGGTCGGATCCTTCTGTTATGCAGGTGAATGAGGACCCAAAAGCGACTTGGCGAAAACAGAGTCTTTATTCCAGTAAAGGAAATATGCAATACTCCTAGACAAATCGGAGCGGTAAACAAAGCATAAAAAACTAATTCCACTCGTAGTGACGAGGACAGACTGGAGACTCGACCATAAGCTGTAGGTTGCCTCGGGAAGGCACCGACCGTAGCAGACTCAGACACCTGCTCACACACAGCATCTGAGGGAAACACGACACGACAGGGCGAGACAAAGACACAGCACGGTGAACAATATACAAGGATCCGACAGGACAGAAACGGAAGACAAGGGGAGAAATAGGGACTCTAATCAGAGGGCAAGATACGGAACAGGTGTGAAAAGATTAGATGATTGATAGGGGAATAGGAACAGCTGGGAGCGGGAACGGAACGATAGAGAGAGGAGAGAGAGGGAGGGAGAGAGAGAGGTATAGAAAAAGGGAACGAACCTAATAAGACCAGCAGGGGGAAACGAACAGAAGGGAAAGCATAATGACAAGACAATATAAGACAAAACATGACAGTATTTGTATTTTGTATTGTTTTAGTGAGTATTTGTATTGTGGTTGTGTAACTGTCCTTAGCTGCCTTGGGACTATGGTTGCAAATGAGCTTTTGGCTAACCCCGGCACATTTACATGGATGTTGCATTATTGTGATGTTGATTAATGTGTGTTGTCCCCTATAAATTAATTAATTAATTAAACAAACAATGTGCTACCTTTTTTGTAGCATTTCTGACAATGCTAACGTCTTTTTAGCCGAATCTCAGAGTTCTAAAACCGGACGCAAACACTTGGCAACTGAGTTGCGCAGCAATAGTGCTAGTAGCTAGCTAACACCAGTCGGATGAGAGGCAAGCTACAAGTAAAGGAAGCCAGCTATATTTAGCTATTGATGGTTTTTCCACTTGACTGAAGTCATCTGTGTAAGCCTTGACACTTCCATTTTCAATAAGCACAAGTAAGATAGAGAACATCCTTGGCTGCTATTGCCAGTAAGCTAGCCAACTAATATTAGCCAGTAACATTAGCTAGCTACAAGGCTGTAACGTTAATGTTACGTTAGCTGTATGGATGGACCATGCACCGGCACAACTCAATGTTACCATAGCTATCCCACATTCTTCTACAAACAGCTAGCTAATTTCCCCCAACATCGGACGTACTGTTATTTTCCAGTCCATTTAAATGTTGAACTCGAGGTGATTTAGTCCTCCAACCGCTCGCTAGAATGTTCGGGGACACACTAGCGAGCGGTTGGAGGACTAAATCACATCGAGTTCAACATTTAAGGGGACTGGAAAATAACAGTATGTTTTGCGACTAAAGACACCCTTCTAGCTAGCTGACCACTGATTTTCATTGCAATTTATCTAAGTTAGGTTTTGAGTTTTCAATAAAGTGTGTGTGTGTATACATTTATTTTGTGGGACGCGCTGTATATTGTAAAATTTGACTCCGCGACAGACACATTTAATATAACGGATTTGCTAATGTTGCTAGCTTATTTGCTAAATGTTGATTAGAACTGCTTAGTGACCAAAAAGGAAAGACATTTTAAGTGTTAGATAATACATATATCACAAAAACAATGTAGATGTGTATGGTGTTCCCAAAATCAACATTTATCCTGGATGGACAATTTTATATTCTATTATATTGTAGGTTTCAGCGTCCAAGGGAAACAATCCCACCAATAAGGACGTGATGGGAAATCTTCAGGAGGAGGCACAAGAACTTGAGCATGAGAAGGACGGACACCCTGGACAGGGGGAGAGCTGAGTGTGCCACATTTCCGATGATGGTCTCTGTCACGTAGAGTAGGCCAGAAGGCTAAACTGGATAACCTAACCTCTATCAAAATAAAAAGATGGCGGAGCCGCAAAAGTTCTTCTGTGCAAAGGTGTTTATTTACAAGTGATTCCGGAACAAAAAACAACAGTACTGCCATCAACGTCTACCTTATGGGACAGCTTAAAAACAATGCTGCCCCATCCACAGCTCAATCCAAAATGCCTCTCAAATATGAACATTGACAAGTGTGAAATGCATGCACCAAGACAGAAGTTCATTTGTGTGTCGACCCACATTGTTAACTTATCTTATAATGGCGCAGGGAGGAGTGATGAATATGTGTGTGCGTTAAAGAACCAAATGCTGCCCGCGGCCAGTGACGGACTTCTACGTCACATTACCTTCCTCCTCTCCTGAAGCGACCATGTTCGGGAGCCTTGATAGGTAGTCCGCAGTAACGTTCTCTTTTCCTGCCTTGTGACGGACACAGAACCTGAAGGGCTGGAGCTCCAGATACCACCTGGTCACACGAGAATTCCGGTCCTTCATGGTCTGTATCCAGGTCAGTGCTCTGTGGTCCGTGTGCAGGTCAAATTCCCTCCCAAGAACGTAGTAACGGAGGCTATCTAGGGCCCACTTTATAGCCAGGCACTCCTTTTCGATTGTAGAATACCTGGTTTCCCTGGGCAACAGCTTCCGACTCAGGTACAGCACAGGAAGCTCTTCTCCTGGCTCCCCTTGGGCCAGTACAGCTCCAATTCCTACAGCCGAAGCGTCCACCTGCATGAGAAATCTCTTCTGAAAATCAGGGGTCTGGAGAACAGGGAATGAGCACAGTTGTTTTTTCAGTGTCATGAAGGCTTCCTCACACTCCTCAGTCCACTTCACAGGGTTGCTGGCCCCCTTCGAAGTGAGGTTGGTCAGAGGGACAGCGATGGTCGAAAACTGTGGAATGAATCTCCGGTACCACCCTGCCAGACCTAGGAAGGACTTCACCTGTGTCTTGGTTCTGGGTTGAGGGCTATTCCTGATGGACTCCACTTTCTCCACCTGAGGCCGAACTTCACCCTTACCCAGCTGGTAACCCAGGTACTTTGTCTCCTGTTTCGCCCACTCACACTTCAGGAGGTTAAGCGTGAGGCCTGCTTCATGGATCTTCCCCAGGACTCTGCTAAGATGCTGTATGTGCTCCTCCCAGGAGTGGCTGTAGATCACCACGTCGTCCAAGTAAGCAGCACAGTAATCGTCACAGTCCTGGAGGACCCTGTCCATCAGCCTCTGGAAAGTCGCAGGGGCCCCATGAAGGCCAAACGGCATGACCTTGAACTGGAACAGGCCCATTGGCATCCGGAATGCAGTGTAGGCCTTGGATTGTTCATCCAGGGGCACCTGCCAGTACCCTTTGCAGAGATCCAATGTGGTGATGTAATGAGCTCTACCTATTCTCTCCAGTAAGTTGTCAATGCGGGGCATGGGATAGGCATCAAACAGGGAGATGGCATTCACCTTACGGAAGTCCATGCAGACGCGCAAAGAGCGATCCTTCTTTGGGACAATGACGATAGGGCTGCTCCATTCACTTGAAGATGGCTCGACAACATCCATCTCTATCATGGTGTGGACCTCTTCCTTGAGGGCTACCACCAGCCTCTCAGGCACACGGTAAGGATACTGGCGGACAGGGTTCTGGCCAGGTTTCAAACGAATGACGTGTTCTAGGACTTTGGTTCTTCCTGGTCTCTGACTGAAGAGGGCCGGATACTTGCCAAACAGCTGCTTCAGCTCATCTTGCTTGTCTTCTTCCAGGTGAGCCAGTATGACTTCTGCTCGTTCTTTCCATGCCTCTGTGACCCCATCCGACTCATCCTCTTCTACTCTGCGGACCAGAAAGGACTTTCCTTTGGAGAGTTCCTCTCTCTCCTCCCAGGCCTTGAGAAGGTTCACATGGTAGGTTTGCTTCTTCTTACCCTTGTCCGGGTGCAGCACCTCGTAGGTCACTGGGCCCATCTTTCTCCCGATTAGGTACGGTCCTTGCCATTGCGCAAGGAGCTTGCTGGTAGACGAGAGAAGGAGGAGCAGGACTTTCTGTCCTGGCTCAAACTCTCTGTGGCGAGCGTGCTGGTCATAGCCTCTCTTCTGGGCCTTCTGGGCTTGCTGAAGGTTTGCTCTAGCTTCCTCTTGGTTCCGTTCCAACCTGTCTCGCATCTGGAGGACATACTTGACAATCCCCTGTCCTGAGGTAGCTACTGGGGAACCTTCCCAGCACTTCTTCAGCAGGTCCAGTGGTCCTTGCACTGGCCATCCATAGAGGAGTTCGAATGGCGAGAAACCTGTCGATGCCTGAGGCTCCTCCCTGTAAGCAAAATGCAGAAAGGGTAACCACTTATCCCAGTCTTTACCAGTGTCAGCCACAAACTTCCTCAGCATGTTCTTGAGCGTTTGATTGAATCTCTCTACGAGCCCATCCATTTGGGGATGGTAGGGAGTAGTCCTCAAGCCTTTAATGCCCAGCTGTCGGTGGAGTTGAACCATCAGTCGCGAGGTGAAGTTTGTCCCTTGGTCCGTCAGGATTTCATCTGGGATTCCTACACGAGAGAAGAGCTGAACAAGAGCACTGATTATTTTTGGAGTGGTTATGGAACGGAGTGGGAAGGCTTCTGGGAACCGGGTGGCATAGTCACAGATCACCAATATATACTTGTAACCTGCACTACTCTTCTCCAAGGGTCCAACAATGTCCATTGCAATTCTCTTGAATGGGGTAGAGATAACTGGCAGTGAACATAGAAGAGCCCGTTCAGACCTACGAACAGCACTGGTTTTCTGGCACGTGGGGCATGATTTGCAGTATTTTTGTACATCAGTATACATGGAGGGCCAAAAGAAACGGGAGCCTAGCCTAAGATAGGTCTTATGTTGCCCTAGATGGCCTGCCCATGGAACTGTATGTGCAAGGTTGAGAACAAGTGGTCTACAGGTAGATGGCACCACCAACTTCCTGCTATCTGCCTCTGACCCAAGGTAGAGTATGTGGTTGTCTACTGTGTAAATCCCCCCACATGAAGATTGACTGTCCCCAGCTAAGGCCTTGTCAAACAAACATTTCAAGGTTGCGTCAGACTTCTGCAGTGTAGCAAAATTTTGTGGAACATCCCATTGCACCTCTAACCCAGACACATCAGCAACAGGTACAGGGGTTCCCACATACTTCTCAAGACGCCGCTGGCGGCGTGACTTTCTGGGCCCTTTGGTTCCCCCCTCACACAGACTGTCACACAAGTCAGGCAGAGGTTGTAAACCAGCTTTGGCCTGGGCACGAGTGACAACTGAACATGCCATCTGAACATCAGACTGGCAAACTGACTGCTCATATAGCTGACTCCCCACACTTCCCAACAGATCAGAGAGTACAGGCACATTCCTCCCCAAAATCATCTCAAAAGGTAGCTTCTCCATTACCCCAACTTTGAGGAGGTATTTCTGACCCTGAATCTCAACTGTGAGCTCAGCTGTGGGCTGCTGTGACTGGTCAACATGGACACATTGGATCAGTGTCTGATGACCATAATCAATGTCATTAACAGGTACATTACCTTTTCTGATCAATGACAGGGAACTGCCGGTGTCAATCATTGCAGTAAGAGTTTTACCATTCACTTTTACAGGTACCAAGCATGACCCTTCCCGAGTCTGTCTATTCTGAACACCATCCCCCTCTCTGGGTACATAACAGTAACCTGAGAGCTTGGATTTACGTAGCGGACACATTGCAGCTTTGTGCCCCTGCTGCCGGCAGTAAAAACAGGTCAGACCCCTCCCATCAGAGAGAACTGCATGATCCCTTACCTCCCTCCCAGACACATAACCCCCAGAGTTACCTCCACCATCTCTGGCGTTTCTGATGTCCCTTGTGTCTCTGAGACTCCTTGGAGCGGGTGCTGCAGGTTGTGGTGGGCACCCCTTACGTGCATTAAGATACTGCAGTGCAAGTTTGTCCGCCATAAGCCCGTCCTTGGGCTCGTGCTCTCGGACCCAGGTTCGAATGTCGTGTAGTAGAACTTGTAGAAGTTGCTCAAGGATGATGACCTCCCCGATTTCGTCCTGTGTCTTCTCCCCCGGTCGAACCCATCGTCGGTAGAGACCCTTGAGGTGGTGGTACGTCTCTGTCGGCGACTCACCCGATGGCGTTGATGCAGCTCTGAAGCGTTGACGGTAGGTTTCCGGTGAGATGTCAAACTTCACCAGCAGCGCTTCCTTCAAGCCCTTGTAGACATTGGACAGCCCCTCATCTATTGCTGTGTAAGCCTCTAAGGCCTTGCCCGTGAGCAATGGGACAAGCCTGCAGGCCCACTCTACCTCAGGCCACTGCCACGTCTTAGCCATGCGCTCAAACCTCAGCAGGTAGTTTTCAATGTCCTCCCCCTGCTGGTATGAGGGCATCTTTGGCTCCTTCCTCAGGAATGCTGGAAGATGGACGTTAACCCTGCTGGACTGGTCTCCTGGTGCTGGCCTCATTACTGCTTGGGGTGCCTGCTGTGGAGATGAAGTCCCTGCTGCATCGAGCCTTTGTCGTCCTGGTGTTGGAAGACCCAATTTTGGGCTCTCACTGACGAGTTCCGCCTGGTGGGGAGCTGTGAGGATAGATTGGCGTAGGCCACGTAACTCCTGCTTGAGGTCTTCATCCCTCCTCTCAAGGCAGGTGAAAAGTTGCTGAAAAAGGGTTACCATGGTTGGGTGTGGTTCTGGTCCCCCAACTGCTCCTTCAGTCAGCAGCTCACCCAGTTCTGGTTGTCTTTGGCCCCGCGGTCGGGCTCCTAGTTTCTCATACTTGACCTCTTCTTCACCAGACGATTCCATGGTATTCCACCCCGGTTCAACTTCAGGTACCTTTTCTGACAGTTGATGCTGTTGCTGAGAACGCAATCCTGTACGCATTCCTTTAACTCTCTTGTTGGAATTCACTGATTTGCGGTACGCCATCCCACCACTGCCACCATATGTCACGTAGAGTAGGCCAGAAGGCTAAACTGGATAACCTAACCTCTATCAAAATAAAAAGATGGCGGAGCCGCAAAAGTTCTTCTGTGCAAAGGTGTTTATTTTACAAGTGATTCCGGAACAAAAAACAACAGTACTGCCATCAACGTCTACCTTATGGGACAGCTTAAAAACAATGCTGCCCCATCCACAGCTCAATCCAAAATGCCTCTCAAATATGAACATTGACAAGTGTGAAATGCATGCACCAAGACAGAAGTTAATTTGTGTGTCGACCCACATTGTTAACTTATCTTATAATGGCGCAGGGAGGAGTGATGAATATCTGTGTGCGTTAAAGAACCAAATGCTGCCCGCGGCCAGTGATGGACTTCTACGTCACAGTCTCTTTCACTTCTTATGAGAAGCACTTGGAGGAGTGTGGGTTGAGGGAGAAATCCAGACCAGTCTATAACTGCAACAAGTCTGGGTTTTGTAGCAACCAGAGCAGGCACAATGTGCTGGCTCCCCGGGGTGCAAAACACATGTACCAGCAGGCTCCGGGGACCAAGGAGCACATCACAGTGCTGGCCTGCTTCAATGGAGCTGGGAAGGATGTTCCCCCGTTCATCATCTTCCCCGAGTGTTTCCCTGTTCACCATCTACCCCGAGTGTTTCCCCGGTGGTCACTACACACTGGGAGCCCCCCCCAAGCCTTGTATGGACGGTCAAACAGTGGTTGCATTGAAGGGGACTAAGGGAAGGGGTTATACTTCGTCTTCTACCACACTGCAGCCGCTGTGCCCTCAAGGCATGTCCACCTCAACCAATACTTCTGCAGCTTTCTCCAGAAGTATTGATGCAAAAAGTTGAAAATGTTTTTCAAGAAACAGGTTCTGTCTAACACTACTTTTTCTGAAACACAGAAAAGAGAAAAGCTCCCCCGGCCACCTCTGTCACGCCACCCATTGCACCACCCTCAGGTACTTCATCATCTGTTTGCTTTTCTCTCTCTCAGTTGTATCAATTACTATTATTGCTGTAGTACTTCTACATTATCAAATAGAATAACATGGTTTGCAGATTTTTGTAAATATTTTTTAAAATAAAAGATGACATCTGCTGTGCTTGCTGCGGGGAGAGTGATTCACCTGTAAGCTCCCTGTAGGAGTGTGAGTCCACGGTGCCATGGGTGTGCTGTGACTTCTGCCAGCACTGGTTCCACTGCTAGGTGTGTGCAGTGGGATCCAGAGGTGGCGGTGTAGCTGGATTTCTATGACAATATAGGGATGGAGGTCGAGATTTAATTCATTGTTTTTGTTTTCATATGAAATTATTTATTTGTAAACTTATATATATTTATTCAACCCATCTTGTGTAGTTCTACCATTACTTTCCAAGTGCATCTCTGCAATACAAACTCAACCATGTTTTCATTGTTTGTCAATGCACATTACTGAAATTAAAGTAACATTTTATGTAAATTATCCATACTTATTTATTTTGTAGTTTTAAACTGTTATCTACTTTCTCAAAACTTAAGAGTAATATGCTAAACAAATAATGAGACATTATTTGGTTTACAACACTGAAGATGTTGAAGAACCATTTTTAAGAGTCCACAGGAGGGCGCCCCGGACTACCCAATCAAAAGTTGACAGGCAAGCAATTTATTCTTTATTTTTTGTTCACCGTTTATTTTTGTTCAACATTTTATAGTATATTTTTTATTAAATGTTTAATTATTTACAATACAAAAATCAACAACTTACATTACTACATCAAAACATGTCTAACAAAAAACAAAAGACGGGTTAACAAGAAAATACTAAAATAAAAAATAACATTCTAGTGCAATTGTATTCACTCTGAAAAAATCTCAATGATTCAGGAAAATTTTATTCTTGTTATACACTAAGGATAATTCAATCAAAAATGTATAATTTTGGTGTAGTATTCTGGGAATTTTTGTTTGTGTTGTATAAAGTATTCGGCAACAAGAATAACAACATTCACAATCATTTCAATGGTCAATTCAATGGTCATTTCAATAGTAACATATCCTTCATGTCAAAAACATGGGTAGTGTTCATTATGGTAAATAAGTATTCTGCAAGGTTTTCCCAAAAATTCTGATACAAATTTACATTCATAGAATTTTTAATTGTACCTTTATTTAACCAGGCAAGTCAGTTAAGAAGAAAATATTTTCAATGACAGCCTAGGAACAGTGGGTTAACTGCCTGTTCAGGGGCAGAACGACAGATTTGTATCTTGTCAGCTCGGGGGCTTGAACTTGCAACCAACGCTCTTAACCACTAGGCTACCTTGCCACCTCAAATGAGTCAGATTCTCACCTTTCTCACAGAAAACGCAGATATCATCAATAGCCACAAATTTGGACAACATAGAATTACATTGATATATCGTATGTAGAATTTTAAAGTGCACTTCCTTGCATTTGTTTTGTATACAACATTTGTAAGGCCTTAACCAAGCTTTTTTCCAGACAATGTTGCAGAAAAATGTTCCTCTAGGGGTAAGTTGGTTCCGTGAGTGGAGAATTTGTCTTATATATTTAATACAACAAGAATTCCCAAGTAAGCCCACGCCTTCCAAACAGAGTTCTGAATAAGCTTTGTGATCAACACCAAAGCTAAGATGAGTTTTCATTAGTGTAGTTAAGACCACTGGGAATGGCTTTGGTCACAGAAATAAACTCTCTGAAAGGTATTGGAAACTCATTCAATGTTATAAATTGTTCATATGTAAGAATATTCCCCCTATTGTCAAAAACATCAAGAACAAAGTCAATATTCCTCTCATGCTGGCTGGGGTAGACTTATTCCTTAGTTATGTCTGAATTATTCCACAAAAGAGCTTTATGTGGGGGGGAAATTGTGCAGGAAACATTTTCCAGGCCATTAAAGCTTGTTGGTGAAACCTAGCCAATTTAGCAGATAATCTTTCAGGAATATAATTACATTTCAGTAAAAATTGATGACCTCCCAACTTATTAAACACATGATTTGGAATGAAATACCATATTGATTCAGTATTGATCAAACATCTTTTCAACCAAAAATCCAACACTTCCAGACCTCCTTCAGCTCTTTTATTAGAGAGGACTGACTTTTTTAGTTTGATTTATTTTTCTAGATGAAGTCAAAGGTCTTGTTGATCTCTTTACAAGTAGAGGGATTTACAAATAAAGATAATGAGGGGTACACAAAGTGAGACAGTCCCTCTGCCTTGGACAGAAGTACTCTCCCAAGTATAGAAAGATTCCTTTGTGCCAATTATTAAATATATCTTAATTTTAGGAGAGAAATGTCTGACTAAGTGGGTTTTTGACAGATGTATTCCTAGATATTTTCTATTTCTTTACCATCAAAGTCATTTAAACATATGATTTCACATTTAGGAACATTCTGTTTTAATCCTGGTGCAATAGAAAATGCAGTGATAGCATTAAAGGCATGTAACGACCTGGTCTTTGTCTCTTAAAAAAAAGAGTAGTATCATCAGTGCCACGTTCTGACCTTTATTTCCTTTGTTTTGTCATTATTTAGTATGGTCAGGGCGTGAGTTGGGGTGGGCAGTCTATGTTTGTTTTTCTATGATTTGGGTATTTCTATGTTTCGGCCTAGTATGGTTCTCAATCAGAGGCAGGTGTCATTAGTTGTCTCTGATCGAGAATCATACTTAAGGTAGCCTGGGTTTCACTGTGTGTTTGTGGGTGTTTGTTTCCGTGTCTGTGTTTTTCACCACACGGTACTGTTTTGGGTTTCATTCATTCCACGTTTATTGTTTTTCTATTCAGTTGTTCATGTGTACATTTTCGTATTAAAAGAACCATGGACACTTACCACGCCGCATATTGGTCCTCTGATCCTTTTCGCCTCACTCACAATCAGAAATAATAATGGAAATCACTCACAATCAGCCAGTTGGAACATTTTGATTTCTTCCTTAAAAATGGTTAAGCCATGCAGATTTCCATTATTCAGAAAATCTAGAGATCCACAACCAAAATTAATAAAAATGGCAAAATTGGGCATCCCCGTTGTACACTTCTGTTGATACTGAATCTTTTGGATCTATTAGGGTTTAGTAGCACAGAACTATTTATATCTTTGTAAAACATGGCAATGACTTTGATAAAATGTTCATGTTCAAATGTGTCAAAGGCTTTACAGAAGTCCAGAAATAGGACAACCACATCTGAGTCAATTGCATGTGAATAATCTATAAGGTCCAAGACTAAACGAATGTTACAGCTTATGTGACGGCCCTTCATAAATCCTGTTTGAGTCTCATTTATAATGGTATCTATTTCTTTCTTTAATCTTTTGGCATAAACCAGAGCAATTTGCAATCAATATTTAATAAAGTAATTGGTCTCCAATTGTCAATGAGAGAAAGGTCTTTATCGGGCGTTTCCCCATTTTTAATGCAATCTTGAAACATATTAAAAATAGGGTCTTCTTGTAACTCCCAAAACTGTCTATAGAATTCAACTGACAGGCCATCAGGGCCAGGTGATTTTCCAGTCTTCATTGAATTCAGAGCCTCTCTAATTTCTTCAATTGACACAAGTGGAAGTCATTCTCAATTACAGGAACATATTTCTGAATGTGGCAAATATAGCTTTCACAACCATCTTCCTGAAATTGTGAGTTGTAAAGGTTTTCATAAAAGGAATTGACATATGTTGATATTGTAATGGGATCTTTGCATAACACATCATTAATTTTGAGTGCAGTTATAGATTTTCTTTTGTAGTTTCTCTTTTCAAGTGCAAAAAAGTAACTAGTATTTCTTTCCCCCTCTTCAATCCATTTTGCTTTTGATCTGACAAAGGCACCCTTTGCCAAATCTGTGTAACACTGTTCTAATTTTAGTTGTAAAGATTTAGATACAGACTCTTCTTGAGGTAGATTATCTTTCTTTAGAAAACTGTCAAGCTTGCTCATCAACTCTTTTTCTTTAATTGCATCAGCTCTTTGGCACGTTTAATGGCTACAAATTTATATTTAAAAAATTCCCTTCTACTTCCATGTCTTTTCTTGCAAAAATATCTTTGGCTAATGATTTGATGTTTTCAATGAACATCAAATCAAATCAAATTTTATTTGTCACATACACATGGTTAGCAGATGTTAATGCGAGTGTAGCGAAATGCTTGTGCTTCTAGTTCCGACAATGCAGTGATAACCAACAAGTAATCTAACTAACAATTCCAAAACTACTGTCTTATACACAGTGTAAGGGGATAAGGAACATGTACATAAGGATATATGAATGAGTGATGGTACAGAGCAGCATACAGTAGATGGTATCGAGTACAGTATATACATATGAGATGAGTATGTAGACAAAGTAAACAAAGTGGCATAGTTAAAGTGGCTAGTGATACATGTGTTACATAAGGATGCAGTCGATGATGTAGAGTACAGTATTTACATATGCATATGAGATGAATAATGTAGGGTAAGTAACATTATATAAGGTAGCATTGTTTAAAGTGGCTAGTGATATATTTACATTCTTTCCCATCAATTCCCATTATTAAAATGGCTGGAGTTGGGTCAGTGTCAATGACAGTGTGTTGGCAGCAGCCACTCAGTGTTAGTGGTGGCTGTTTAACAGTCTGATGGCCTTGAGATAGAAGCTGTTTTTCAGTCTCTCGGTCCCAGCTTTGATGCATCTGTACTGACCTCGCCTTCTGGATGATAGCGGGGTGAACAGGCAGTGGTTCGGGTGGTTGATGTCCTTGATGATCTTTATGGCCTTCCTGTAACAACGGGTGGTGGGTGTAGGTGTCCTGGAGGGCTTGTAGTTTGCCCCCCGGTGATGCGTTGTGCAGTCCTCACTACCCTCTGGAGAGCCTTACGGTTGAGGGCGGAGCAGTTGCCGTACCAGGCGGTGATACAGCCCGCCAGGATGCTCTCGATTGTGCATCTGTAGAAGTTTGTGAGTGCTTTTGGTGACAAGCCGAATTTCTTCAGCCTCCTGAGGTTGATTAGGCGCTGCTGCGCCTTCTTCACGACGCTGTCAGTGTGAGTGGACCAATTCAGTTTGTCTGTGATGTGTATGCCGAGGAACTTAAAACTAGCTACCCTCTCCACTACTGTTCCATCGATGTGGATAGGGGGGGTGTTCCCTCTGCTGTTTCCTGAAGTCCACAATCATCTCCTTAGTTTTGTTGACGTTGAGTGTGAGGTTATTTTCCTGACACCACACTCCGAGGGCCCTCACCTCCTCCCTGTAGGCCGTCTCGTCGTTGTTGGTAATCAAGCCTACCACTGTTGTGTCGTCCGCAAACTTGATGATTGAGTTGGAGGCGTGCGTGGCCACGCAGTCATGGGTGAACAGGGAGTACAGGAGAGGGCTCAGAACGCACCCTTGTGGGGCCCCCGTGTTGAGGATCAGCGGGGAGGAGATGTTGTTGCCTACCCTCACCACCTGGGGGCGGCCCGTCAGGAAGTCCAGTACCCAGTTGCACAGGGCGGGGTCGAGACCCAGGGTCTCGAGCTTGATGACGAGCTTGGAGGGTACTATGGTGTTGAATGCCGAGCTGTAGTCGATGAACAGCATTCTCACATAGGTATTCCTCTTGTCCAGGTGGGTTAGGGCAGTGTGCAGTGTGGTTGAGATTGCATCGTCTGTGGACCTATTTGGGCAGTAAGCAAATTGGAGTGGGTCTAGGGTGTCAGGTAGGGTAGAGGTGATATGGTCCTTGACTAGTCTCTCAAAGCACTTCATGATGACGGAAGTGAGTGCTACGGGGCGGTAGTCGTTTAGCTCAGTTACCTTAGCTTTCTTGGGAACAGGAACAATGGTGGCCCTCTTGAAGCATGTGGGAACAGCAGACTGGTATAGGGATTGATTGAATATGTCCGTAAACACACCGGCCAGCTGGTCTGCGCATGCTCTGAGGGCGCGGCTGGGGATGCCGTCTGGGCCTGCAGCCTTGCGAGGGTTAACACGTTTAAATGTCTTACTCACCTCGGCTGCAGTGAAGGAGAGACCGCATGTTTCCGTTGCAGGCCGTGTCAGTGGCACTGTATTGTCCTCAAAGCGGGCAAAAAGTTATTTAGTCTGCCTGGGAGCAAGACATCCTGGTCCGTGACTGGGCTGGATTTCATCTTGTAGTCCGTGATTGACTGTAGACCCTGCCACATGCCTCTTGTGTCTGAGCCATTGAATTGAGATTCCACTTTGTCTCTGTACTGACACTTAGCTTGTTTAATAGCCTTACGGAGGGAATAGCTGCACTGTTTGTATTCAGTCATGTTGCCAGACACCTTGCCCTGATTAAAAGCAGTGGTTCGCGCTTTCAGTTTCACGCGAATGCTGCCATCAATCCACGGTTTCTGGTTAGGGAATGTTTTTATCGTTGCTATGGGAACGACATCTTCGACGCACGTTCTAATGAACTCGCACACCGAATCAGCGTATTCGTCAATATTCCCATCTGACGCAATACGAAACATGTCCCAGTCCACGTGATGGAAGCAGTCTTGGAGTGTAGAGTCAGCTTGGTCTGACCAGCGTTGGACAGACCTCAGCGTGGGAGCCTCTTGTTTTAATTTCTGCCTGTAGGCAGGGATCAGCAAAATGGAGTCGTGGTCAGCTTTTCCGAAAGGGGGGCGGGGCAGGGCCTTATATGTGTCGCGGAAGTTAGAGTAACAATGATCCAAGGTTTTACCACCCCTGGTTGCGCAATCGATATGCTGATAAAATTTAGGGAGTCTTGTTTTCAGATTGGCTTTGTTAAAATCCCCAGCTACAATGAATGCAGCCTCCGGATAAATGTTTTCCAGTTTGCAAAGAGTTAAATAAAGTTCGTTCAGAGCCATCGATGTGTCTGCTTGGGGGGGGATATATACGGCTGTGATTATAATCGAAGAGAATTCTCTTGGAAGATAATGCGGTCTACATTTGATTGTGAGGAATTCTAAATCAGGTGAACAGAAGGATTTGAGTTCCTGTATGTTTCCTTCATCACACCATGTCCCGTTAGTCATGAGGCATACGCATACGGTGTGGTGTTTAATTTCCAAAATCCTCGAGTACCTTTTGATTTTTTACTAGCTTGTAAATTCAGGGAAATCAAGTGATGATCAGAAAAGGGAGCCAAATGATGATCTACATCTATAGCAAATTGTAACAGAATGGAGTAAATTAGGAATAAATCTATTCTAGATTTATGTGACATAGTTTTGTTGGTCCAGGTATAACCCTTTGCATCCTGATTGAAACAATGCCAGGCATTATCAACAGAGAGATCCTTGCATAATGTAGTGATGATATTGCTATTTTGAAGTCTTTAACTCGTTCTAGGAGGAAAACGATCAACAGATTCATCAGGTGTTTCATTAAAATCCCCTGAAATAATTAGAAAAGCCTCTGAGTATTTGTTGCGTAAATCCTGTAATTTTCTGGTAAATTGGGTAAAAAGGGTCTTATAAGGAGCATGGGAGTTATGTCCTTATACATTACAAATGATAAAAATATAATTGTCAAGTTTAACAGTTACTATGACCCATCTCCCCATCCTGTGAAGATGTGGATTCTAGAATGGTTTGATCCATGACTGAAATAGGCCATGTCTCCCCATTGTGATTAACAACATTTCAAATCACTTTCACACAAATTAGTTTCCCGAAGAAGGACAAAATCTGCATTACTGCATTTAAAATATAAAAATAAGGCTTTCTTTTTTGTAAGTCTCTCATACCCAAGGTGGCTAATAACTGGGGGCCGTATGCCGATAATACAGGACGTATTTTTTTGATAAAAATGCTTAACGAAAAGCTGGTAGTAGTAGTATTTCCACTGAAACGTCAAACATGCTAATTGCTAACCCGTTAGCTACTTTTTTTACGACACCAATAATCACAAAACATTGATGGTTTGATCACAAGATAACACTGTTGAAGGTAATACATTTCTTAAACAGTATTGAATATGCTGATAATACGGAGTGCTACGCTAGCTCCAAACACTATTCAATTGGGCTTGTTTAGGAATGTAGCTAGTTAAGGTTAGAGCCCTTACCTTATGCATTGATTCAGTACGTTCCCTCTGACAATGCAATGTTCTTCTTGTCATTATAATCCACATTTGCACTGATTTATTAAGTGTCAAGTTATTTTTCAATATATTCCCAAAGTTGCCATCCAAGTAAAAAGTAGCCAGTGGGTGAGAGTGCACCCAGGTTAAACACCAACATCATTACTTGCTTGTGTGACCTTTGCATAGTGCAAATAAAAAATGCCATGCTTCCTAACTTGGTTAGCTATACAGTTGAAGTCGGAAGTTTAAAACTAGTTTTTCAACCACTCCACAAATTTCTTGTAAACAAACTATAGTTTTGGCAAGTCGGTTTGGACATCTACTTTGTGCATGACACAAGTAATTATTCCAGCAATTGTTCACAGACAGATTTTTTCACTTATAATTCACTGTATCAAATTTCCAGTGGGTCAGAAGTTTACATACACTAAGTTGACTGTGCCTTTAAATAGCTTGGAAAATTCCAGAAAATGAAAAAGTCATGCATTAGAAGCTTCTGATAGGCTAATTGACATAATTAGAGTTAATTGGAGGTGTACATGTGGATGTATTTCAAGGTCTACCCTCAAACTCAGTACCTCTTTGCTTGACATCATGGGAAAATCAAAAGAAATCAGCCAAGACCTCAGGAAGAAAAATTGCAGAATGGTGCCATCTGCGTAGAGGTGTATTAAAGAATTACCAGCAGCAAGAGCAACATCATTGATGTTCACAGAGAGGACAGTCGGCCCAAGGATTGAACCCTGTGGCACCCCCATAGACTGCCTGAGCTCCTGGCAACAGGCCCTCCGATTTGACACACTGAACTCTATCAGAGAAGTAGTTGGTAAACCAGGCGATGCAATCATTTGAGAAACCAAGGCTGTCGAGTCTGCCAATAAGAATGTTGCGATTGACAGAGTCAAAAGCTTTGGCCAGGTCGATGAATACGGCTGCACAGTAATGTCTCTTATCGATGGCGGTTATGATGTTGTTTAGGACCTTGAGCGTGGCTGAGGTGCACCCATGACCAGCTCTGAAAACAGATTGCATAGCGGAGAAGGTACGGTGGGATCCGAAATGGTCGGTAATCTGTTTGTTAACTTGGCTTTCGAAGACCTTAGAAAGACAGGGTAGGATAGATATAGGTCTGTAGTAGTTTGGGTCTAGTGTGTCACCCCCTTTGAAGAGGGGGATGACCGCGGCAGCTTTCCAATCTTTGGGAATCTCAGACGATATGACATAGAGGTTGAACAGGCTAGTAATAGGGGTTGCAGCAATTTCGGCAGATCATTTTTGAAAAAGAGGGTCCATATTGTCTAGATCGGTTGATTTGTAGGGGTCCAGATTTTGCAGCTCTTTCAGAACATCAGCTATCTAGATTTGGGTAAGGAAGAAATGGTGGGGGCTTTGGCGGGTTGCTGTGGAGGGTGCCGGGCAGGTGACCGGGGTAGGGGTAGCCAGGTGGAAAGCATGGTACTTCAAAAACAAGTACAGAAACAGACTGAAGACTGAGCATGATTTCAGGGTTGCACTGTCAAAAACTGAGTCCAGAATAGACCTGCTTGTTCAAACACCCACACGCTTATCATTAGGACTGTGTGTGTGTCAAATTAAATCAAATAATATTTTATTGGTCGCATACTCATATTTAGTAGATGATATTGCGGGTGTAGCAAAATGTGTGTGTTCCTAGCTGCAACAGTGCAGTAATATCTAACAGCACACAAATATAAAAGTCAAATAATGGAATTCGGAAATATATTAGGACAAGCAATGTCGGAGTTCAGAGTATATATTTTAAACTGGGTGGTTCGAGCCCTTAATGCTGATTGGCTGACAGCCGTGGTATCTCAGACCGTATACCACAAGTATGAAAAAACACTTTTTACTGCTCTAATATTTGGTAAACAGTTTATAATAGCAATAAGGTACCTCGGGGTTCGTGTTATATGGCCAATATACCACGGCTAAAGGCTGTTGCGTCATGCCTAAGAACAGCCATTAGCCATGGTATATTGCCCATATACCACACCCCCTCTGACCGTAATGCTTAAATATATAAAGAAGTATTCAGACCCCTTGACCTTTTCCACATTTTGTTACGTTACAGCCTTATTCTAAAATTGATTAAATGAATAAAAATCCTTAGCAATCTACACACTACCCCATAATGACAAAGCGAAATGTTAGCAAATTGATAAAACATTTAAAACATAAATGCCTTATTAACATAAGTACTCAGACACTTTGTTATGAGACTCAAAATTGAGCTCCGGTGCATCCTGTTTCCATTGATCATCCATGAGATGTTTCTACTACTTGATTGGAGTCCCAAAGTGCCCACAGTAAACTACCTGTTACTCAGGCCCAGAAGCTAGGATATACATATAATTGGTAGAATTGGATAGAAAACACTCTGAAGTTTCTAAAACTGTTAAGATAATGTGAGTATAACAGAACTGATATAGCAGGTGAAAACCTGAGGAAAATCAATCCGGAAATGTATTTTTTGGAGCTCCGAATGACTTCCAATGCAATTGAAAGATCTCATTTCTGCGTCCCAGATTGCAGTTCCTATGGCTTCCAGTAGAAGTCAACAGTCTTCTCAATTTCCGCATAAAGACATACCCTAATCAAACTGGCTGTAGCTCAGGCCCAGAGGCAAGGATATGCATATTCTTGGTATCATTTGAAATGAAACACTCTGAATTTTGTGGAAATGTGAATTGTATGTAGGAGAATATAACACAATAGATCTGGTAGAAGAAAATTCCAGGAAATAAACATTTTCTGTTTTTTATTGTTGCTGCATCTTTCAAATGACCAAGAACAGCCAAACATACAGATGGGATGCTGTGGATGATTTGAATGAAGAACATAAAATGGCAACAATAGCTGAGGAAAGGTTTGGACGGATAACTTCAAAAATGTGCGAGCTACATGATATTGAGCATGAAGTCTTTCCCCCTTCTGATGACCAGGTGGCGAATCGCATCTCTGCATGTCTGGCAGACATATCAGTGTGGATGACGGATCACCACCTCAAGCTGAACTTCGGCAAGACGGAGCTGCTCTTCCTCCCGGGGAAGGACTGCCCGTTCCATGATCTCGCCATCACGGTTGACAACTCCATTGTGTCCTCCTCCCAGAGCGCTAAGAACCTTGGCGTGATTCTGGACAACACCCTGTCGTTCTCAACTAACATCAAGGCGGTGGCCCGTTCCTGTAGGTTCATGCTCTACAACATCCGCAGAGTACGACCCTGCCTCACACAGGAAGCGGCGCAGGTCCTAATCCAGGCACTTGTCATCTCCCGTCTGGATTACTGCAACTCGCTGTTGGCTGGGCTCCCTGCCTGTGCCATTAAACCCCTACAACTCATCCAGAACGCCGCAGCCCGTCTAGTGTTCAACCTTCCCAAGTTCTCTCACGTCACCCCGCTCCTCCGTTCTCTCCACTGGCTTCCAGTTGAAGCTCGCATCCGCTACAAGACCATGGTGCTTGCCTACGGAGCTGTGAGGGGAACGGCACCTCAGTACCTCCAGGCTCTGATCGGGCCCTACACCCAAACAAGGGCACTGCGTTCATCCACCTCTGGCCTGCTCGCCTCCCTACCACTGAGGAAGTACAGTTCCCGCTCAGCCCAGTCAAAACTGTTCGCTGCTCTGGCTCCCCAATGGTGGAACAAACTCCCTCACGACGCCAGGACAGCGGAGTCAATCACCACCTTCCGGAGACACCTGAAACCCCACCTCTTTAAGGAATACCTAGGATAGGATAAAGTAATCCTTCTCACCCCCCTAAAATATTTAGATGCACTATTGTAAAGTGGTTTTTCCACTGGATGTCATAAGGTGAATGCACCAATTTGTAAGTCGCTCTGGATAAGAGCGTCTGCTAAATGACTTAAATGTAATGTAAATGTAAGTCACCCAGGTGTCCCACACAAATGTACCCAAATGTACCCAAGTGGCCGAATTGGTACAGTGATACATTTTGAAGGAAAGAACTATATACAAAATGCATAAATGCTATTCTAACACCCCCCCCCCCCAAGAAAAATAAATATATATAATAAATATAAATATATATATATATATATATATATATATATATATATATATATATATATTTTTTTTTTCTTGGGGGGTGTTAGAATAGCATTTATTTATTTATTATATATATATATAAAGAGAACACTTTAAAAACACAATGTAACTCCAAGTCAATCACACTTCTGTGAAATCAAACTGTCCACTTAGGAAGCAACACTGATTAACAATACATTTCATATGCTGATGTGCAAATGGAATAGACAACAGGTGAAAATTATAGGCAATTAGCAAGACACCCCCAATAAAGGAGTCGTTCTGAAGGTGGTGACCACAGACCACTTCTCAGTTCCTATGCTTCCTGGCTGATGTTTTGGTCACATTTGAATGCTGGCGGTGCTTTCACTCTAGTGGTAGCACGAGACGAAGTCTACAACCCACACAAGTGGCTCAGGTAGTGCAGCTCATCTAGGATGGCACATCAATGCGAGCTGTGGCAAGAAGGTTTGCTGTGTCTGTCAGCGTAGTGTCCAGAGCATGGAGGCGCTACCAGGATACAGGCCAGTATATCAGGAGACGTGGAGGAGGCCGTAGGAGGGCAACAACACAGCAGCAGGACCGCTACCTCCGCCTTTGTGCAAGGAGGAGCAGGAGGAGCACTGCCAGAGCTCTGCAAAATGACCTCCAGTAGGCCACAAATGTGCATGTGTCTGCTCAAACTTTTTTAATTTTTTATTTCACCTTTATTTAACCAGGTAGGCTAGTTGAGAACAAGTTTTCATTTGCAACTGTGACCTGGCCAAGATAAAGCATAGCAGTGTGAACAGACAACACAGAGTTACACATGGAGTAAACAATTAACAAGTCAATAATACAGTAGAAAAAAGGAGAGTATATATACATTGTGTGCAAAAGGCATGAGGAGGTAGGCGAATAATTACAATTTTGCAGATTAACACTGGAGTGATAAATGATCAGATGGTCATGCAAAAGAGCATGAAATAAAATAAATAAAAACAGTATGGGGATGAGGTAGGTAAAAATGGGTGGGCTATTTACCGATAGACTATGTACAGCGGCAGCGATCGGTTAGCTGCTCAGATAGCAGATGTTTGAAGTTGGTGAGGGTGATAAAAGTCTCCAACTTCAGCGATTTTTGCAATTCGTTCCAGTCACAGGCAGCAGAGACCTGGAACGAAAGGCGGCCAAATGAGGTGTTGGCTTTAGGGATGATCAGTGAGATACACCTGCTGGAGCGCGCGTTACGGGTGGGTGTTGCCATCGTGACCAGTGAACTGAGATAAGGCGGAGCTTTACCTAGTATGGACTTGTAGATGACCTGGAGCCAGTGGGTCTGGCGACGAATATGTAGCGAGGGCCAGCCGACTAGAGCATACAGGTCGCAGTGGTGGGTGGAATAAGGTGCTTTAGTGACAAAACGGATGGCACTGTGATAAACTGCATCCAGTTTGCTGAGTAGAGTGTTGGAAGCAATTTTGTAGATGACATCGCCGAAGTCGAGGATCGGTAGGATAGTCAGTTTTACTAGGGTAATCTTGGCAGCGTGAGTGAAGGAGGCTTTGTTGCGGAATAGAAAGCCGACTCTTGATTTGATTTTCGATTGGAGATGTTTGATATGAGTCTGGAAGGAGAGTTTACAGTCTAGCCAGACACCTAGGTACTTATAGATGTCCACATATTCAAGGTCGGAACCATCCAGGGTTGTGATGCTGGTCAGGCGTGCGGGTGCAGGCAGAGAACGGTTGAAAAGCATGCATTTGGTTTTACTAGCGTTTAAGAGCAGTTGGAGGCCACGGAAGGAGTGTTGTATGGCATTGAAGCTTGTTTGGAGGTTAGTTAGCACAGTGTCCAAGGAAGGGCCAGAAGTATACAGAATGGTGTCATCTGCTTAGAGGTGGATCGGGGAATCGCCCGCAGCAAGAGCGACATCATTGATATATACAGAGAAAAGAGTCGGCCCGAGAATTGAACACTGTGGCACCCCCATAGAGACTGCCAGAGGACTGGACAGCATGCCCTCCGATTTGACACACTGAACTCTGTCTGCAAAGTAATTGGTGAACCAAAAACGGTCAGAAACAGACTCCATGAGGGTGGTAGTATGAGGGCCCGACGTCCACAGGTGGGGGTTGTGCTTACAGCCCAACACCGTGCAGGACGTTGGGCATTTGCCAGAGAACACCAAGATTGGCAAATTCGCTACTGGCGCCCTGTGCTCTTCACAGATGAAAGCAGGTTCATACTGAGCACATGTGACAGACGCCGTGGAGAACGTTCTGCTGCCTGCAACATCCTCCAGCATGACCGGTTTGGAGGTGGGTCAGACATGGTGTGGGGTGGCATTTCTTTGGGGGGCCGCACAGCCCTCCATGTGCTCGCCAGAGGTAGCCTGACTGCCATTAGGTACCGAGATGAGATCCTCAGACCCCTTGTGAGACCATATGCTGGTGCGGTTGGCCCTGGGTTCCTCCTAATGCAAGACAATGCTAGACCTCATGTGGCTGGAGTGTGTCAGCAGTTCCTGCAAGAGGAAGGCATTGATGCTATGGACTGGCCCTCCCGTTCCCCAGACCTGAATCTAATTGAGCACATCTGGGACATCATGTCTCGCTCCATCCATTTACATTTACATTTTACATTTAAGTCATTTAGCAGACGCTCTTATCCAGAACGACTTACAAATTGGTGCATTCACCTTATGACATCCAGTGGAACAACCACTTTACAATAGTGCATCTAAATATTTTAAGGGGGGGGTGAGAAGGATTACTTTATCCTATCCTAGGTATTCCTTAAAGAGGTGGGGTTTCAGGTGTCTCCGGAAGGTGGTGATTGACTCCGCTGTCCTGGCGTCGTGAGGGAGTTTGTTCCACCATTGGGGAGCCAGAGCAGCGAACAGTTTTGACTGAGCTGAGCGGGAACTGTACTTCCTCAGTGGTAGGGAGGCGAGCAGGCCAGAGGTGGATGAACGCAGTGCCCTTATTTGGGTGTAGGGCCTGATCAGAGCCTGGAGGTACTGAGGTGCCGTTCCCCTCACAGCTCCGTAGGCAAGCACCATGGTCTTGTAGCGGATGCGAGCTTCAACTGGAAGCCAGTGGAGAGAGCGGAGGAGCGGGGTGACGTGAGAGAACTTGGGAAGGTTGAACACTAGACGGGCTGCGGCGTTCTGGATGAGTTGTAGGGGTTTAATGGCACAGGCAGGGAGCCCAGCCAACAGCGAGTTGCAGTAATCCAGACGGGAGATGACAAGTGCCTGGATTAGGACCTGCGCCGCTTCCTGTGTGAGGCAGGGTCGTACTCTGCGGATGTTGTAGAGCATGAACCTACAGGAACGGGCCACCGCTCCTTGATATTAGTTGAGAACGACAGTTTGTTGTCCAGGATCACGCCAAGGTTCTTAGCGCTCTGGGAGGAGGACACAATGGAGTTGTCAACCGTGATGGCGAGATCATGGAACGGGCAGTCCTTCCCCGGGAGGAAGAGCAGCTCCGTCTTGCCGAAGTTCAGCTTGAGGTGGTGATCCGTCATCCACACTGATATGTCTGCCAGACATGCAGAGATGTGATTCGCCACCTGGTCATCAGAAGGGGGAAAGGAGAAGATTAATTGTGTGTCGTCTGCATAGCAATGATAGGAGAGACCATGTGAGGTTATGACAGAGCCAAGTGACTTGGTGTATAGCGAGAATAGGAGAGGGCCTAGAACAGAGCCCTGGGGGACACCAGTGGTGAGAGCGCGTGGTGAGGAGACAGATTCTCGCCACGCCACCTGGTAGGAGCGACCTGTCAGGTAGGACGCAATCCAAGCGTGGGCCGCGCCGGAGATGCCCAACTCGGAGAGGGTGGAGAGGAGGATCTGATGGTTCACAGTATCGAAGGCAGCCGATAGGTCTAGAAGGATGAGAGCAGAGGAGAGAGAGTTAGCTTTAGCGGTGCGGAGCGCCTCCGTGATACAGAGAAGAGCAGTCTCAGTTGAATGACTAGTCTTGAAACCTGACTGATTTGGATCAAGAAGGTCATTCTGAGAGAGATAGCGGGAGAGCTGACCAAGGACGGCACGTTCAAGAGTTTTGGAGAGAAAAGAAAGAAGGGATACTGGTCTGTAGTTGTTGACATCGGAGGGATCGAGTGTAGGTTTTTTCAGAAGGGGTGCAACTCTCGCTCTCTTGAAGACGGAAGGGACGTAGCCAGCGGTCAGGGATAAGTTGATGAGCGAGGTGAGGTAAGGGAGAAGGTCTCCGGAAATGGTCTGGAGAAGAGAGGAGGGGATAGGGTCGAGCGGGCAGGTTGTTGGGCGGCCGGCCGTCACAAGACGCGAGATTTCATCTGGAGAGAGAGGGGAGAAAGAGGTCAGAGCACAGGGTAGGGCAGTGTGAGCAGAACCAGCGGTGTTGTTTGACTTAGCAAACGAGGATCGGATGTCGTCGATCTTCTTTTCAAAATGGTTGACGAAGTCATCTGCAGAGAGGGAGGAGGGGGGAGGGGGAGGAGGATTCAGGAGGGAGGAGAATGTGGCAAAGAGCTTCCTAGGGTTAGAGGCAGATGCTTGGAATTTAGAGTGGTAGAAAGTGGCTTTAGCAGCAGAGACAGAGGAGGAAAATGTAGAGAGGAGGGAGTGAAAGGATGCCAGGTCCGCAGGGAGGCGAGTTTTCCTCCATTTCCGCTCGGCCTTCCGGAGCCCTGTTCTGTGAGCTCGCATTGAGTCGTCAAGCCACGGAGCGGGAGGGGAGGACCGAGCCGGCCTGGAAGATAGGGGACATAGAGAGTCAAAGGATGCAGAAAGGGAGGAGAGGAGGGTTGAGGAGGCGACCAACAGTTGCACCACAGACTGTCCAGGAGTTGGCGGATGCTTTAGTCCAGGTCTGGGAGGAGATCCCAGGCGTTATAGGAAGGTCATACAGGCACGTGGAGGCCACACACACTACCTAGCCTCATTTTGACTTGTTTTAAGGACATTACATCAAATTTGGATCAGCCTGTAGTGTGGTTTTCCACTTGAATTTTGATTGTGACTCCAAATCCAGACCTCCATGGGTTGATAAATTTGATTTCCATCGATAATTTTTGTGTGATTTTGTTGTCAGCACATTCAACTATGTAAAGAAAAAGTATTTAATAAGAATATTTCATTCATTCAGATCTAGGATGTGTTATTTTAGTGTTCCCTTTCTTTTTTTGAGCAGTGTATATATTTGCTGTAAAGCAAAGGCGGTGCAGGTGATTGGGCATTTCCTGTGACAAAGGGCACAACGACATCTCCCTACTGTTTGCCCTGAGGCACATTCATGCCTGCAGAGATGAATCTGGGCAGGTGAACACCACTGGTTGGAGCAGAAGGTGCTGCAGTGGACTTGTTATAGCTAGCAAGCTCCTGGATGAGCAGCTCCCTGGAGGCTAGCTGTGAGATGGGGGGCTGTCCACAGCTCTTGGCCATTTCCTTCTGGAGGATGAAGGAATTCACCACAGCATTGTCAATGAAATTATAGAAAAAAGTATTGTATCATTTCATGGTCTTGTGGAGAACATTGTAGTATCCTATCAGCGCATCTGACAGGTCCACACCTTCCATGCTCTTGTTGTAGTCCTTCACAGCAGCTGGAATGGGGACATTTTTTGTGGTCCATGCCCCGGCACCGTCCTTCACATGCCTGACGACAAAATCTCCACTGAAGGACTTGTGGATACTGGAGCACATGACCACCTCTCTGGTATCCATCCACTTCACAAAGAGCAGGCCATCTTCACAGATCCATTTTATGGTACCCCTCTCAGCCCGCTTAGGCATGTCGTTCACCTTTGTCTTTGGAAAGCCCACTCTGTTAGTCCGAATGGTGCCACAAGCCCACACATCCCTCTTCCTCAGCTCTGTAAACAGGGTAGGGCTTGTGTAGAAGTTGTCCACAAACAGTTTGTAGCCCTTCCCCAGCAGTTGAAAATCCAATAACTCCATAACGGAATCTTAACTCAATCCATTACCGGTAGCAAAACTGTTTTTCCCCTCATAAACAAACAAAAATGCAAGTGTAGGCAGACACAGAATCAGCCAAAACAAACCATTTGTAACCCCATTTGGTTGGTTTGTTACGCATGTATTGTTTGAGGCTGATTCTGGCCATTGAGGCTACCACCCTCTCATCGATGTACAGGTTCTGGGCGGGCTGAAAATAGGCCTTGCAGGTCTCAACGATGTTGGGGTAGAGGGGTTTGATTTTGCACAGCCTATCAAATCTTGGTGTGCCTCTCTTCTTGTCATTCTCCCCATCAACTTCTGGGTCACTGATGTGAAGCGCCCGTGAGATAGTCAGAAACCTTTTACAAGACATGACAGTCATGGGAAAAGGCAGTTGATAGAGAGCTGACGTTTTCCAGTAGTCCCTTTCGAGTTTTCAACTTCACCAGCCACATGTAAATGACCATTGAAAAGTAGCACAAAAGGTCTGACATGGAAATGGTCTTCCATGTCTCTTTCTTTCCTGCCTGCTTCTTAGCCCCGTACTTATTGGTGTTCGACACCAGGGAATCAACAACTGATGAGGTGAAAAACTGTTGAAAAAGTTGAAGGGGGCTGTACTTTGCAGTCATGTCTAGTTGAGGTCCTGGCTGCCTTTTGGGTCTAAAAACTGGTGGATCTTCTAACACAGAGTGCCAACGACCCTCTGTCTGCAGGTTTCTCTCTTCCCCACCTCCGCTTCTTTGTCACTGACTTCACATCTCTAGATGGCCAGGTAGGTGTGGAGCCGGAGACAGCGGGGGTCCGGCTGGAGGAACCAGCTTCAGAGGGAGATGGACACCTAGACATTGGCGGCTCATAATCAGAATCACTGCCACTGTGAAAGATTTTTAAAAATCAGTAACAATACTTTCACTTATGAGCCCAGTATCAACACTTAAAATTAACAGATATACAGTGGGGCAAAAAAGTATTTAGTCAGCCATCAATTGTGCAAGTACTCCCACTTAAAAAGATGACAGAGGCCTGTAATTTTCATCATAGGTACACTTCAACTATGACAGACAAAACGAGAAAAAAAAATCCAGAAAATCACATTGTAGGAATTTTAATGAATTTATTTGCAAATGATGGTGGAAAATAAGTATTTGGTCACCTACAAACAAGCAAGATTTCTGTCTCTCACAGACCTGTAACTTCTTCTTTAAGAGGCTCCTCTGTCCTCCATTCGTTACCTGTATTAATGGCACCTGTTTGAACTTGTTATCAGTATAAAAGACACCTGTCCACAACCTCAAACAGTCACACTCCAAACTCCACTATGGCCAAGACCAAAGAGCTGTCAAGGAGGACCTAGTGAATGACCTGCAGAGAGCTGGGACCAAAGTAACAAAGCCTACCATCAGTAACACACTACGCCGCCAGGGACTCAAATCCTGCAGTGCCACACGTGTCCCCCTGCTTAAGCCAGTACATGCCCAGGCCCGTCTGAAGTTTGCTAGAGAGCATTTGGATGATCCAGAAGAAGATTGGGAGAATGTCATATGGTCAGATGAAACCAAAATAGACCTTTTTCGTTAAAAACTCAACTCGTCGTGTTTGGAGGACAAAGAATGCTGAGTTGCATCCAAAGAACACCATACCTACCGTGAAGCATGATTGGTGTCTTCAAAACGGTTTGTTTCTGGCAATACGTCCACGGGAAAATAACCATCAAGTATGGTTGTGTTAGGAACAACCAGAGGATTGCAATGAAACCAACCATGACTGGATTAACGTTTGTTTAGTGTGTGTAATTACCACGAACGCATCGTCCAAAGTTGAATGAGACGGAAATCACGACGCAAGCGGTTTACATGGTCCATGCTCCATCTCATCCCCTTCGAGAAGACTGACCAAACAGTATCGTCAGCATATTTGATCAGGTCGTGCCTTGGGAACCGGCTCCGGGCAGCTGTCTGTATACGGTATGTATAGTACAGGTGAAAGAACACTGCCCTGTGGGGTTCATGCAGACAAATGAGAGATTTCTGGGACAGGTACAACAATAGATTTTTTCCATAAAGATGGAATTTACAATGTATCCAGGGACCACTGAAAGAGAGAGCAGAAGACACCGCTCAGCTGAGTGGAACAGTGTTTCAAGACACAACCCCTTATGTTATCAGGCCCCGAGCTCTTTTGTGCTCCAGTACTTTTGAACACTCGTTGTACGACTTCCTCATCGATGACAAGCGCGCTCTTTGTTTTTATGACATCCTCCTCCAGACATGCCAGGTCGCCCCACCCCTGTTTCAACGCTGGTGAAGAACTTGTTTAGTTAATTGGCTGTAGAGAGGCACACCCTCTCATCCAGGCAGGAATCGATATGTTACCTACCTTTGAAAGGGGCATTTGCCATATTCTTAATGTCCAACCTGGCAGACCGAGAGTCTCCCTGTAACATTATCTGTTGCACCTTATCCTTCTACTGGCATCTCACCTTTATCTCTTTGTTCACCTCTCTCTGTACCTATTTTCTTTTGAGTGGATTCCCGGAGGCAAACACTTGTTTCTTCTTATGAAGCACCACTTTCAATTCACTGGTCACCCAATGTATGTTATTAGGAAATATCTTGCATGTTTTTGGGGATCACCAAATCAACACATAATTCAATATAGCCAGATATCACGTTAGTCAACTCGTTCAGGTCAGCTGATGATTCTTCAAATACACTCCAGGTGGTACAATCAAAGCATACTATCATTGTCCCACACCTGTATTTTATTTTCCACTACCTTCTCCCTTTTGAGTAACTGTCTATAAGTTGGTCTGATCCACCCAGTGGAGGTCTGGCCAAGGATGAATACGCTTCGGGGGCCGAGCCGTAACATAAGTCAATGATCTTATTTTTCCTTGTTAGACAAGTCACATACTGTGGGTAAGTACTCAAAGTGCACTTAAGAGTACAGCCATTGAAATCCCTCATGATGAATTTGGGCGCATCAGGGGAAATCCCATCAAGCTCTTGAGTAAGGTTAAAAATGATGTCAGCTGCATTGACACTGTTTGCTCTTGGATGGATATAAACAACTGTCAGAAAAAAGCTGTGGGAGGTAGAAGGGGCGTAGTGACACTGACAGTAGCTCTATATTAGGAGTGCATTTTTTTCCTGACAATCGTAGTTTTACACCATCTTTCATTTATCAGAACACAGACACCGCCTCCATGCTTCTTTACCAGTAGCTTCACTGTCTCTCTCCATACGAGTGACAGTGAATCTGTTAGGGGTGACTTCAGCACCTCCAACAGCCAAGTTTCAGAGAAGACTATCACACAGGCATCTCTGTATTCATATAGATACTGTGAATTCGTCCATTTTTCCCTTAAGTTAAGCGATTGGACATTGGAGAGCAGGGTAGTTGGAAGCGGAATCTTTGTTTCATTCCTTCTAAACTTTGCTGCACACTGCTTTTCCAGACCCTTTTCCTCTTCCTTCTTAGTAGTCATTCACCCAGGTTGTTTTGTCTCACGATCTCTGCAAGAATGTCCCCTTTGATCCTTTCTCCCGAACGTGACATATTGCATCATAAAAGATTGTTTCTGTTGTAGTGGATGTGTGGTGCCGCCAACTTTCTCGTAGATTCGCAAGTGATTTCAGGTACCAGCAAAAGTAATCCAAGTAGGAAAATAATCCACTGCACGCACTTCATGTCGCTCTACCGTAGCCTAATCGGTAACCCTATGCAACTTAAACACTATTAAACTACTAAAAGCAAAGCAACAAAAACAGACAAGTTTAAACAATGAGTAAGGAACAAACAAACGCTGCAGGCACTGGTTACAGTTTTAAGCTTTTCCTTGAGTGGGCAGCTTGATGAAAGACAGTTGTCATGACGTGGCCCTTTCTGGGTATAGATCATAGCTTCCCACGCTCTCCTACACCCAGGTTCTGTTATCTCAGGTCGTAAATTCCTGGCGGAGACTCCCTCCCCCTAGCCATGCAGAAAAGAAAAACACAGAGAGAACAAAGGATTTCACATGGCAAACTCCTAAATCCTCAAAATGAGAATATGAAACAAAATGTCCACTTGTGAGAAGGTATGAATGATCCATGGACACTTAAGGGATGGGTATGACGAGTGTGTTTCATTTGGTGACCTCATTTGGTGACCTCACCTCCAGAGAGGACAGGAAACAACTAGATCTCTAAATGTGTACATTTTTCAATTATGGGGTTTGCATCTAATTCTTGTATAAAATTAATGAGTAAAGATGAAACTAAATGGTGTAATGTGATGTTAAACCTGTTATGGCAAGGGGATCCCAGAGGGGAACTCCAGCCCCCTCCCCCATTCAGCTGAAAAGGTGGTGCAGGGAATTCAAAAATATTCTTTTGAAATATTTTACTTTCACACATTAACAAGTCCAATACCTCAAAAGAAAGATAAACATCTTGTTCATCTACCCATCATGTCCGATTTAAAAAAAAAATGTTTTACAGCAAAAACACAGCATATATTTATGTTAGACCACCACCAAATCAAAGGAAAAATGCAGCCATTTTTTCCAGCCTAAAGATAGTCACAAAAGCAGGATTAGAGATAAAATAAATCACTAACCTTTTGAAAATCTTCATCATCTTCACTCATATGACATGTTACACATAATATGCATAATTATATCCACAAATCTCGGTTTACAATGACGCCATGTTCAGAAATGCCTCCAAATTATCCGGAGGAAATATAGAACTACGCCAGATAACAGAAATACTTATCATAAACTTAGACTAAAGATACATGTTCTACATATAATTAAAAATACACTGGTTCTTAATGCAACCGCTGTGTCAGATTATTTTTAAACGTTACGGAAAAAGACTACCATGCAATAATCTGAGACAGCGCTCAGACGTAAAAGTATTTCTCCATGTTGGAGTCAACAGAAATACGACATTGCATCATAATTATTCCCTTACCTTTGATGATCTTTCATCAGAATGCAGTGCAAGGAGTCCTAGTTCCACAATAAATCGTTGTTTTGTTCCATAATGTCCAATACTAGTGTCCAATTAGCTGCATTTGCTACCACTTTCAGCTCACGTCCCCAAAAACTGACTGCTGGTCCAGGACAACTCGCACGAAAACTTCAAAAAGATATATTCCAGGTCGAATAAACTGGTCAAACTAAGTAGAGAATCAATCTTCAGGATGTTATTTTCATATATATCCAATAACGTTCCAACCGGATCATACGTTTTCAGCTGCAGCCAAATGGAACGACGGTGGCACCCACAGGGAAATGCGTCCCAGGAAAATGGCATTCTGTCAGGACAGTGATTATTTCCCCTCCCATTCGGTCAAAGTTCACACCAAAAGCTTCATTCCACTTTCTACTGAATGAGGACATCTAGTGGAAGGCGTAGGAAGTGCTACCAGATCCATATCTTGTTGGGAAAGGCGGGGGTGATGATGTCAAAGTTGATCCATATTCAGAATTGCACTTCTTGTTTGGAAGATTGCTTGCCCTATGAGTTTTGTTATACTCACAGACATAATTCAAACAGTTTTAGAAACTCTATCCAATAGTAATAATAATATGCATATATTAGCAATCTAGGACAGAATAGGATGCAGTTCACTATGGGCACGCAATTCATCCAAAGTGAAAATACTGCCCCCTATCCTCAACAAGAGAATTGTATTCACTTTAAAGTTTAATGAACTCATTGGCCCGCTCCCCTGAGCACAGACATGATCAGGTGTCATAGAACCACCTTATCTATTGTTACAAATAAAAAACCCTACTAAGGAAATCCTCTTCAGACCACGCATAACTCGGTATCATCTGAGGTGGCACCGTTTTGAGTACCAAGACGGAGCAAACCCACAGCAGTTATTGAATTCCTAAACATACCACGTGGAGCATTGGACTTACACGGCTGGAAATGGTTAAACTCTGAGACTATCGATCCTGACAGAATAAGAACAAATCTTAGATACTAATTACTAGTCTGCAGCTAGAAATGATGTAAACCTGGGATGCTATTCCCGACAACCGCTAAAACATCTATTCTATGAGAACATTTCTGAATGGTACTCTGAAGTATCCATGCTAGCTACAAAATACTTTGATCTTCAGGGAAGCAGAGAGAGAGAAAGACGTGGATGAACTGACACACCAGCAGAAGGACTGGATTCCAACTGAAAAGTTCACGACACATGGGCAAGAATATAAATATTGATTGCAATTATTCCCGAATGAGTGAGCTTTCATGTGCAAAGGATTAGCATATCAATGAATATAATTATAGTAGTACTGTGTGTAGCGATCTCTTTTCCTTTCCCGCTCTCTCTCAGTTCACACCGTTTGTCCACCAAGCCGTCATATTGGCTGAGCCCACTAGGGAATCTTCCTTATCCTGTGTTAGTAACCAATATCTACTGTTGTTTATGCATTTCTGTGATTATTTAGCTAGTTAGTAAATAAATTATTAAGACAATTGGTGTATGGATGATTTATAGTAAATGCTGGGTTCGTGCAGGTAACCAACAATGTACGACGTTCGGAATGAGACTGACGTGAGGTAAAGGATAATTAATTAACAAGATGACTAATTGATCAGATATTAAAATATCTGAAGAGTTAAATTAGGAAAATAAAAACTTTGTAATCTGAAGATTTTCCATGGTACCTCAACTTCTTAGTTAATTACATTTACATGATTAGTTTAATCACACAATAATAATTACAGAGAATTAATTTGATAAATAAGTCTTCACTTTCAATGATGGCAAAGACACGACAGTCAATATGTAAACCACCCAGAAAATGTACCCCTCTGTTGATATCACATACATTATCAAGCATTTCACACATGTTATCCAGCTGTTGACTGTTAGCCGCTTCCAACAAGAATGGGCTATAGGTGAGGCAAATGAACCTGTAGCCATATTACTTCAACAGTATTTAACATGGTATCCTCTCTAATCTTTACAGGAATGTGGTTCTGAATATAAACAGCAACACCTCCACCACTGGCATTTCTGTCTTTTCTGTAAACGTTTTAACCTTGTATTGCTAAAGTGAGATTCAGAGATATGAATGTAGAATTCTGAATATGAATGTCATCTGTTACTAGCAAGTTATTCATTTCATGAACCTTGTTTCTTAAAATCTCTTAGTGTGGAGATCCTGCTAGCGGGATCAAATTCGACAACATCCCTTGAAATCAGAGCGCGCCAAATTCAAAATACAAAATCGTAATATTAAACATTCATGAAAATACAAGTGTCATACATGATCCTTTAGCTTAGAATCTTGGTAATCGATCTGTGTTTTAAGATTTCAAAAAGGCTTTACGGCGAAAGCATAGCATTCGATTGTCTGAGGACAGCACCTCACATTAGCATATTTTCCAAACCGGCACAGGGGTCACAAAATAATAAATAGCGACAAAATCAATCACTTACTTTTGAAGATCTGAGTCTCCCGTCCGTCCAGAGCCGCCAGAGTCTCCCGTCTGTCCAGAGCCGCCAGAGTCTCCCGTCTGTCCAGAGCCGCCAGAGTCTCCTGTCTGTCCAGAGCCGCCAGAGTCTCCCGTCTGTCCAGAGCTGCCAGAGTCTTCCGTCTGTCATGAGCCGCCAGAGTCGCCAGTCAGCCAGGATCCTCCAGAGCCGCCAGTCAGCCAGGATCCTCCAGAGCCGCCAGTCAGCCAGGATCCGCCAGAGCCGCCAGTCAGCCGGGATCCGCCAGAGCCGCCAGTCAGCCGGGATCCGCCAGAGCAGCCAGTCAGCCAGGATCCGCCAGAGCCGCCAGTCAGCCAGGATCCGCCAGAGCCGCCAGTCAGCCAGGATCCGCCAGAGCCACCAGTCAGCCAGGATCCGCCAAAGCCGCCAGTCAGCCAGGATCCGCCAGAGCCGCCATTCAGCCAGGATCTGCCAGGGCCGTCAACCTGCCTGAGCTATCTCTTAGTCCTGAGCTACCTCTCAGTCCTGTGCTACCTCTCAGTCCTGAGCTACCTCTCGGTCCTGAGCTACCCCTCGGTCCTGAGCTTCCTCAGTAATGAAGCACCCCTCAGTCCAGGTGGGCCCTTTGTTAGGGTTACTAGGCCAAGGTCGGTGGCAAGGGTCGCCACTCAAAGGACGCTACGAAAAAGGACTAAGACTATGTTTGAGTGGGGTCCACGTCCTGCGTCCTACTGTATTCTATTCTACTGTATTTTGGTCAATGCCACTCCGACATTGTTCATCCAAATATTTATATATTTCTTAATTCCATTCTTTTACTTTTAGATTTGTGTGTATTGTTGTGAATTTGTATTATGCTAATTAGATTTCCGTGGGGATGTGGACATCGACCTTAGGGTTTTTTAATAATAGGCTACACATTTAACGAATATGTACAATTTTAAGAAAGCTCTTGTTAAACTTTAAGAAAGCTCCTGAAGAGATGTATCTCTACTGCAACGTTGTAAATAGTAAACCATCCAGTACTCTACTAGGGGATCTCATTTGTCCTTGTCCTGTGGCCAATAATGGCATGTGCATTGAAGAATCCTCCTGTCATGTGTAGGGTAATGCCATACCTCAGCTGCTGTGGCTCTTTTTTTTAAACCGAGAGGTCTATAGAGCAAGACTTCCCTCTAACATGGCTTGCTACTTGGGAAATGTAGTTGTAGTGAGTTCCTCTTTCAAAAAATGTAATAAGCCCATGAAATGTAAATATTTCATGTATATATATATATTTCTTCTCACTCATTTACTCAAGTGTTTCCTTTATTTAGACCTGTATATAGACCAAGTATAATATTTTAATAAATGCTAAATTATTGCTTAGCTGCACCGGCTGCTGCCTTATGTGTGGTTATCATTTAGGGTAGTCTACCTGTTACAAGATGAGCTATTGTGTAACCAACTTGATTAAATATATGTTGATATACGTCTATCCAGAGCCGCTGGAAAATATGTGGCTAGACAGCATTTTGGAGCATTGGCTTCTTCCTTGCTGAGTGGCCTTTCAGGTTATGTTGATGTAGGATATCATTTTACTGTGGATATAGATACTTTTGTACCTGTTTCCTCCAGAATCTTCACACCAAAGTATGTTCATCTCTAGGAGACTCCTTCCTGAGCAGTATGATGGCTATGTGGTCCCATGGTTTTTATACTTGCATACTCTTGTTTGTACAATGAACGTGGTACCTTCAGGCATTTGGAAATTGCTCCCAAGGACTAACCAGACTTGTGAAGGTCTACATTTTTTGGCTGATTTCAGTCTTGGCTGATTTATTTTGATTTTCCCAAGATGTCAAGCAAAGAGGCACTGAGGTTGAAGGTAGGCCTTGAAATACATCCACAGGTACATCCACAGGTACACCTCCGATTGACTCAAATGATTAATTAACCTATCAGAAGCTTCTAAAGCTATGACATAATTTTCTGTAATTTGCCAAGCTGTTTAAAGGCACAGTTAGCTTAGTGTTTGCTAACTTCTGACCCACTGGAATTGTGATTGTTGGACCAATGACTTGTCATGCACAAAGTAGATGTCATAACCGACTTGCCAAAGCTATAGTTAACGAGAAATTTGTGGAGTGGTTGAAAAACTATTTTTAAATGACTCCAACCTAAGTGTATGTAAACTTCCGACTTCAATTGTACGTATCGTAGGCTCGTCAACAGAGATGTTAGCATGTTCCAGTGATTTCTCTAAGTCTTTAGCTGACACTAGGATTCTTCTTAATGCAACCGCTGTGTGAGATTTCAAAAAAACTTTAAGGAAAAAGCAAACCATGCAATATTCTGAGATGGCGCTCAGAACAATCAAGTCAAATCAGCTGCCATGTTGTAATCAACATAAATGATAAATGACATGCTAAATATTTCCTTACCTTTGATGATCTTCATCAGAATGCACTCCCAGGAATCCCAGGTCCACAATAAATGCTGGATTTGTTCGATAATGTCCGTTATTTATGTCCAATTAGCTACTTTTGTTAGTGCGTTTGGTACACCTATCCACCCCAGAGTTGGTCGACCATTTTTTCGGACAAAATCTTCAAAAAGTTATATTACAGGTCGAAGAAACATTTCAAACTAAGTACAGAACCTATCATTCAGATGTTTTTATCATATATCTTCAATAAAGTTCCAACCGGAGAATTCTTCTGTGTCTTGAGGAGGAACGGAACGTAGGAAGATAACATGTGCTATGCTATGCTAGACCTGGAACTGGCTCTCTGCCAGTAGTCTGATGCATTCTGTTCTTATTCAGTCCCACAACACAGTAGAAGCCTCATTCAAATGTCTATAGACAGTTGATATCTAGTGGAAGCCATAGGAAGTAAATATTCATTCATATCTCAAGGGGATTTCAATAGGGAATGGGTTGAATATATACCAACCTCAGATTTCACACATCCTGTTTGGATTTGTTCTCAGGTTTTTGCCAGCCATATGAGTTCTGTTATACTCACAGACATCATTCAAATAGTTTTAGAAACTTCAGTGTTTTCTATCCAATACTAATAAAATGCCTATATTAGCAACTGAGACTGAGGAGCGGGCCATTTACTCTGGGCACCTCTGGACACCTTTCATCCAAGCTACTCAATAGTACCCCTGAAGCCATCAGAAGTTAAAGGGGCAGCGCCACATTGATAAACTACTCCATTTCCGGGCCAATAGAAATTCTGTTCTGGCCAGTGAGAAAAAAGTTAACGTTGGACTATGTCATAGCCTACGAATGTGATCATGATGGGAGTGGTTTACTAGACCAGGTCATGAGATCAGGAAAAACTTTTGAACTGTGGTGCCACCTCTGCAGCTATCATTTTTATATCTTAATAATAGTCCATGGTCGATTGGCTGAGGTTACTGTCAGTCATTTAAAATGAAATCGTATTCGTCATGTGCTTTGCAAACTACAGGTATAGATTAACAATGAAATGCTTACATATGGCCCCTTCCCAACAAAGCCGAAATTTCAAATAGAGAAATAATAGAAAAGTAATAACACGTAATAATAAATACACGATGAATAACAATAACCTGGCTATAAATCAAATCAAATTTTATTGGTCACATACACATGTACACATGGTTAGCAGATGTTATTGCAAGTGTAGCGAAATGCTTGTGGTTCTAGTTCCAACAGTGCAGCAATATCTAACATGTAATATAACAATTCCACAACTACCTAATACACACAAATCTAAGTAAAGGAATGGAATAAGAATATATACATATAAATCTGAGCAATGACAGAGCAGCATTGGCAAGATGCGATAGATAATATAAATAATATAATATAAAATACAGTATATACATATGAGATCAAATCAGAGAGTAATAGGATACAGCATGTGTCAAAATGATTGATTGATGACAGGTGTCAAAAATATGATTGATTGCTGAACTTATGACCTTCTGACATGTAGTGAATATGTGCATTGTCCCGCCCCCCTGTTCGTGTGGTCATGTGTTAGAGGGTGTGTGTTATTTTGTGGCCCATGCCCCCATCCACCCCCCAGTTTTATTTCCCTTACGGTTGTTATCTATGAAGCATGAATGTCTGGGGTTATAGATATCTCTGGGGGCCTCAGTATTATAAATGTCCAGAACAAGCCATTTTTTAAGACCTGAATATTAAACATCTAAAATATGTCTACAAGTATAATTCTCGGAGTGCTCTGTAACTCATGTCACGAACCCAACGCCAAAAGCTTGGAGGATATTTTGTTAGAGGCTCCCGAATGTTTTAACGGATTTCTGTGTACAAGCGAGGACCATATTTCGTACATATTCAACCCGGAGGAATCTACGGTTAAGATATTCACAGACAGCGTGTCCCAACCCTTTTATCGTGCAGAACCCGAGACTTATTCTCCAGCGCTAAGGATGCGAGAATGGTTTAAAATAATGTTATCTTTGTGTCAAATGCAACGTGCCCTGAGTGCTTCAAGGCTGCCAGGATATGCGTTGGAAGAACAAGTCTGTGGACGCCAGGATCTAATGGCTCTGAGAGTAACTGCCAGGGGGTATACCCCGGACTACCCCTACGTTATGATGACGCGTACATGTTTAAATATGTGCCCCCGCCCCGTCCCCCTGTTCGTGTGGTCATGTGTTAGAGGTTGTTTGAACTTTTGTGACCCATGCACCCCTCCACCCCCCTGTTTTATCTCCCTTACGGTTGTTATCTATGAAGCAGGAATGTCTGGGTGTATAGCGCTGGGGCCTCAGCATTATAAATGTCCAGAACATGCCATCTTTAAGACCTGTGTGTGTGTGTGTGTGTGTGTGTGTGTGTGTGTGTGTGTGTGTGTGTGTGTGTGTGTGTGTGTGTGTGTGTGTGTGTGTGTGTGTGTGTGTGTGTGTGTGTGTGTGTGTGTGTGTGTGTGTGTGTGTGTGTTAGAAACAAGGTCCCTTGGAATTGTGTCCATTTCAGGCTTTAAACAACAATTAAACAGCCATCTAAATAATGTTTCTCAGCCTAGTTTCCTATTTAGTTCTCTTTATATGTACAGGCACAGAGCTTCCAGATGGCTCCAGCCTAAGGATTTTCAGGTCATGTACACACAGGGAGATTAGAACCCCAAAGAAAAGATCCTAAAGGTACTTTCAGATTCAGGTTTATCATGACAGCCGCTTTATGAAAGGCCTTTACTTATGGCTAAACAGCTTCTACACCGTTTATTAATTAATGCTGTGGGATGAAATTAGGTGTTTCTAGGACGTCTTAAACAGATCTACAGTGAAACAAACATGTACACTTTCCACACATATTTATTGAATTTTAAAAAGACCACAGTAACATGACAGAATTTTTGCAAAGGCAATGAAATCTGCTAGGGGATATTAGATGTACAACAGTAGTATTCTGTAACAAGCAATACGTGTTAAACATGAGGCACATGAAATCAGGACAGCCTCTTTATGAAAGGCCTTTAACTATGGATAAACAGTTTTTCTACACATCTTATTCATTAATGATGTGGGCATACCCAGGATTTACAGGCAGGACGTTTGATCTACACAGGGAGGGAAAACTTACGGAGTTATGATGGAGAGGGCAAGCGTCTTTGAGTTGGTGAATTCGAAACGGATAAGGGTCTTGTAGCTCCCTTCAGTAACCACGAGCACAACCGTTCCTTGATTTTAACTGGACGGCTTTATTCTGTAGTTTCAGTGAGAATTATCCCCTTCCGTGAGAACTATAAAGTAAATGAAAAATACAGTTAAGCACACTCTTACAACCTTATCTTACGAGTGACTTATTAGCTTGGTATAACTCTGAAGTGCTTACATACATAACAGTTTAACCGGTGTTATAACGGGTTCAGATTAAACACATGAATAAAGGAAAAAATACCTCATTGGCTGCTTATTACAGAAGGGAGGAAATCAAACTTCACACTTATTATTCCTTGCATGAATTCACACTTCATCCTAACATACACTCTTCAACCTTTATGAACTACACCGGATGACATGAAAACTTAGTTAACGCAGCGCAGGGTTGCCTTCCATCCAAAAGTGTGTTGCTACAATAAGGATCCCCGTTACAACAGTATTAGCTACATAGTTCCGCTTGTATTATCATTTCCCCCGCACAGCGGACACATAAACAATTCAAACAAAAGACAACGACATAACCTGTAAGTCTAACTGTCAGTTACAGGTCGGGGCTAACAGGACCCTTTATCTGTAAGAAATAGTAAACATTTTGGAATGTGTTAAAATGTAGGTACTAAATCTTTTGAATTAAATCACTGGTTTTAAAAATGTATCTCACGCTTTATAGATAGGGGCAGAGCTAATTTCATATATCGGTTTAGGGGGGTTATTAACTTTATGTAAAACAATATTCACTCAAACAACACCGCTTAGAGCAGCTTGGAGATTATTAGACATGTAAGTGGGGAGCAAAAGAGCGGATTTAACCAACTCTGTACAAACCCCGACAAGGGGTATGATAACTCTGACGCGTACGTCTAATGATTATTGTAGATGTTTACATCTGAGGGAGTTGACAGTAGGTCAATGAGATGTATAAAGGCAAATTGACATAACGGACCTCAAAAGACCAACAGCCTACTTAATAATATAGAATGCAGAGGTGTGTAATGAACATGTAACCATTATAAAACAAAAAAATGTCTCGAAACAACCCCCTAGTTAGGGACAGAACGTGGAGCATATACTTTAATACAGTTACCACAGCTTTAGCGCAAACCCACAGCCCCGAATATTTAGCTTCCAGGACAGATTAAAAAAGAGATGTGAATAAGTGAATCCCTCCTAATAGATATTTTCTGAAGGCTACTGGACATAGGGGGTTGGGAAGCGACTGTTAGACGTAGATTCTCAGAAGCAATTTATAGTCTTCCCTACAAGGGTATGTTATAAAGTTTGTAATAATGTACAAAGACCTGCATCCAAGGTTTATTTTTATTTTTACATAAAACAGAACTCTTAGCTGTAGAGAAACGTTTGAAACCACGGTGTGCACTATCATGCATAAGGCATGTCGAGATATCAACCGAACAGCGGGGGTTAAACATAGATATCTCTAATCTGCGGCCCCCACACACCCCGTTTGCAGACAGAATGTCACGACAGCCCCCTCCTGTTGTTTGAATTCACAGCCTGTGTTCTCTAAACCAGACATACATGGGGTGGGGGGGTGTAGCATACATCTCTCAAACTCATTTCGAACTTTTAGATCGTTAGGGACAGAACCATTTTTTAATGTTGTCAGCATTGCTTTAGCGCAAACATAAAGGCCCGAATATTGAGCTGCCAGGACAGATTAAATTAATAATAATAATATTCTGAATAAGTGAATCCCAGCCTAATAGATATTTCTGAAGGCTACTGGACATAGGTGATTGGGAAGCGACTGTACCCGAGTTATTTGTGTTTTAAACAGGGGGGACAACGTTTTATTTTTATTTTTATTATTATTTTTTAGGTATGATGGACAACGGACACAACGGGTGACTTGGATGCATTAGGGACTCTGAACGACATCGGAGGAACCGATGAAACAGACAGTATTAGGTATTTTTGGTATGAAAGGTCTACGAACGTTGGAACATCTACAACTATTGAAGATGTAAAAAGGGGTTTTCAGAAATACATTTGGTTTGCAGATATGTATTATTATAAAAATAATATAACATTATTATCATAATCTAAAACACTTTAAAGGAGCTCTAATTCAAACATGCAAGGATATATATATATATATATATATATATATATATATATATATATGATACGATTACCCACTTTAAAACTGTTGCTGCAAAATCACTTCTCAATGTGTGTACATGGCAAGCGTTCAACAACAATAACCAACCAGCTCAATAATGTTTCTCAGACTTACAAACTGTTGAGTTTTTCTAGTTAGTAAAGAAACAACCACTAAGCCAAAACACAAAAAAGTTGTAATATAATATATATACAAGTCATTCTATACGGAAAACAGGTACATTTTGATTGATCAAGAATTCCCAATAGGTTTGTGTCACGCCCGGACCATAGTTTGCTATGTATGTTTATAGGTTTTGTTTGGTATGTGGGGGGTGATCTGAGGGGGCATTCTAGGCTGTATGTCTAGTTTGTCTTTTTATGTGTCTGGCCTGATTGATTGAAAACCCTGAGGCAGGTGTTAGTTGTTGTCTCTGATTGGGAAACATATTTAGTAGGTAGCCTTTGTTGTCATTGTTGGGTGATTGTCTGTTAGGTGCTTGTGTCAGCACATTTGATATATAGCGTCACGGTAGTTGTTCATTTAATGGCTTGTTCACTTTACTTTGTGTTTGCATCATCCATTAAAACGATGCATTCACACCACGCAGCGCTTTGGTCCGCTTCTTATTACCCATGAAGATCGTGACAGCTTGATCGGATCCTCAACCCTATTACGACAGCATATAATGCACAGTCATATGCAAAACCATAACTCTGACAAGAAAACAATGAAAACCTTAACACGACTACAAACATTACCATTATTTTAGTTAACAGCCACCCATGGGTGAATTTGGTACTTTTTCTTTGTACATGCACCAAGCCTCCAAGGGGGGTGACAACCGTATTCCTAATGAGAAATATAGTCTAATAAAACAAATGTCTGCATAATGAAAGACATGAAAACTCTAGCCACCAATGTATTTTGAGCTGTTTTAAACGGGGATATTGCCAGTAAGGTCACTGAGACTAACAATAGACAATAGTTATTGTGGGAGGTTTAGGGTTAAAATATATGGGAAGGATCAGGAATGTTAGAGATTTGGTCACTGGGGCGATTTTGAAAGAGGGAGATTAGAACCATAAAGTAATAGGGTGGTAAGAGATCCTAAAGGTAATTTCATATTTCGGTTTAGGGGTTATTAACTTTATGGAAAACAATATTCCCACTATGTGTATTATAAACATGTACAGACATAGAGAGCCAACACATCAATATATAACAGGGATGAGTGGGGATTCATAGTAAAACAGGAGGCTTCGGTAACCTGCAATACGTGTTAAATATGTTTTACATACATCCATGACTGAATGGTTTCACAAACTACCTTTAAAGATTTTGTAAGAAAGTTGTAACAGGCCTCATTCACCAGTCTAGAGATGAACACAGAGACACCAAAAACATCAACGTTTAGAGCAGCTTGGAGATTATTACCCATGTAAGGGGGGGAGCAAAGATGACAACCGTATACCTAATGAGAAATATAGTCTAATAAAACAAATGTCTGCATAATGAAAGACATGAAAACTCTAGCCAACAATGTATTTTGAGCTGTTTTAAACGGGGATATTGTCAGTAAGGTCACTGAGACTAACAATAGACAATAGTTATTGTGGGCGGTTTAGGGTTAAAATATATGGGAAGGATCAGGAATGTTAGAGATTTGGTCACTGGGGCAAAATAGGGAGATTAGAACCACAAAGTAATAGGGCGGTAAGAGATCCTAAAGGTAATTTCATATTTAGGTTTAGGTGTTATTAAATTCATGGCAAACAATATTCCCACTATGTGTATTATAAACATGTACATACATAGAGAGCCAACACATCAATATATAACAGGGATGAGTGGGGATTCATAGTACAACAGGAGGCTTCGGTAACCGGCAATACGTGTTAAATATGTTTTACATACATCCATGACTGAATGGTTTCACAAACTACCTTTAAAGATTTTGTAAGAAAGTTGTAACAGGCCTCATTCACCAGTCTAGAGATGAACCCAGAGACACCAAAAACATCAACGTTTAGAGCAGCTTGGAGATTATTACCCATGTAAGGGGGGAGCAAAGAGCTGATTTACCTCTATGGTCAAATGCATCAATAGTTTTTAATGAAGGGGTCGCGGCATTCATTTAGATTATTTAAACATAGTCTAGAACCAGTAAGAACATAGATTGAATGATCGGCTTTGTGCTATTGAGCAAGAGGCCTGACCCATTTCTATGTAAGAAGCCATACTTTTTATATTCAGCTTCTGAATTAACTAAATCATAAAAAAATGTTTTAAGTCAGCTTAATAGCTTGATACACTTCAATCATTAGAATCATTTACATAATGTAGTTCAGATAGAGCACGAGCAGCAGGGCGGGCGATAGAGGACACAACTGTATCAACGGCTTGAATTTCTAACAAAATAATATTATCAATGTATACAATATATCGGTTTATTAGACCTACCAACATAGAACACAATAGTGTATATCATGGGTAACTCCCGTTTTCATGGTTAATTGATAGGTGTTCAATTCTGTGGACTGAGAATCCAAAATACTTTGCACACCTATCAATTAACCATGAAAACGGGAGTTACCCAGGCTTAGTGGTTGTTTCTTTACTAACTAGAAAAACTCAACAGTTTGTAAGTCTGAGAAACATTATTGAGCTGGTTGGTTATTGTTGTTGAACGCTTGACATGTACACACATTGAGAAGTGATTTTGCAGCAACAGTTTTAAAGTGGGTAATCGTATCATATATATATATATATATATATATATATATATATATATATATATATCCTTGCATGTTTGAATTAGAGCTCCTTTAAAGTGTTTTAGATTATGATAATAATGTTATATTATTTTTATAATAATGCATATCTGCAAACCAAATGTATTTCTGAAAACCCCTTTTTACATCTTCAATAGTTGTAGATGTTCCAACGTTCGTAGACCTTTCATACCAAAAATACCTAATACTGTCTGTTTCATCGGTTCCTCCGATGTCGTTCAGAGTCCCTAATGCATCCAAGTCACCCGTTGTGTCCGTTGTCCATCATACCTAAAAAATAATAATAAAAAATAAAAATAAAACGTTGTCCCCCCTGTTTAAAACACAAATAACTCGGGTACAGTCGTTTCCCAATCACCTATGTCCAGTAGCCTTCAGAAATATCTATTAGGCTGGGATTCACTTATTCAGAATATTATTATTATTAATTTAATCTGTCCTGGCAGCTCAATATTCGGGCCTTTATGTTTGCGCTAAAGCAATGCTGACAACGTTAAAAAATTGTTCTGTCCCTAACGATCTAAAAGTTCGAAATGAGTTTGAGAGATGTATGCTACACCCCCCCACCCCATGTATGTCTGGTTTAGAGAACACAGGCTGTGAATTCAAACAACAGGAGGGGGCTGTCGTGACATTCTGTCTGCAAACGGGGTGTGTGGGGGCCGCAGATTAGAGATATCTATGTTTAACCCCCGCTGTTCGGTTGATATCTCGACATGCCTTATGCATGATAGTGCACACCGTGGTTTCAAACGTTTCTCTACAGCTAAGAGTTCTGTTTTATGTAAAAATAAAAATAAACCTTGGATGCAGGTCTTTGTACATTATTACAAACTTTATAACATACCCTTGTAGGGAAGACTATAAATTGCTTCTGAGAATCTACGTCTAACAGTCGCTTCCCAACCCCCTATGTCCAGTAGCCTTCAGAAAATATCTATTAGGAGGGATTCACTTATTCACATCTCTTTTTTAATCTGTCCTGGCAGCTAAATATTCGGGGCTGTGGGTTTGCGCTAAAGCTGTGGTAACTGTATTAAAGTATATGCTCCACGTTCTGTCCCTAACTAGGGGTTGTTTCGAGACATTTTTTTGTTTTATAATGGTTACATGTTCATTACACACCTCTGCATTCTATATTATTAAGTAGGCTGTTGGTCTTTTGAGGTCCGTTATGTCAATTTGCCTTTATACATCTCATTGACCTACTGTCAACTCCCTCAGATGTAAACATCTACAATAATCATTAGACGTACGCGTCAGAGTTATCATACCCCTTGTCGGGTTTGTACAGAGTTGGTTAAATCCGCTCTTTTGCTCCCCACTTACATGTCTAATAATCTCCAAGCTGCTCTAAGCGGTGTTGTTTGAGTGAATATTGTTTTACATAAAGTTAATAACCCCCTAAACCGATATATGAAATTAGCTCTGCCCCTATCTATAAAGCGTGAGATACATTTTTAAAACCAGTGATTTAATTCAAAAGATTTAGTACCTACATTTTAACACATTCCAAAATGTTTACTATTTCTTACAGATAAAGGGTCCTGTTAGCCCCGACCTGTAACTGACAGTTAGACTTACAGGTTATGTCGTTGTCTTTTGTTTGAATTGTTTATGTGTCCGCTGTGCGGGGGAAATGATAATACAAGCGGAACTATGTAGCTAATACTGTTGTAACGGGGATCCTTATTGTAGCAACACACTTTTGGATGGAAGGCAACCCTGCGCTGCGTTAACTAAGTTTTCATGTCATCCGGTGTAGTTCATAAAGGTTGAAGAGTGTATGTTAGGATGAAGTGTGAATTCATGCAAGGAATAATAAGTGTGAAGTTTGATTTCCTCCCTTCTGTAATAAGCAGCCAATGAGGTATTTTTTCCTTTATTCATGTGTTTAATCTGAACCCGTTATAACACCGGTTAAACTGTTATGTATGTAAGCATTTCAGAGTTATACCAAGCTAATAAGTCACTCGTAAGATAAGGTTGTAAGAGTGTGCTTAACTGTATTTTTCATTTACTTTATAGTTCTCACGGAAGGGGATAATTCTCACTGAAACTACAGAATAAAGCCGTCCAGTTAAAATCAAGGAACGGTTGTGCTCGTGGTTACTGAAGGGAGCTATACAAGACCCTTATCCGTTTCGAATTCACCAACTCAAAGACGCTTGCCCTCTCCATCATAACTCCGTAAGTTTTCCCTCCCTGTGTAGATCAAACGTCCTGCCTGTAAATCCTGGGTATGCCCACATCATTAATGAATAAGATGTGTAGAAAAACTGTTTATCCATAGTTAAAGGCCTTTCATAAAGAGGCTGTCCTGATTTCATGTGCCTCATGTTTAACACGTATTGCTTGTTACAGAATACTACTGTTGTACATCTAATATCCCCTAGCAGATTTCGTTGCCTTTGCAAAAATTCTGTCATGTTACTGTGGTCTTTTTAAAATTCAATAAATATGTGTGGAAAGTGTACATGTTTGTTTCACTGTAGATCTGTTTAAGACGTCCTAGAAACACCTAATTTCATCCCACAGCATTAATTAATAAACGGTGTAGAAGCTGTTTAGCCATAAGTAAAGACCTTTCATAAAGCGGCTGTCATGATAAACCTGAATCTGAAAGTACCTTTAGGATCTTTTCTTTGGGGTTCTAATCTCCCTGTGTGTACATGACCTGAAAATCCTTAGGCTGGAGCCATCTGGAAGCTCTGTGCCTGTACATATAAAGAGAACTAAATAGGAAACTAGGCTGAGAAACATTATTTAGATGGCTGTTTAATTGTTGTTTAAAGCCTGAAATGGACACAATTCCAAGGGACCTTGTTTCTAACAGATACACACACACACACACACACACACACACACACACACACACACACACACACACACACACACACACACACACACACACACACACACACACACACACACACACACACACACACACACACACACACAGGTCTTAAAGATGGCATGTTCTGGACATTTATAATGCTGAGGCCCCAGCGCTATACACCCAGACATTCCTGCTTCATAGATAACAACCGTAAGGGAGATAAAACAGGGGGGTGGAGGGGTGCATGGGTCACAAAAGTTCAAACAACCTCTAACACATGACCACACGAACAGGGGGGACGGGGCGGGGGCACATATTTAAACATGTACGCGTCATCATGACGTAGGGGTAGTCCGGGGTATACCCCCTGGCAGTTACTCTCAGAGCCATTAGATCCTGGCGTCCACAGACTTGTTCTTCCAACGCATATCCTGGCAGCCTTGAAGCACTCAGGGCACGTTGCATTTGACACAAAGATAACATTATTTTAAACCATTCTCGCATCCTTAGCGCTGGAGAATAAGTCTCGGGTTCTGCACGATAAAAGGGTTGGGACACGCTGTCTGTGAATATCTTAACCGTAGATTCCTCCGGGTTGAATATGTACGAAATATGGCCCTCGCTTGTACACAGAAATCCGTTAAAACATTCGGGAGAATCTAACAAAATATCCTCCAAGCTTTTGGCGTTGGGTTCGTGACATGAGCTACAGAGCACTCCGAGAATTACACTTGTAGACATATTTTAGATGTTTAATATTCAGGTCTTAAAAAATGGCTTGTTCTGGACATTTATAATACTGAGGCCCCCAGAGATATCTATAACCCCAGACATTCATGCTTCATAGATAACAACCGTAAGGGAAATAAAACTGGGGGTGGAGGGGGGGGGGGTGGAGGGGGCATGGGCCACAAAATAACACACACCCTCTAACACATGACCACACGAACAGGGGGGCGGGACAATGCACATATTCACTACATGTCAGAAGGTCATAAGTTCAGCAATCAATCATATTTTTGACACCTGTCATCAATCAATCATTTTGACACATGCTGTATCCTATTACTCTCTCAAATCAAATGTATTTATATAGCCCTTCGTACATCAGCTGATATCTCAAAGTGCTGTACAGAAACCCAGCCTAAAACCCCAAACAGCAAACAATGCAGGTGTAAAAGCACGGTGGCTAGGAAAAACTCCCTAGAAAGGCCAAAACCTAGGAAGAAACCTAGAGAGGAACCAGGCTATGTGGGGTGGCCAGTCCTCTTCTGGCTGTGCCGGGTAGAGATTATAATAGAACATGACCAAGATGTTCAAATGATCATAAATGACCAGCATGGTCGAATAATAATAAGGCAGAACAGTTGAAACTGGAGCAGCAGCACAGTCAGGTGGACTGGGGACAGCAAGGAGCCATCATGTCAGGTAGTCCTGGGGCACGGTCCTAGGGCTCAGGTCCTCCGAGAGAGAGAAAGAAAGAGAGAATTAGAGAGAGCATATGTGGGGTGGCCAGTCCTTTTCTGGCTGTGCCGGGTGGAGATTATAACAGAACGTGGCCAAGATGTTCAAATGTTCATAAATGACCAGCATGGTTGAATAATAGTAAGGCAGAACAGTTGAAACTGGAGCAGCAGAGAGATCAAGAGTAATGCAATATTTTTCAAGATTATTAAGGTGCCATTATTAAAGTGATGAGTGATCCATTTATTAAAGTGGCCAATGATTTCAAGTCTGTGTGTAGACAGCAACCTCTTGGTGTTAGTGATGGCTGGTAAACAGTCTGATGACCTTGAGATAGAAGCTGCTTTTCAGTCTCTCGGTCCATGCTTTGATGCACCTGTACTGACCTCTCCTTCTGGATGATAGCGGGGTGAACAGGCAGTGGCTCGGTGGTTGTTGTCCTTGATGATCTTTATGGCCTTCCTGTGAAGGTGGTGTAGGTGTCCTGGAGGGCAGGTAGTTTGCCCCCGGTGATGCATTGTGCAGACCTCACTACCCTCTGGAGAGCCTTACGGTTGTGAGCGGAGCAGTTGCCGTACCAGGCGGTGATACAGCCCGACAGGATGCTTTCGATTGTGCATCTGTAGAAGTTTGTGAGTGCTTTTGGTGACAAGCCAAATTTCTTCAGCCTCCTGAGGTTGAAGAGGCGCTGCTGCGCCTTCTTCACGATGATGTCTGTGTGGGTGGACCAATTCAGTTTGTCTGTGATGTGTACGCAGAGGAACTTAAAACTTACTACCCTCTCCACTACTGTCCCATCGATGTGGATATTTAGCAGTCTTATGGTTTGGGGGTAGAAGCTGTTCAGGGTTCTATTGATTCCAGAATTGGTGCATCGGTACTGCTTGCCATGTGGGAGCAAAGAGAAATGTCTATGACTTGGGTTGCTGGAGTCTAACTATTTTTAGGGCCTTGCACTGACACCGCCTAGGTATAGAGTTCCTGGATGCCATGGAGCTCGGTCCTAGTTATGTACAGTCATTTGTCTTGTATGCAAAATAGAAATGGCTGAAATCGAGGAGCCATGTGCAGTCATACAGATACAGAAGCAAGGCAGTAGATCTATTTATAACTCACACTGAGTTGGCGCCTCAGAGCAACACTTGATCTCTCTGCAGACAACTCTTCACCATATCAGTAATAACGTCCCTGCTACATGGAAAGGGGGAATTGTCAGGTTTTGCTAATTTGATATCAAAATGCCTGTAAATCAGACCAGATCCAGGATGAGAGATCGGAATGACCCGATCAACAGACTGGAGTTTATTTCACTGAACCAGCCTCTCAGAAATAGCAACGAGGCACGGGGGACATTAAGACGGCCTGGTTCACTGAAACGCCAGCCAAGCCAACAGCAGCAGCAGCAACCTCAAAATGTGCAGCAGGAGCCACTTGAAAATAACACTGAGGACCGCAGAGAATCTGTTAAACTTCCAGAAGAGGATTGCATACAACTCAACCCCTCGTTTAAGGCCATTGCAATGAACTCTCTTTTGGCGATTGATATATGCATGTCCAAAAGGCTTGGGGTTTGTGCATATTCTCACTCATCATGGGGCAGTGTGCGCTCCATGGTCAACCTGCTTGCAATCACTGGTCATGGCATCCCTTGGATTGTTGGCACAATTATATGTCTCACCAGAAGCAACACAATGGCAGGACAAGAAGTTCTGGTCAACTTGCTTCTTGGTAAGTGATTTAATTTTTCGATTTACATTTTCGTCATCAAATGTGGCAGACTCGAATCATTCAAGCATAAGGGACACTTCTTCAGTGTTTTTTTCTGACTGAATTTTGTTTATGTTTCCACCACTCTTGAGGAGTATTAATAGGCTGTTGTCTGTGCATTTAATTCTATCCCTTATGTACAGCTCATTCAAATCAAATTATATGTGCCACATGCAATGAATACAACTGGTGTAGACTTCCCAACGATGTTAAAAATAAAATAGTAGCACTAGGAATACAAAAAAATACACAAGAATGGAGGTACCTGTACCAGATCAATGTGCAGAAGTATTTCAGGTCGATATGTACATAGGGCTGTTGCGGTGACTGTATTACCGCCACACCAACGGGCACGAGTCATGAAGGCAGTCAAATTCCACGTGACCGTTTAGTCACAGTAATTAGGCTTCTCCAAGCTATGATGCTGCTGCTGGTCATTAGTAGCCTACCAAACTTGCTAACTGCCTGGTACTCAGCACTCTATTGTCTTTCTACTCACTCTAACATCAATGCAAACGTATTCTAAAATCTAATCAAGCACTTTGAGAGTCCATGCGCTCATGTTGCACAACATTTCCATAGGCTATGCAATTGCCGGAGAAAACAGAGTGATGGCCTCTAATAAATTATGAGGATCCCATCAGCTTTCTATAGTCTAGGCCTACTATATTTATTTGAAAATAAACTAAGAGGAAAAGCGTCCTCCATTCGCTATTTGAATGCGTAGATGACATGTATCTTTTCCCGCTGCCCCTGTTTCAATATAGGTGCATGAAAATGGTCCATTCTAATAATTTAATTTGCGGTCACTTTTGATAATGCTGTTTCCTGCTAATGGAACATTCGCTCTTGTAGCCTACTACCATGTGCACATTGCTGCGCTTATAATGTGAAGAAATGTTATTTTATACTATGGGGGATAGTAGATTGACATAGGCAAGTGCTTTTGCTGTTCGTTAGGCCTACTCATCTTGTTGGCTGACGAAAAGTAAATATGGACAGTTCTTCCAATATCTTCATTTTGCACCTTGGAATTGCATAAAGACGCATGCAGTTGCGTCCCCAATGTGTCTGTCTTCACTTATAGCCTGTGAGAAAGACCCGATCACCTGATGGTGCGCACAGCACTCGGAGAAGGGCACAACGGCCACTAACCACAAAAGGCATGGATTTTTTTGCGTGCATAACGGCCACACATATTCTAGGCATTATCAAGTGCTTGTCAAATTGTGAATGAGTGACTGACTGTGTGTACAGCCTGCACAAAAAAACGAAGCAGAGCTCATGCCTTTCAAGCGACATTTTTCAAATCATCATTAGAGTGGCATCATGCAGCCTTAAAATGTATTAAAAATCATCAAAACATGTAGCCCAACGTTTGTAGAACAACTAAAGTTACATTAATAACTCTAAATTAAGCATATAAGCATATGTAAACTACTGTTCAAAAGTTTGGGGTCACTTAGAAATGTTCTTGTTTTTGAAAGAAAATCACTTTTTTGTCCATTAAAATAACATCAAATTGATCAGAAATACAGTGTAGACATTGCTAATGTTATAATGACTAATGTAGCTGGAAATGGCAGATTTTTTTATGGAATATCTACATAGGTGTACAGAGGCCCATTATCAGCAACTCCAGGATGCTGGCCTTCTAGGCAGAGTTGCAAAGAAAAAGCCATATCTTAGACTGGCTATTAAAAAGAAAAGATTAAGCTGGGCAAAATAATACAGACACTGGACAGAGGAACTTTGCCTAGAAGGCCAGCACCCCAGAGTCGCCTCTTCACTGTTGACATTGAGACTGGTGTTTTGCGGGTACTATTTAATTAAGCTGCCAGTTGAGGACTTCTGTGAGGCGTCTGTTTCTCAAACTAGACATTCTAATGTATTTGTCCTCTTGCTCAGTTGTGCATCGGGGCCTCCCACTCCTCTTTCTATTCTGGTTAGGGCCAGTTTGCGCTGTTCTTCAGTTTGCGCGAGATCTTCAGTTTCTTGGCAATTCCTCGCATGGAAAACCCTTCAGTTCTCAGAACAAGAATAGACTGACGTATTTCAGAAGAAAGTTATTTTTTTCTAGGCATTTTGAGCCTGTAATTGAACCCACAAATGCTGATGCTCCAGATACTCAACTAGTCTAAAGAAGGACCGTTTTATTGCTTCTTTAATAACAACAACAGTTTTCAGCTGTGCTAATATTGTGACACTACAGAGGCGGATGCAAGATGCAAGCAACGATGGTTTAATGAATACAGTTTACAGCAGCAACAGGACAGACAGACTGTACTCAGACGGAATCCGACCCAGGGACTAGGGCGCATCTTCCGATGATAGCGTGCTGAGAAATCCAGGGGAGTGTGTCCGGATGGGTAGGAAGGAGCACAGCAGATAATTCACACAAGGGCGGCGAGAGATGAGCACGGACACACGACACAACCTCAGGGAAGTAACAACGATCTGACAACAAGAACACTGGTTACAGAACATATAAAGGGAAGATAAGTGGTTCCAGCTGGCGCAGACAATCAGGCCGAGATTGGGAACCACGCCCACACAAACACAAGAGAGAGAGAGAGAGAGAGAAAGAGAGAGGGAGGCAGTGGATTCATGAACCGTGACAAATATAATTGCAAAAGTGTCTAATGATCAATTAGCCTTATAAAGTGATAAACTTGGATTAGCTAACCCAACGTGCCATTGGAACACGAGGGATGGTTGCTGATAATGGCCTCTAAGCCTATGTCGATATTCCATAAAAATCTGCCATTTCTGCTACAAGTCATTTACAATTGATGTTATTTCAATGGACAAAAATGTGCTTTTAAAAAAAAACAAGGACATTTCTAAGTGAACCCAAACTTTTGAATGATAGTGTATTTCTTTGTTAACCTCTCAACACAGAATAGCCGCATGTGCGCACTCCCTCAAATCGTTTGGAGAAAATATCCTTTCTATTTTATTTTGCTTTGATCAATTGTATTCTTCATACTATAAAATAATGCCACAGAATTCTAAGAAAATCTTATCTGCTAAATTAACTAGTGTAGCCCTCAGCCATTTGGCATAGCCAGATAAGGACCTAACATAAGCACAACTCAGAGTATGCTATTCTGTTCTTCTTAAATAGACTACATTTTCTTCATATCATGCTTCTTTAGACCTGTCTAAAATAAATAATGGATTTATTGTGAAGTTGTAGGCTATATTACATGGATTCATTATACTTTTTTAAATGTTTCAAAGGTCTGCATCAGTGTCTTGTAGGCTGTGTGTATAAGCCAGGAGATGCTAAATGTGTTTATGTTAATTAATGGTCAATTAACGGGAGACTGACAGTTATTTCCTTGACATTCACCGGCTGACGAAATTTCGTGACCGCCATAGCCCTATATGTAAATTAAGTTAGGGTAAAGTGACTCGGTGTCAGGATGGATAATAATAAGAGTAAAATAAAGAACAGAGGTGCAGCAGGAAATTAAGAGTAAAAGTGTGTGAGTGTGCCTGTGTGTGTGTAATGTTTATGTACTGTATGTGTTTTTGTGTTGTTTCGGTGTGTGCGTATATGCGTATGTAGTGTATGTGAATGTGTGTGTTTTTTTGTGGGAGTGTCAATGTTGTGTGTGTGTGTGAGTGAGTGTGTATATGGTGTGTGTATAAAACATTTGGAACACCTTCCTAATATTGAGTTGCACCCCACTTTGCCCTCAGAACAGCATCTACAAGGTGTCGAAAGCATTCCACAGGGATACTGGCCCATGTTGTCTTCAATGCTTTCCACAGTTGTGTCAAGTTGGCTGGATGTCCTTTGGGTGGTGGACCATTCTTGATACACACAGGAAACTGTTGAGTGTGAGAAACCCTGCAGCGTTGCAGTTCTTGACACACTAAAACCGGTGGACCTAGTACCATACCCTGTTCAAAGGCACTTTAATATTTTTTCTTGCCCTCTGAATGGCACACACACACTATCCTATCAGGGAGATGGAGTTGACAGTTATGATTGTGACCATGGTGATGTCAATATTGTGTGTTTTAAATCTATCAAAAGTAGAGAACTTTACAGACCATGAGTGGTCTTGTGGCACTACATGTAATTAGGACATGAAGAAGGGGTTCTTATGCTGTAACTGACCTTGCTCATTCCTGAATAATTTAGGATTTTTAACAAATTGGACGGAGTTGACCAAATCTCTGTACACATGTTTATGTAATTACAGAATTATTATTTAAATTCACCGAAGGCTATTGCAAGACACTACATAACATCCTTTTCCAGTTAATCTTCATTATTGTCAGTTCTTTCATTTTAAACACTTTTTTGTGCAGAGTTTGAAATTGGGCTCCTCTGCTCAGGACAAAAGGCATTTCCGCGCATAGAGCCGACATGGAAATTAATAATATAGAAAATATTCTACAATTCCCCAAATAAATATTTATCCTTATAAAATTGCCCTTGGTGTTTTCAACTATAAAAGTTACATTTCCGTCGGTCAAGAATCCCTGCTAGCAATTTTCCGACTGTCTCAAAATACAGTGCCTTCATGAAGTAGTCATAAAGTAGCCTGAATTCAAAATTGATTACATAGGTTTTACAATACCCCATAATTACAGAAAAATCTCATGTACATAAGTATTCCCACCCCTGAGTCAAATCATTTTAGATTCACCTTTGGCAACTATTACAGCTGTGAGACTTTCTGGGTAAGTCTCTATTGTACATGGATTGTACAATATTTGTACATTATTCTTAAATAAATTATTCAAGCTCTGTCCAGTTGGTTGTTGATCATTGCTAGACAACCATTTATGTTTTGCCATAGATTTTCAAGCCGATTTACATAAAAACTGTAACTAGGTTACTCCGGAACATTCAATGTCATCTTGGTAAGCAATTCCAGTGAATATTTGGCCTTGTGTTTTAGGTAATTGTCCTGCTGAAAGGTGAATTTGTCTCCCAGGGTCTGTTGAAAAACAATCTGAAATAGGTCTTCCTCTAGGCCTGTGCTTAGGTCTATTCCGTATCTTTTTACCCTAAAGAAACTCCCTAGTCCTTGCCGATGAGAAGCATACCCATAACATGATGCAAACACCACCATGCTTGAATATATGCGGGGTGGTACTCAGTGATGTATTGTGTTGGGTTTGCCCCAAACATAACACTTTGTATTCAGGACATAAAGTTAATTTCTTTGCCACGTTTTTTGCAGTTTTACTTAAGTACCTTATTGCCAACAGGATGCATACTTTGGAATATTTTCATTCTGTACAGGCTTCCTTCTTTTCACACTATCATTTAGGTTAGTATTGTGGTTGTATTGTGTTTTGTGTTGTTGATCCAGCCTCAGTTGTCTCCTATCACAGCCATTAAACTCTGTAACTGTTTTAAAGTCACAATTAGCCTCATGGTGAAATCCCTGAGCTGTTTCCTTCCTCTCTGGCAACTTAGTTAAGAAGCACACCTGTGTTTTTGTAGTGACTGGGTGTATTGATACACCATCTCAATTTAATCCATTTTAAATGAAGGCTGTAACACAACAAAATGTGTAACTGATAATATGATACTAACAGATTATAAACGGTTCATGGATACTGAAAAGTTTTATAATGGATTATGAGATCATCAAAAATGGATAGTTCAGCCAAATGACCAAATTACACTTTGGTTTCCTTAACCTACTAGCAGTCTATGGACAAGGTAAGACAGCAATTCACGCTTTGGTTTTGTTTACCTGGCCACTATCTGCAAGGCTATTTTTTGGGCATTTTTGTCCAAAAACCAATGCAAGTCAACTGCTCTCCAGACCCTAGAAACCCATTTGTGTGATTGGTACAGTAGGCTAGGCTAGATGGGCTGGAATCTACAAACAGGGACAGATTTGGTGCATGCCAACTTTAAAAACAAGTGGTTGGCACTGGTAAAACTTGTACAGGTCCAAACTCAGATACAGAGGCTGTATTTACCCTACTGTCTATCATCTAGGTCTAGGATGTTTTCTGTTAATCCTTTACTCTAACACACCATTTCCTCTCCCTCCTCAGCGCTTTTACTGGATGTAATGACCGTCGCCGGTATGCAGAAACTCGTGAAGCGCAAAGGACCCTGGGAGATGACACCTGGCCTCTTTGATTACATAGCGATGGACATTTACTCTTTCCCAGCAGCACATGCAAGCCGGGCTGCCATGGTATCCAAGTTCCTTTTGTCACACTTAGTCCTCGCTGTCCCTCTGCGCATCTTACTGGTGCTGTGGGCTTTCCTGGCCGGCGTGTCCCGCATCCTTCTTGGCCGCCACCACCTGACAGATGTGGGATTTGGTTTTGCATTGGGCTATCTCCATTTCAATCTAGTTGAAATGGTGTGGCTGCCCTCCAACACTTGCCAGACTTTAATCTCTATCGGGAAACTCAGTTGGATCCCCTTCTAATGACAATATCAGCATTTTAGGCAACCCACAAAAGCTTGACATCCTCCTATCCCTCAGTCCCTATTTTTGTTAATTTCTTCTGTCACAACCACTCACTGGCCCTCATGTAATTTTAAATAGAAGTCTATGAAGACATAATGTATGTTAATCACATTTACCCCTAAATAATAAGGTTATGCTTTGAATGAATTTCTTTCTCCAGTGTAAATGCAGTATGCAAGGAAATTAATGCATCCTTGTGACACATTTCCGATGCCTTTCTGACTAGGGTCTATTTATTACATTTTGATCCGCAATTTTTAGTTTTGTCAACATTTATGACAATTAATTGTTCTTATAAAAAAACATGTTTTTAACACTCATTTTCTGGACCTGAAAGTGTATGTATTTAAAAATGGCAAGTATCAGTAAAACAATCATACGCTATCGGGGATTTTGTGAAAGACACACTTTTACATGACTCACTATCAGATATTTTGTGTACAGTATGCACGAGAAGATACAGCTAATTGCCAAAGTTAACACTTGAGTAAATGAGGGACGCAAAGTATATTGTTAGCAGTTAAAAAGCAATTAACATCCCATCATGCTTATGGTCATGTATGAAATGCCCAGTTGCCCATTACTTTGGCTACCATGGGAAGATGAAGAGATCTCAGTTACTTTGAAAGAGGGGTCTCAAAAGAGCATTATCAGGCCCAGAAATCGTTTTTTTTTCTCTCACTACTTTCATTTCTCTGCAGTCCATATTTAGCCTTACAACTAAGTGTTTTACCATTTTATTTGAAGGACATTTAGGGCTACAAGTAGAATAATTTGACATGAACAGTTGCATTCATGAGTTGTATTGACAAATGTCAAAAAAAATAATTGTCTGCCAAACAAAAACATGACAAAATTAATTTCTGAGAATGCTGTAAATACAGAAATTGTTTGCTCAGTGGGAAATGAATATCCAACTATTGTGTGGCTTGTGAGCATCATATACAGTTGAAGTCAGAAGTTTACATACACTTAGGTTGGAGTCATTAAAACTTGTTTTTCAACCACTACACAAATTTCTTGTTAACAAACTATAGTTTTGGCAAGTCGGTTAAGACATCTACTTTATGCATGACACAAGTAATTTTTCCAACAATTGTTTACAGACAGATTATTTCACTTACAATTCACTGTATCACAATTCAAGTGGGTCAGAAGTTTACATACACTAAGTTGACTGTGAATTTAAACAGCTTGGAAAATTCCAGAAAATGATGTCATGGCTTTAGAAGCTTCTGATGGGCAATTTACATAATTTTAGGGGTACCAGGGTAGTGGAAGGGTTGCCTAGTGGTTAGAGTGTGGGACTAGTAACCGGAAGGTTGCAAGTTCAAACCCCCGAGCTGACAAGGTACAAATCTGTCGTTCTGCCCCTGAACAGGCAGTTAACCCACTGTTCCTAGGCCGTCATTGAAAATAAGAATTTGTTCTTAATTGACTTGCCTAGTTAAATAAAGGTCAAATAAAAAACCTGTGGATGTATTTCAAGACTTACCTTCAAACTCAGTGCCTCTTTACTTGACATAATTTACTTGATAAAATCAGGAAATCAGTAAAGACCTCCATAAGAGCAATTTCCAAATGCCTGAAGGTACCACGTTCATCTGTACAAACAATAGTATGCAAGTATAAACACCATGGGACCACGCAACCATCATACCTCTCAGGAAGGAGATGTGTTCTGTCTCATAGAGATGAATGTACTTTGGTGCAAAAAGTGCAAATCAAAGGACAGCAAAGGACCTTGTGAAGATGTTGGAGGAAACAGGTACAAAAGTATCTATATCCACAGTAAAACGAGTCCTATATCGACATAACCTGAAAGGCCGTTTAGCAAGGAAGAAGCCACTCCTCCATAACCGCCATAAAAAAGTCAGATTACGGTTAGCAACTGCACATGGGGATCGTACTTTTTGGAGAAATGTCCTCTGGTCTAATGAAACAAAAATAGAACTGTTTGGCCATAATGACCATCATTATGTTTGGAGGTTAAAGGGTGAGGCTTGCAAGCCGAAGAACACCATCCCAAACATGAAGCACAGGGATGGCAGCATCATGTTTTGGAGGTGCTTTGCTGCAGGAGGGACTGGTGCACTTCACAAAATAGGTGGCATCATGAGGAGGAAAAATTATGTGGATGTATTGAAGCAATATCCCAAGACATCATTGAAGCTTGGTTGCAAATTGGTCTTCCAAATGGACAATGACCCATTACATTACATTTACATTACATTTAAGTCATTTAGCAGACGCTCTTATCCAGAGCGACTTACAAATTGGTGCATTCACCTTATGACATCCAGTGGAACAGTCACTTTACAATAGTGCATCTAAATCTTAAAGGGGGGGTGAGAGGGATTACTTATCCTATCCTAGGTATTCCTTAAAGAGGTGGGGTTTCAGGTGTCTCCGGAAGGTGGTGATTGACTCCGCTGTCCTGGCGTTGTGAGGGAGTTTGTTCCACCATTGGGGGGCCAGAGCAGCGAACAGTTTTGACTGGGCTGAGCGGGAGCTGTACTTCCTCAGTGGTAGGGAGGCGAGCAGGCCAGAGGTGAATGAACGCAATGCCCTTGTTTGGGTGTAGGGCCTGATCAGAGCCTGGAGGTACTGAGGTGCCGTTCCCCTCACAGCTCCGTAGGCAAGCACCATGGTCTTGTAGCGGATGCGAGCTTCAACTGGAAGCCAGTGGAGAGAACGGAGGAGCGGGGTGACGTGAGAGAACTTGGGAAGGTTGAACACCAGACGGGCTGCGGCGTTCTGGATGAGTTGAAGGGGTTTAATGGCACAGGCAGGGAGCCCAGCCAACAGCGAGTTGCAGTAATCCAGACGGGAGATGACAAGTGCCTGGATTAGGACCTGCGCCGCTTCCTGTGTGAGGCAGGGTCGTACTCTGCGGATGTTGTAGAGCATGAACCTACAGGAACGGGCCACCGCCTTGATGTTGGTTGAGAACGACAGGGTGTTGTCCAGGATCACGCCAAGGTTCTTAGTGCTCTGGGAGGAGGACACAATGGAGTTGTCAACAGTGATGGCGAGATCATGGAACGGGCAGTCCTTCCCCGGGAGGAAGAGCAGCTCCGTCTTGCCGAGGTTCAGCTTGAGGTGGTGATCCGTCATCCACACTGATATGTCTGCCAGACATGCAGAGATGCGATTCGCCACCTGGTCATCAGAAGGGGGAAAGGAGAAGATTAATTGTGTGTCGTCTGCATAGCAATGATAGGAGAGACCATGTGAGGTTATGACAGAGCCAAGTGACTTGGTGTATAGCGAGAATAGGAGAGGGCCTAGAACAGAGCCCTGGGGGACACCAGTGGTGAGAGCGCGTGGTGAGGAGACAGATTCTCGCCACGCCACCTGGTAGGAGCGACCTGTCAGGTAGGACGCAATCCAAGCGTGGGCCGCGCCGGAGATGCCCAACTCGGAGAGGGTGGAGAGGAGGATCTGATGGTTCACAGTATCGAAGGCAGCCGATAGATATAGAAGGATGAGAGCAAAGGAGAGAGAGTTAGCTTTAGCAGTGTGGAGCGCCTCCGTGATACAGAGGAGAGCAGTCTCAGTTGAATGACTAGTCTTGAAGCCTGACTGATTTGGATCAAGAAGGTCATTCAGAGAGAGATAGCGGGAGAGCTGGCCAAGGACGGCACGTTCAAGAGTTTTGGAGAGAAAAGAAAGAAGGGATACTGGTCTGTAATTGTTGACATCGGAGGGATCGAGTGTAGGTTTTTTCAGAAGGGGTGCAACTCTCGCTCTCTTGAAGACGGAAGGGACGTAGCCAGCGGTCAGGGATGAGTTGATGAGCGAGGTGAGGTAAGGGAGAAGGTCTCCGGAAATGGTCTGGAGAAGAGAGGAGGGGATAGGGTCAAGCGGGCAGGTTGTTGGGCGGCCGGCCATCACAAGACGCGAGATTTCATCTGGAGAGAGAGGGGAGAAAGAGGTCAGAGCACAGGGTAGGGCAGTGTGAGTAGAACCAGCGGTGTCGTTTGACTTAGCAAACGAGGATCGGATGTCGTCGACCTTCTTTTCAAAATGGTTGACGAAGTCATCTGCAGAGAGGGAGGGGGGGGGATTCAGGAGGGAGGAGAAGGTGGCAAAGAGCTTCCTAGGGTTAGAGGCAGATGCTTGGAATTTAGCGTGGTAGAAAGTGGCTTTAGCAGCAGAGACAGAGGAGGAAAATGTAGAGAGGAGGGAGTGAAAGGATGCCAGGTCCGCAGGGAGGCGAGTTTTCCTCCATTTCCGCTCGGCTGCCCGGAGCCCTGTTCTGTGAGCTCGCAATGAGTCATCGAGCCACGGAGCGGGAGGGGAGGACCGAGCCGGCCTGGAGGATAGGGGACATAGAGAGTCAAAGGATGCAGAGAGGGAGGAGAGGAGGGTTGAGGAGGCAGAATCAGGAGATAGGTTGGAGAAGGTTTGAGCAGAGGGAAGAGATGATAGGATGGAAGAGGAGAGAGTAGCGGGGGAGAGAGAGCGAAGGTTGGGACGGCGCGATACCATCCGAGTAGGGGCAGTGTGGGAGGTGTTGGATGAGAGCGAGAGGGAAAAGGATACAAGGTAGTGGTCGGAGACTTGGAGGGGAGTTGCAATGAGGTTAGTGGAAGAACAGCATCTAGTAAAGATGAGATCGAGCGTATTGCCTGCCTTGTGAGTAGGGGGGAAGGTGAGAGGGTGAGGTCAAAAGAGGAGAGGAGTGCAAAGAAGGAGGCAGAGAGGAATGAGTCAAAGGTAGACGTGGGGAGGTTAAAGTCGCCCAGAACTGTGAGAGGTGAGCCGTCCTCAGGAAAGGAGCTTATCAAGGCATCAAGCTCATTGATGAACTCTCCGAGGGAACCTGGAGGGCGATAAATGATAAGGATGTTAAGCTTGAAAGGGCTGGTAAATGTGACAGCATGGAATTCAAAGGAGGCGATAGACAGATGGGTAAGGGGAGAAAGAGAGAATGACCACTTGGGAGAGATGAGGATCCCGGTGCCACCCCCCCCGCTGACCAGAAGCTCTCTGGGTGTGCGAGAACACGTGGGCGGACGAAGAGAGAGCAGTAGGAGTAGCAGTGTTGTCTGTGGTGATCTATGTTTCTGTCAGTGCCAAGAAGTCGAGGGACTGGAGGGAGGCATAGGCTGAGATGAACTCTGCCTTGTTGGCCGCAGATCGGCAGTTCCAGAGGCTACCGGAGACCTGGAACTCCACGTGGGTCGTGCTCGCTGGGACCACCAGATTAGGGTGGCCGCGGCCACGCAGTGTGGAGCGTTTGTATGGTCTGTGCAGAGAGGAGAGAACAGGGATAGACAGACACATAGTTGACAGGCTACAGAAGAGGCTACGCTAATGCAAAGGAGATTGGAATGACAAGTGGACTACACGTCTCGAATGTTCAGAAAGTTAAGCTTAAGTAGCAAGAATCTTATTGACTAAAATGATTAAATGATACAGTACTGCTGAAGTAGGCTAGCTGGCAGTGGGTGCGTTGTTGACACTACACTAATCAAGTCGTTCCGTTGAGTGTAATAGTTTCGACAGTGCTGCTATTCGGGGGCTAGCTGGCTAGCTAGCAGTGTTGTTTACGTTACGTTGCGTTAAAAGAACGACAATAGCTGGCTAGCTAACCTAGAAAATCGCTCTAGACTACACAATTATCTTTGATACAAAGACGGCTATGTAGCTAGCTATGTAGCTAGCTACGATCAAACAAATCAAACCGTTGTACTGTAATGAAATGAAATGAAAATGTGATACAACCTGTGAATGCGACCGGGTTGTGAGTCAATGCGGTAGACGTTGGCTAGCTGTTGGCTAGCTGTTGGCTAGCTAGCAGAGTCTCCTACGTTAAGGACGACAAATAGCTGGCTAGCTAACCTCGGTAAATTAAGATAATCACTCTAAGACTACACACTCTAAACCTAAACTACACAATTATCTTGGATACGAAGACAGCAAAGACAGCTATGTAGCTAGCTAACACTACACTAATCAAGTCGTTCAGTTGAGTGTAATAGTTTCTCCAGTGCAGCTAATCAGTGGACGTTAGCTAGCTGGCTAGTGAAGACTACGTTAGGACGGCGAAATACGATAATTACGCAATTATCTTTGATACAAAGACGGCTATGTAGCTAGCTGAGAAGAAATTGCTAAGATTAGACAAATCAAACCGTTGTGCTATAATGAAATATAATGAAATGTAATGAAATGTAATGAAAAAGTTATACTACCTGCGGGAGCGAAGTGCCGATTCGACCACTCGCTCCAACCCGGAAGTTGCGTACCCGGAAGTTGCATACTTCCAAAGTTGTGGCAAAATGGCTTAAGGACAAACAAAGTCAAGGTATTGGAGTGGCCATCACAAAGCCCTGACCTCGATCTTGTAGAAAATATGTTGGCAGAACTGAAAAAGAATGTGCGAGCAAGGAGGCCTAAAAACCTGACTCAATTACACCAGCTCTGTCAGGAAGAATGGGCCCAAATTCACCCAACTTATTGTGGAAGGCTACCTGAAACGTTTGACACAAGTGAAACAATTTAAAGTCAATGCTACCAAATACTAATTGAGTGTATGTAAACTTCTGACCCACTGGGAATGTGATGAAATAAATAAAAGCAGAAATAAATCATTATCTCTACTATTATTCTGACATTTCACATTCTTAAAATAAAGTGGTGATCCTAACTGACCTAAAACAGGGAATTGTTACTCAGATTAAATGTCAGGAATTGTGAAAAACAGATGCTGTTCTAATTGCCTAAAATACTATTTTACAAGAATGGAAATACATGTTTCTACATTTTCTTTACAATAATTTCAGCAGCACACTTTATATTGTGTTTAATTTGTGGGTTTTGCCTTAAATATTGTCAGTTTCAAAATGTGTAAGCGGTAGCTTCCTTATATATTCAGAACAAAATATTTCTATGCAGTAATTTTTTTCATGCAACCACAATGAAACTGCTGTTCTTTGTAAGACAGACTACAGTTACTGGTTAAAACAAAAGTTAAGATTGAAATTAGATTTTTCACTAGATAAACATTTTGAATAAGTAAGGTGTGGGGACAGGGTTTCGTAATAATAAAGCATTCTGTAATTAAGCATTCACTGAACATATTGATTGGAATTCAGATGGATGAAATTCTACTGGGTTAGGTTTGGTTTAATTCTATTAGAAAGTGGGTAATTTATTTTTGAACAATGAAATGTTACCAACAATCTTTTCATGTACTTTCTGATCTTGAATAGTGTATACATGCCTGCATCTATGTTATTGGCATATCCATTAAACATAAATTATATCCTCAATTGATTTGCTGAAATGTGTGACATTTTGTATGGATGAGAACATAAGGGACAGTGCCCTCGAGATGCAGGTGCATTCTCATTTTATAGAGGTGTGCTCTATCTGGGACACCTTTAACAATACCCTCCTCTGCACTATACAGTAGCTGTACACTTTGTCTACATGGCAAATAATTGTTGTATGTGCCTGAACCAAACGCAATTTTAATGTCAATTAAACGATTTATTCAATGGTATTCATCAACATAGTAATGTAATGCAATATTATGGACCTTTATCCCATATATACACTACATAGCCAAAAGTATGTGGAGACCTGCACGTCGAACATCTCATTCCAAAATCATGGGAATTCATATGGAGATGTTCCCCCTTTAATAACAGCCTCCACTCTTCTGGGAAGGCTTTCTACTAGATCAAGGCTCTCCAACCCTGTTCCTGGAGAGCTACTGTACCATCCTGTAGGTTTTCACTCCAACCCTAATCTAGTACACCTGATTCTAATAATAGGCTGGTTGATAAACTGAACCAGGTTAGTTACAACTGGGGTTGGGGCGAAAACATACAGGAAGGTAGCTCTCCAGGAACAGGTTTCGACAGACGTGCACTAGATGTTGGAACATTGCTGTGGGGACTTGCTTCCATTCAGCCTCAAGAGCATTAGTGAGTTCAGGCACGGGCTCCCAGTTGACATTCCAATTCATCCCAAAGGTGTTCAATGGGGTTGAGATCATGGCTCAGTGAAGGCCAGTCAAGTTCCTCCACAACAATCTCAACAAACCATTTCTGTGTGGACCTCACTTTGTGCATGGGGGTATTGTCATGATGAAACAGGAAAGGGCCTTCTCCAAACTGTTACCACAAAGTTGGAAGTACAGAATTGTCTAGAATGTCAATGTATGCTGTAGTGTTAAGATTTCCCTTCAAGTAGCACTATGCATAGTGCCAACTGTAAAATTTGGTGGAGGAGGAATAATTGGGCAGGAAGTGATTTTCTGGCATCCGCCAAACCTTGATTGGTCCTTCGGACTGCCAGATGGTGTTATGCGCTTCAGCACTCGGCTGTTCCGTTCTGTGAGCTTGTGTGGCCCACAACTTCCCAATAACAGCACTTACAGTACAGTTGACCGGGGAGCTGTAGCAGGACAGAATTTTGACGAACTGACTTGTGCCATGTTGAAAGTCACTGAGCTCTTCAGTACGGGCCATTCTACTGCCGATGTTTGTCTTTGGAGATTGAATGGCTGTGTGCTCGATTTTATACACGTCAGCAACAGGTGTGGCTGACATAGCTGATTCCACAACTTTGAAGGGGTGTCCACATACATTTGTATGTGGCCATGTAACGTATATGTGTGTATCAGCGAGAGAGATGGAGAGTGGGAGCGAGAAACGTCAGTGCATTTTTCTTATGCCTGTTATGTGATCTTAGTTTGACAGTTGCAATGGTAAGTGTCTTGTTTGGCAATTAAAATGGCCGTCAGTGGAATTTTGTTGTTGCTGCAGCAGAGGCAGTCTGTGTTTCACAGTAGGTGTCACTAACACAAGGTTGTTGTTGTGCTGCCTCTCCTGTCTGGTCTCATAGACTAAAGGTAACAAAGTAACTGTAAATCCAGGACACTCAAATTAGTATGATATGTTACGTTTGGTATGGTTACATAAGACATAAGGTAAGGCAAATACGAAGGTAGGGTGGTTGGTCAGGGGCGATGGGTAGGTGTGTAAACACAAATGTTTTGCAACCCAAAAGTTGTGTGTTCAAATCTCATCACAAACAACTTTAGCAACATTACAAGTACTTTTTACTTTTTAACTACATTGCAACTACTTAGCATGTTAACTAACCCTTCTCCTAACCCTAACCTTAACTCCTAGCCTAGCTAATGTTAGCCACCTAGTTAATGTTAGCCACAACAAATTGGAATTTGTAACATATCATACGTTTTGCAAATATGTAATATATTGTAGAAATTGCAATTCTTAACATATTGTAAGAATTGTAGTTCATATGAAATGTATGATGGAAATCCACAAATTAATACTTACCATATATGATATGGCATTGTCCGGATAAACATTTACTATGTTACGTCTACCCCAGAGTCCGAGTTGCTCCTGACAGACAGAGGCACATAAAGCAGCTGCCTTTGTCAGTCAAACCACCACCACCACCACCACTCCCCCTCCTCCTTCTCATGATGGTAGTAATCCAGTAACTTTACTGGAGCTCAAGTCTGACTCAGCACGCTATAAATACCTGCCTGAGCTCAGACATTCACATCCCTGGACAAGCATGCCTCATCGTTTTAACATCAAACCTTTCCTTACACCCCACCCTGGCAAATGCATTCGTCACATGGTCACTGTTGTGGCAGTACACTGTAAAGCTTTTCTGTAATTTCAATCATAAAACACTGTAGAATGCACAGTAAAATACCGGAAATGTGTTTTACAGAATTAATTATGATGCATTGTGGGAAAATGTGAAAAGAATCCCTGGCTCATTAACATATCTTAATGTAGACCTTGCAAGAGGCTATATTTGTTGCGCCCATGAGTGAGAAGGCTGTACACCACAGAATACAATAATATACTGTATCAAAACCTTATGTACAACAGTAGTGGATGCACGGTATTGTTGTTTCTGAGTCATTAACATATTTGAGGTGTGTCTTGTAAGAGGCTATATTTGTTGCACCCTTTAGTAAGAATGCGGTACGATTTAATTTACAACAAATTATTTTATGGAAGGGACAGATCAGAGTGGTAGTGTAAAATCTGTAATGGTTGAGTGGCTAGCAATGTCCTTTTGATCTGTTTTGTCTTGTAGTTACTGTCAGGTTTAGAAGCCTTTGTTAACCTCTACTGACTCCCCATCTCGCATGCGGGAGCGTAATCTTCGCCTGACACTAATTAGCATAACGCAATGGACATAAATATCCCTAGAAAATATTCCTATTCATGAAAATCACAAATTAAATATATTGAGACACAGCTTAGCCTTTTGTTAATCACCCTGTCATCTCAGATTTTCAAAATATGCTTTACAGCAAAAGCAAGACAAGCATTTGTGTACGTTTATCGATAGCCTAGCATAGCATTTTGTCCAGCTAGCTTGGTCACGGAAATCAGAAAAGCAATCAACTTAAATTGTTTACCTTTGATGAGCTTCGGATGTTTTCACTCACGAGACTCCCAGTTAGCTAGCCAAGGTTCCTTTTTTTCCAAAAATACAATTGTTGTAGGCGAAATAGCTCCGTTTGTTCTTCACGTTTGGCTGAGAAATCGACCGGAAATTGCAGTCATGAAAACGGTGAAAAATATTCCAAATTATCGACAGAAACATGGCAAACGTTGTTTATAATCAATCCTCAGGGTGTTTTTCAAATATCTATTCGATAATATATCCGTCGGGACAATTAGTTTTTCAGTAGGACCGATTGGAGTTATGGCTACCTCTGTATTTTACGCGAGAGTCACCCTGGGAGCCATGAGGTGACCACTTACGCAATGTAGCCGCCTACGGCTATTCTTCAACATAAATGCGTAAAACTACGTCACAAGGCTGTAGACACCTTGGGGAATACGTAGAAAGCGTAAGCTGGTTGATAGCACATTCACAGCACAATAGGGACTTATTGGAACACAGCGCTTTCAAAATATGGGGCACTTCTGGATTGGATTTTTCTCAGGCTTTCGCCTGCAACATTAGTTCTGTTATACTCACAGACAATATCTTTACAGTTTTGGAAACATTAGAGTGTTTTCTATCCTAAGCTGTCAATTATATGCATATTCTAGCATCTTGTCCTGACAAAATATTCTGTTTAAAACGGGAACGTTTTTTTCCAAAAATGAAAATACTGCCCCTAGAGGTAGGTTTTAATATCAGGTTTTAATAATCATAAATCACCGTCAACAGAATAATACAATAAATGGGTCAAACAAAACCCAGTCAATACCAGCATACCTTGCACAAGCACTACAACAAACAATTATGGACAAGGACATAGGGGGAAACAGAGGGTTAAATACACAACATGTAATTGATGGAATTGGAACCAGGTGTGATGGAAAACAAAACAAAACCAATGGAAAAATTAAAAGTCGATCGGCGATGGCTAGAAGGTCGGTGACGTCGACCGCCGAACGCCGTCCGAACAAGGAGAGGGACCAACTTCGGCGGAAGTCGTGACAATGAGCAATTCTTTCCCCTCCCACAATATTTTTCCACAGCACACCAACATTTACAGTATGCTGCAGTAAATATACCGCAAAACATCAATACAGTATGATTGCTAATAGTGAATATTTAATTACATATTACAGCATACCAACTATAGCACTTGCACTTTAGGCCTTAATAAAGGTAAAAAAATATAAATAAATGTACAGAACTGCACACACCCTCACTGTTGGAATATTAGGACATCACCACTGATGGAACTGTATTAGAAATCAATCTGTCAGGTCATGCTTTTGTAACAACACCTATAAAGTGTGAATTTTAACCTGTTAGTCCTCTAGGGGCATTGTTTCATTTTTG